>NC_137466.1:62944452-63214452 GCF_964235325.1 Thermobia domestica
GGTATATTTTTTGCAAATAATGAGTGATCTAGCGGATTTTTTTCTTAACAACTCAATTTACGAACAAGCAATATTGAGTTTCTTACATCCTGCGTCCTTATGCAATATCAAAGTTATGAAGAACGGGATTAACAATTAACGTGGACCCCGAAACATAACCGAAGCTTGAATCTGGTGGAGTCAGTGAGTGTACAGACCATCACAAAAGTGTATAGGTTGCTCCCAACGACACTTCTTCGCCTCCAAGAGCTGGGTTAAAGAATCAATTCACGCGACACTGCTCGTTCAAGACAAACTGCCTACCCTAGTTTTCTATAAAAATTACAGCTAGTGATGCTCTGCACAGAAAAAACGAGATAAAAATTGTTTTATTAAGTTGGGAGAAGTGACTGATCTTACCTCTATTTTCTGATCTATTCTGAACTTTTTTTCAGAGGTTTTCATTAAATGGATTATTATCTGTACGTGGGTAGGCCTTACCCGTAATTACCGTATATATCTCAATTCAAGATTACTTCTTTTGATGCAATTTCATGCTCAAAAATATGGGAGCGTCTTGCTCTTGCAACGGCAGTGACATTAAAGAGGTGCACCGTTTCAGTGAGGAACCGTGGTCTGTATATGTGCTGTAGATATTTTTAAAATTCTTTGATTAACAAGCCGAAGTGAATGAACTCAGAACCTCCTGACATGCAAAGCTGTGGAACATAGCTTCTGTTGCCGAGCCGAGCCTATTCTGGCCACCAAATGTAGCAAGATTTATTCTTCAAATGATGGGCTATTTGCTCACCTAATTTCGTTCATATCAGGCCAGTAGTTACCGAGAAAAAAAATGAAATCTTTGAGTTTTACGTCCCGCGGTTATGCCGGTTAGGCTAAAGGAGACGATGAGCGAAAACGGTGGAATGAAGAAAGTGGGAGGAAACGGGAGAGCCCCGAGAAAACCCACGAGCACGGTGTTTGTCCACCACAAAGTTCACTTGGCGGGGGCTGGGATCGAACCCAGGACCCCAAGCACCACAAGTGAACGCTCTACCACTGAGCCACCGCGCCCCCACAGTTACCGAGAAAAGTACTACATACAAGTCGAGCCAAGCCTGTCCCTGCTTACCAAATATAACGAGCTTTATTCCGTAGATGATGGGCTACTTGCCCACCGAAGTTCGTTCAGATCTAGCAGAGTTACCAAGAAATGAAGTACCACATATACAAGCCATACCGAGATTGTCTGTGGCCGAATTCAGCCAGCAAATATGCCAGCTTTATTTCTTGAACAATGGGCTATGTGTCATTAAAATTTGGTCCAGATGAGGCTAATTGTTACCGAAAAACAAAGTGCCATTTACAAGGAAATCCGAAAGCCCGGCCAGCAAATACAGCGATCTTTATTGCTTAGTATGATCTTATATGACATTTGGCGTGCTATTTGTATGAACTTCCGTTGTTGTTCTTTGGTGTATTTTTACATTATCGCTTTTTTCTATATTTGAATGTGTATGTGACATAAAGAATGAATCTGCCCTACTTTTATGACAACAAGACAATTCACGAAGTAAAAGTCAATATGAGTATTCATCCGTAAGACGAATAATGCGACTTCGTAGAGTACTTGTAATGGTTTAATACTAAAAACCTTTACCTTCTAAGAGTAAATGTAGCTTTCCTACATTCTGAAGAAATTCAACGCAAGTAGAAATTAATGTTTTATGTAACTCCCTTTCATACACAGTCATTAAATGAGCTTCCAACTAATCAAATCATCCAATAGAACGTTTATAAAAAATCTTACTTCCCAAAGCTGAAATTGTTCGACTGAGTCTGAGATACCACCATCACGTAAGCGGGTGAGCCTGATACCCTAGATCGATTTACGGATCAACCGCACACTTAGTGTTTGAAAATCTATTTACATGAGCCCTCCTAGCTCATCTAGTGGCTAGTGCTTGTGTCTTTGGTGAACGTGGTCGCGGGTTCGATTCCCAGTGGGAGAGAACAAAAAGAAATTAAGGGTTCAGTTTCGTAGAAGGCAACTCAAAACTGAAAATTTGCATAACTATACGAAATTTAAGCATCAAACAAATGTAATCATGATCATAGAGTGACTAATTAGGCTTTAGCAATGACAAGTAGGTTTTAGGAATGATACGAGTTTCAACAGCACTTGTTATGGTTTCATACTAGAAGCGCTCCACATGTAAACATAAAATACAACCTCTGTACCCTGTGACCAAATACACCGTCGGTGGAAAATGGTTTCTAATACAATCACTCAACTTGTCAAATGCACTCACTTATTTTAGCCGTCGTAAAGAACTTCCAATGATTTTTACTAGTAACCCTACAGTTGTAAATATAAAATACAGGTATATACTTTGTATGTAATTCTATCGCTTGCAGAAATTTGTTCTTTATAAATATGTCTTTTCATTCAAAGTATTGAATTTTAACTGTAAATCTTCCAAAATGTGGTGTGCCAAAAGTAAACCAGCACCCAATCTAGAACAATATTCATACATATTTAGTAAACAAGAAACCATAAAAATAACGAATATTTGCGAATAATAATTACTAGGGAAGTAAGAAAATGAAACAGAATTAATTGTAAAAAAAAAAGTAAGTAATAAGTAATTAGGAAAATAACATTGGATACACGTTCATGTTTCTGCGACCAGTGGAGACCATCAGTGGAATCTTAGCCGAATTTAACTTCATAAACATAACTTTCAATAATTACCTGTCTCCTCTTTAGCTCAGAGCGCATAATCATCGTACGTTGAACAGAATAAAAAAATAAAAGGTTTGGCTTGGAATTTGGGAGGCAAAAATCAGGTTATTTTTTAAAAAAATGTTTTCACGGGAAACGAGTTGGTGCTACGGAAATGTCATTACTAAGTTAACCTAACCTAACCTGAACAAACAAAAAATACAGAAAATATAGCAAGAAAGTACAACTTTTAACCAAAAAATTCTGCCCCCCCCCCCCCCCAAATCCAAAACATTATTTATTTACATGATGTTAGTATTCGCTATCTTTCTTTACAAATACAACGTTCTATTCAAATATTAGTCATTACTCAAGCAGACCGTCCTACCAAATTTTGACACATTTCTATCATTTTCAAGTTAGGTTAGAGCTTTGAATTTCTTTTAGCAGAGTATGCACTGAATGAGGCGTTCAAGTATAACTTGCAGATTGACTTCAGGAGGGCTCTGTATAAATACAGTATGGACGTTGGCATGAACACTAGTGCATAAAACACGAACCAACTTGTGCTAAGAGGCCACTAAAAACCACGAATGCTATCTAACCAAATCAGGATATGAGTGCAGCAGGGAAGCCCAAGCGGCAGCGAGGGGCGCGTTCGTAGGGAGCAGGCTTGTCAGCGACGGAGGTATAGGAAAAAACGAGGATAGTGGAAGAGCACACTTACACATACAATACTTTCACTATCACTCAAAATTAATTTCAATATCCTGTGCACTGACAGTAATTACTTACATATACACTCTCATTCCTCCACGAAAAATGATTCACATCGTATTTTACTTATAAATTTTCTATTGGTAGAACTGTCTGCTCGAGTAAACCCAAATATTGGGTTAAGTACCGTATCGCCGGACCAATTTTAGGAAATTTACCTGGTCAATTGGAGAATTTATTTAAGTTTGTGAGAAGGAATGAGTAAAAGTGAGGTAAGTGAAATAGTAAAAGTGAAGAAAAGTGTTGTTTTATATGTTGTAAGCGGCATTGTACGGTGAGGTGGAAGGACTATTCCGCGGAGAGGTACATTTGTTATGAGAGAGTAGCGCAAAAGGCAATGGAAATGGATCTTGCATATCAAGGCTGTGAAATATCATGCGTTAGTTAAGTGGAACTATAAAATAACGAACGACAGTTACTGAAATTTTGTGAAAGACACGTTATGCTGAACAGGCGAACAGGGTATGGCAAATGTGAAAATGAATTGAAAATACAAAAGAGGAAAGGAACATATTATTTGTGAAAAGGGTAAGGAAACCCCAGAAAACTGTTGCACACGATCTTCTTCTTGAAATTGGAAAAGTTTACAAGCCTCAGTTTTGAAGACAAGTGACTTCTAACTCAACGGGAATGTATTTCTGCACAGTATACAAAAGCTGTATTGCAAGTTAAGAAGTGAAGCGTTGCAAGTGTGGAACCATGACAACTGCTATTGAAATTTTGGGTTAAATTCCAAAGTTGGGCATCCGTTTCCAGCAAAATTTTTAAAATTTACAGGAAAGATATGGATAATTTGATCGTTCGTGTCCTTGATAATATATAAGAGTCTCGAAAAATCTGTTTATTTGTTATATGTAAGCAGTTGTAAACATGGGACTATGCGACGAGCGGAGGGAACTACTTGGCGCAAGTTAACCGAACAGTTGCATTGTGGGAAAGAAACGAACATTTATGTTATCAACATGGCGAGTGTACAAGGGCAATGAATTAACAGTTTTAACATTTGTGAAGCAATACGTTGATAACGAGCAAAATATTTTAAAAGTTTGTGAAGAGCACGGATTAATGAACCTAATAGCAAATTGCAGAAAGTGTGGAAAGGAGACAACAGCGAAAAAACGTGGCGAAAGCGGACGCCCAACTTCGGAATAAATGCCGAAATTTGTATGATTGCCAAGAGCCACATGTTGTCACTACTCTCGCTTATGGACATACCCACCATCACTGACGCGCGTGCTCCCTTTGGACACCCCTCGTGCAGACCAACCACCTTCCATCCTTCCCTCACTCGATTAGGTAGTATTCGTGCCTTTTAGTTGCCACCTAGCACTGATTGGTTTGTTTTTGAACTGTAACTAGTATAACGTAACTTACTATAATCCAACAAAATATACCCGAATGCAGTACATTTTGATGGTCATTTTTAGGTTTCAAATTTGTCCGGCGATACGGCACTAATGCCCAAATAGTTACCACTATTAATCAAAACAATTACGTTAATTAAAGCAGAAATATTTACAAATATCTAAACTTAGATATGCAATTAATAATAAAAATAACACATGCAACAAGCGTAATTAACTTACCTTGTACTTTTATATCTCTGATTATTCCGGTTACTACAATAACCATCACACATAGTATTAATCCGGATAAAAGTAAAATTTTGATACGTGTCAATACCTGTAATTTCGAATTACCTTTCGAAATAGTGAAAGAAAATAGTAAGCACTAACAACTTCTTTCATCATTCATAATCGCAATAGTAATTCTTTTGTCTAATTCCTTTCCAATGTTGGCAGACTCTCATTCCACTTCCACTTCTTGTCTTGTCTTGTCGTAGACCATTACCGGTCAAATAGGTAGGTTCACCAGCTCGCTAGTCATGTGTGCTACGATTTCAAAATTGAAAATGTATACCTCACACCGAGGATTTTTGATTCAGAAATACAATTGAACAAAATACAGGACACAATTGGGAAGAAAGGACAAAATCGGGAAAAAGGTCAAAGTCAGGAAAACGTCAAAATCGGGAAAGAAGTTCAGACAGTGAAAGAGGTCGGAAACCCAAGTTGAACAGGGCAAAAGATTAGAGGAAAGTGGGAGGTGTAAAATGAGAAAGAACAAAGAGTAGAAAAAGGAGATGGGTGTACGTGTAAGTGTAAAAGAAAGTGTAACTGTAGCGTAGGTGTATAGGAGATCCAACTCAACTCTCTTCCTCATACAGCATCACCACACACGAGGCATCGCCGTAATGGCCACCGTCGAACTCCCTACTGTCCACTTCCACTTCACCTATCTTGTCTTGTCTTCTTCACCTTTACTGCTGTTTTCTTATTCCTTGCACCTCCCAATATGGATTTGTGCTACAAGTGTCGAAAAGATATAAGTTAGTTGTTATGCGTATGATGTATTTTTTTTCTTTTACTTTCGGAAGTAATATTTGATAATCAAAATCTAAGATTTGATTCTCTGTCTACAGTATTCTGTTATATCTTACCGTGTGATCTTTGATTTGTTAAGTAATCATAATTGGAAACATTCTTGGTTTTATTTTAGAGGTATTACTTCCTTGTATTGATATCTCTGGAATTTTCTATATATAGTAACTCGCATTTTTTTTAGGAAAATTGAACATACCTTAATTTGTTCTTAGTATTTGTCATTCTCCTTTTCTGTTTTTGATTTTTTTTTTTTAAAAAAAAAGAAAACTTATTCATAGTGCGCCATGAGCTGAATCATAAACTGAATATGTGTTTTGTATAATTGCACCCAGCTATTGTTGACGATTCTTTCCAAGAGTAGTTATGAAAAATGGTGTTACGCATTTTTTGATCGCTTCTCTTGTTTTGTGGAAGTTATTATTTCTTTTAATTATCCATTTGGTTACTAATACGTGCCTTGATTTGATTCATTAGCATTTACTGATTTTGATATAGAAGATACAGCTATAGATGTTAGTTTTTTGTTTGAAGATTCCTTCTGTTGATTTGTCATAATTTATGGATTGTGCGTGGAGAGAGTTTTCTCTTAGATTGTAAGGGGTCTTCTCTTATGTCTTGTAGAGTTTTATTTCTATCTTTCTTTGAATTATTAGAATTCTGAAAGTAATTTTTGGACGTGGTAGCTTGGGACCATTTTAATATTCTTTCAGAGTCAAAGTTGACGTGTCGTCTTTCCTAGATTTATTGTCGGTCGTAAATCTTACAATTTTATTATCTAAAATATTCCTCCGCTTTTTCTCTGGGGGAATTTCCAATAAGTCCCGTGTGAATTTTCCTGAGAAGATGTATCTTTATGTAATATAGCTGCCGAGTAAGTCATGAATTTACCTTTAGGAAAGGAAGAGGCAATGGATGTGTGATCAGTTAAGTTTTTATGAGAAGCAAATCGAAAACCAAATTTTCCAGTTCAGGGAGTCGTTTAATAATTGAATTCGCTTCGTTAAATCAGAGTTTTTCTCTAGCCATCAATTCCATTATTTATATTAGACGTAATCGCTCTGTACATTAGGGAAAATCAGCACGATGATTACCCCCGCAATTTATACAGTATACTGGATTGTTACAAGACTCTGGCTGATGTGATTGGCCACAATTAACGCAAAGAGTTTGCCTAGCCCATCTTGTGCTGTAAGGGTATCTGAAACAGTATGTACGTAAAGAACGTACCTAGAACATGACAGATATGTCCCAAGTGACGACATAAAAACAAAAGACTTTTAGAGTGCGAAACTGAGCCATGTATATAAATGCTATATTTATGGTACATAGTTGCAAATATCAATTAGGTGTAACAAGTCCCTAAAACTGTATGTAACTGAAGTACATACTTAGCACATGAATATCATATATGCCAAGTGTCGGGTAGCTGGAACACTTAAGTGGCACATGTCTAGCACATCTTGTGCTGTTAAGTCAGTAACCAGTTAATGTAGGTTTAAATAAGAAGTAATATTCCACGTGCCAGTTCAATTTAGAGAGAATGATCTTCTCAAAAACTTTCACTAGGTATGGAAGAAAGGTAATTGGACTATGAGCTAGCCAGATTGTTTTTTGTGGTTTTAGTATAGGGAGAACTACTAGTTCTTTCCTTGAATGTGCTGTACTCCAAATGTGAGAGTAAGTTTCAAGTACGGATCGACAGTATGGAGATTAGTCATCAGGTATTGATATCTGATTTGATCTCCTGGCAGATTCTCTTAAATCAATTCCATTAAATCCAACCCACTTGTCTATGAATTTTCTTCTTCCTTGGTACCTTTTTGCCTCAGAGAAGATCGCTCTTCCTGTAATTATAATCGATAACTTAAAAAGATAAAGATGAGTGAACAAGATAAATCTTTAGAAATGCTTATAAGATGCGAAATAAAGATCTCGTGCTATATTATTTTCCGGGTATACATTTACATACTTGGGGCCGCGGTGGCTCAGTGGTAGAGCGTTCACCTCTGGTGCTAGGGGTCTCGGGTTCAAACCCTGCTCCCGCCAAGTGAACTTTGTGGTGGACAAACACCGTGTGCGTGGGTTTTCTCGGGGTCCTCCCGTTTCCTCCCACTTTCTTCATTCCACCATTTCATTCATTTCTCATAATCACCGTCTCCTTTAGCCTAACCGGCATAAGCGTGGTACGTTAAACTCAAATATGTCATGACATTTACATACTTGAAATATGAACTTGTCTTAGCAAGAAATGCACGCTTACTGCCTTAGATAATGTTTCTCAAGGGAAGAGTTGCATTAATTGGTGCAGATTAGCGCAGACTGGGTTTAAAACACGAACAAACTTGTAAACACAAACTCACTTGCCTAGGAGACTACTAAAAAGTACGAACGCTAAGTAACTGATTGAGAGCAGGAGCGGAGTAGGGGGTCCGAGCGGCAGCGAGAGGGTGTGTCTTTGGGGAGTAGGCGGGTCAGGGATTATGAGTATGCGCGTAAACTACATATACCAACACAACTATCATACCTTCCACTGGAATTTTCACCAATACTTATTCTTTTCTTTACACCTTTTCAATAATGATTTCTTTCTCTTATTTCACATCTTACTTTGCTACATATCATGTTAAGCTATGAACTATGCATTTCTCTCTCTTGATGTTATATACTAGTCACATTTCAGACATACTATATCGCATTTGAGTAACTCACACACTTGTAAATAGTTAATACGTTCTTTTCTTATAACCTAGGAATATGAGAAAATGATGATACCTTGAAATCCTAAGTTGTATCCTTTCACACGTCGGATAATTCAAATTGCTGTTTTAAGGTTCTTCAATATTTGAACATGACATTCATAAGTTCTGCCATACCTTAACGCTATTCTCGGGCACTATCAGTATTGCGAATGCGTTTACTTCAGACTCATCAGAGGAACGAGTCGAATACTTTTTGGACACTTTACGGATACTTCAATCATTAAGGATCAGATCCGTAGCTAGAGATTTCCACGCCCGAGGCAAAGTAGAATTCGGTGGCCCCTACACAATCTTTTTTTTTTTTTTTTTTTTTTTTTTTTTACATAGAAGGGAAGCAACTTTCGTAGTTACGCTACGCTGAATTTTTATTAGCTACTTGGACAGACCATTGCAACAGCCAAAAGCGATCATTATTTATTCTTTTATAAAAATGCCTGGTTTTAACAGGCTTATTTTGGACTTTTTGTTAAACTTGACAAAACTACGTTTGGTTATATACAAATCCACTTGAAGAACAGTTATGGAAATTTACAATACAAGTATTTTCAACGTTTCATACTATCGATAAGAAATGAAATTTCAATCCATTAGAAAGTGTGTGCTTTTAAAATGTTCTAAATGTGTGAGAGCATTGATTTCCAGTAATAATTGTAAACTTTTGTAATTTTATTCTGTGTGTAACCACACAAATAGTATTTTAATTTCGATTCTTTTATGGTAAAAAATGTTTGTAAAATGTAACGGAAATTCAGAAGGAGCGTTCTTTGCGAATTTCTCAATGTTATTAATGGAGGTAAAGAATGTATTTCATACTTGTATTTAAAATTCAGAATACAGTTTGGCTACTACATATGTTTGAAATTATAGAAATTCTTAATTTCTTAATAAATAAAAGTTCTGAATTTGAGGTTACTTATTATTAATTAACGTATTAAAAATAATACACTAACACACACACACACACACACACACACACACATATATATATATATATATATATATATATATATATATATATATATATATATATATATATATATATATATATATCGAGAGAGAGAGAGAGAGAGACCGATATTAGCCTGGTGACAAAAGCACTCTTCTAGTCAAAGTATGCTATCATTTTGTTTAAATGCTAGGAATTATTGGATATCTATATTTGCTACCAATAAATTAATAAACTGGTAGCTGTAATAAGCTTGCAGTATAGTTTTATCAACTTGAGTGAATATACAAACAATAATATTAAAATACAGAGAAGAAAACACTTACCAGAAATATTATAGATGAAAAGTCTGCTCGAACGAGATTATATTTGTTTTATTTCTTTTTTATGTTGAGCATCTTGTGAGAAATGGTGGTCACTTACTCACTCAGATAACACCAAGGTCCTTCAAATATGACCCGTTTACACTTACGAACATTGCAGAAGACAAAGTTACTATTTTCATTCTATTATATAGCGTAGTGAATATAGTGAATGTATTTTACTGATGCAATATTGTTGGTAATACTAAATCCGATCTTGCATTCGACCGATTACACAGGAATCACTTTTAATCTATGGATGAGCTTTTTAAGAGAATGGATTATGGGTTCTTAATTTTTAAATTCCTTCATCTGATTATATTCTTTAAGAAATATCATTTGATCGAAATTTGACATATTTACGGTGTTTCAATTTTATTATCTCCGAACAATATCTATTTGTTTTTTCTTGGTGTCAGCCCATTTGGCTCAGCATTTCAGAATATTTTAGAAATGGGTATCCATTTAAAAATCTTGATTTTATGTTATCTACAGCGTGGCAAATCTGTCTTCAACATTGCGGAGGAAAGACCGTTTTCATATATATATATATATATATATATATATATATATATATATATATATATATATATATATATATTAAGCGATGTTCAAAATATTTATGAAGGTATGGAAAACAATGCTGTGGAGGATGAAGGGAGCAGAGTTGTAAGTTGTATTCAATATTGAAAGGAGGGCAGATTTTAGACTTATTTTTGGGGGACACCAATTTCATCTTACGTTCCATTGTGACAATTGGACACAAATCATCACATTTCTTCCCCAGAAGCAAATTTCAAATCGAATTATTGGGGGGACAGCCCCCCAGTTCCAAGATTTGAAGGAGCATGTTCCCATCACCCCCTTATTTGTGCTAGTGGTAGTGAGAATATAAAATTAAATTAAAGGAGCAGGAATTAAATGTTTTAAGTATCTCATGTAATCGATTAATTATAAAAAAAAGTTTACTAAAGGTATGACATTTTTCTATTAGTTCTTTAAATACATTTAACTAAAATCTGGGAAACGCGTCCCCCGACCCCCTGTTAACGACGCCCGTGCTTGAAGAAGAGAAAAACCTAAGAGAAATCATGCAATAATATATTTTTGTTGGTGGGTTTTCGTGTATGTAGCTTCAAAGCTGTAACAAAACCAGTCTTTTGTCTGAAAATTTTAAATGGTTATTCTTATCAATACATATATGGAGGACTCATAAAGAATTCAGACCTTGAAACCTTTTATAGAAATGACTACGAAACCCTTTACTGGCCGAGTCAGATGAATTTCTCGGCGCCCACTCATTCAAATTTCTGTCTGCCCATCGAATTGAAGCAATTCAATGTTGCTTGTTTTCACAAATTTGTTTACTTACATGAATGCGTTGCATGAATATTTCATGTAAGTAATTACATGTATATAATTACATTAATATTTCAAGCCATACTCGTACTGTTTCAACTTTCACAAATCTTGACACAGTAATGAGTTTATGCTGTTCCTAGTTACCGGAACACGAATTATTTAGATCAACTTAAAAACTTAAGGATATTTTACTGATGCACTAAATCAAAAATTAATAATAATAATAATAATAATAATAATAATAATAATAATAATAATAATAATAATAATAATAATAATAATAATAATAATAATAATAATAATAATAATATATTTTAACTAATTTCATTAACAACAGTAAAGTGATCTCCGATTTCTTCCTGCTGAGTACGTAATTTTAAAAAATGTTCGATTAACTCCTTCAACCCTTTTAAATTATGATGACACAACACCTGTGACATGGCGTCGACCTTCGGAATTTGCTTTATAAGTCTCTAGTAAAGCTTTTTAGACCGTATTTTTTGCATTCATTCAAATATGGAAGCATCATAGAATATATTTTATGGGCATTTTGCAGCCTCGCGTGCTATGTCTGGGGGCTGTGACGTCACAAACATGAACGATGGGTTTAAAAAACGGTATATTTGAGAAGTTTTTTCAAAAAATCCCTGACACATTACTATTTACCCTAGAATCATGGTTTGTACTTCGTTGGTTTCGTTATGAGACAGGCT
Source organism: Thermobia domestica (assembly GCF_964235325.1). Taxonomy (NCBI): domain Eukaryota; kingdom Metazoa; phylum Arthropoda; class Insecta; order Zygentoma; family Lepismatidae; genus Thermobia; species Thermobia domestica. The sequence continues at coordinate 62,956,520 of NC_137466.1, forward strand.
TTCAAAATGTACCACTCAAATTTCCCTATCCTGTACCAGAAGCGGGAAAATCTCGTCCAAAATTAAAAAGGGGACGTGTGTCAAAAAAATCTCGATTTCTTTATTTTTTCATTTTCATTTTTTCTTTTAGTGGAAAAAATTCGCAAAGAGGAGAAAAAGGATTTTTTGACAAAAAATTTCCTTTTCCGCCAATTTTCTCCACTATGGTTCATGCTAGAGACATGCGAGTGGTACCGTTTAAAAGACTGGTTTTGGCCAAACAAAACGGTGTAACAGTCATGTCTCTACGATAATTACGAATGATTCAGGAAATTTTTATATAAAAATGGGTTATCCATTGCTCACATAGGAGAAAGCTGATACTGTTTGCACATGGGTCAATATTTTTTCCTCTCTTATTTTTCAAGATATAATATTGAAACTTCGTACACTTATTACACATAGTACCGGTATGTAGTATGTTTGAGATTTCTTTTAGGGATCTGTGGGTTGACACAGGGGCCGGCCAGAGGGGCCCAAAATCGGGGAAAAAAGGATTTTTTGACAAAAATTTCCCTTTTTCACGAATTTTCTCCACTATGGTACATGTTAGAGACATGCGAGTGGTACCGTTTGAAAGACTGGTTCATGGCAAAGAAAACGAGGTACAATTCATCTTCTCACAATGAACAGTCTTGATGATGATGATAGGATAGAAATTCACTAAAAGGTATTATCAAGGGGAAATATGTAAATCGGCTGTAGCATCAAAACTATTCATCCCAGGGCCACTCTTTGTATCTCATTCTCTTCACCATAGAGCAAAGTTTTTTTAGTAGCATTCGCATGATCGTATCCTATACCAAAGGGGAGATATTCGCGATAAAAAAGGGATTTTTAAAAAGAAAATCCCTTTTAACAATTTGAGCGAAAATTTCCCGTATTTGGTATACTTTATGGAAATTTTTCGGACGCAGTTGGAAACACTGCTTTACTAGAAACAAAACGGGATATGAACCATGATCCTACGATAAATAGTCATGACGCAATAGATGATTGAGTGAAAGTCTACAAAATGCCTAAAAAAGCCATAATTTAAAAGGGTTAAATGAAAATTAAATAAAACTAGTTTATATTCTTCTGGAAATGATATATTAAGAAAACTAATTATTTTGATTTAATTTTCTTAAAACCTTTTTAACATTAGCTTGCACATTGGAAATTTAAATGTTTTAACTTTCGGAGAAAGCCTGTTTAATTGACAATTGTATTTCTTTATATGATATATTAATTTTTCTAGACTATTGTAAGCGATTGTATAGGCTACAGATGCTTTACAAAGTGCTGTATTTTAATCTAAAAATCTGTTGACAGTGCTGAAAATATTATTATTATTATTATTATTATTATTATTATTATTATTATTATTATTATTATTATTATTATTATTATTATTGTAAAATAATTATGATCATGATTGTAAAAGGGCATCTTTCGGGAATTTGCCGGGCCTGAGAAGATGACAACTGGTTGTATAAAGACCCTCAGCGCCCATGGCCTGCAAATTACAAAGAGGAAAGAAACATGAGGGATATACCATTAAGGAAAACAACCATCGAAGCTTCCTCTTCATAGAGGTATTTATTCCAGGGTGCTGTTCCCCTTCCCTCTGTTGCCCATCAGTAATCTTAACAGGCAAGTTATCTTCCAGCATATTGATTAAATATTCATGTTAGTCATAATGTAAAAAAAAAGAAAAAAAGAAAAAAGAAAAAAAAAGAAAGAAAGAAAACTCGTTGCTAGTAACGTTTTTTGCCTCAACGTCCTAGAAAAAATTGGGAATAATGTACAACTCGCCTTAAATACATTATTCGATCACACAAATAATAGATATTTAATTCTTAGCAACTGTTTGGTTGTTGATAATGCTGAAATAATTAAGTAAATAACAATTACTCATATAACAAATTAATTTAAAGTATATTATTATGAATAGAACCATGGTTTGATTTAGGAAGGTGCGAAGGTGCATGTGTACCCCCTTCGTTGTAAATATACACTACCTAAAGTGAGAAACTAGATTTATGTTGTTATGTTTCCGTTTGGGCTTGAAACAAAGAGAAGTTTTGCAAAATCAATAGCATCTTTAAGGAATTTCCGACTCTGCTTAGGTGCCAATTGATTTTTTAAATAACATCTCAAGGCGTATTGTCCCCATTACAAAGGTGGAAAATATAAGAAATATACCACCAGTATAGACTCATCGAAGATTCCTTTGCAGGAGCCTTGATTTAAGTTCTGTTTTCCTTCTGCCTATTGTTCCTAAGAAATATTCGACAGTCAATTTAGACCAGTATATAAGGGAATGCTTAATACTCGTAATATAAAGAACCGTGTCTTCCTGGAAGCGGCGCTAATCTGTCTTCAACATTGGAGGGGGGACGGGTAAGACCGTTACCATTTTTTTAAGCGATGTTCAAAATATTTGTGAAGTTTGATCTTGAAGCTTTGCTGGCGTCTACTATTAATCCAATGTTCTCGGGATTGCTGCCAGAGTGAGTGTTGCTGTGCTGAGCTTTCGTTACCATACAGCGGCAACATCTTCAGAGCTATGTGTTGAAGTGAAACAGAAACTGAAACAGAAAAATTAAAAATAAGGACGCCCCTCAGGATAGCCCGCGCCCTGACAGAGAGTAAGGCATCAACCATCTGTCTACATGCCTCTCCTCACATGCAGTTAGTAATCTATAGCATCTGTCGGTTGGGGATGTATGTCGCGGCTTCTATCTTATACGGAGACATTTTCCGTGGATCTATAGTTGTGTAGATAGAAGGAAAGAAGGGTAAAGAAGAAGATAGGAAAGCGCGAGAGAAGATTTATTATGTTTTTTGAGAGGGACAAAAAACCTGGAAACCAGGAAAAAAAAACCCTGTATCGGTCATGCTGCATGCATAAGAATTTACATGGCAAAACCACATTGTAAGGGTGGTAAAAATCCTTGTAAACATCTCTGTATTGATATATCTTATCTGTTAAATTATAAACCTATCTGAATTATTAGTGATATCTATCTGTGTTGTCTGTAGTGGGGAGTGTATTGTTAGTGGGGATTGTGTTATTTTTTTAACATGCAATTTGTCTATATCATTGTCCATTGTCGGTGCTTTGAGTCGTCATCGGTTTGCAGGTCACGGCAGGCTACTATCTTCTTTGTTTTTTGATCTTCCGCCGGTCCCCCTGCTATGTTTCTTCTTAGCAATTGTTTGTGGATATGTGACATACAGCTGACCTGTTGTTGTTGATAATGCATTTATTGATAGACTGAAGATCTTCTTGCTGGTTGTGGCTTTTACTTCTATGAGTTTGGTTCTTTCTTCTGGCGGTGCTATTATTGTCAGGATGGATGTGACCCAGGTGAGAATTTTGTGCGTGGCTCGATCAATTGCTTTCTCTATTGTTTCAGTGGTCTGCGTGGTTTCGGTTGTTTCTTCGTGTGTTGTGCTGCCTGATTCTTCTTTGTTTGATTTCTGTCCCTGAAAAGAGCCAGATGGTTTGCGTGTACTTCCAAGGAGTAGCCTTGGTCTTGTTGTTTGAGATGTTTTTGGTCTTTGCGGACAGTTGCTACTGCCGGTTCTATGACCATCTATTTTGCAGGTGGCACAGAAGTTGTTGTTAATTGGTAAGTTGCAGCTGTTTTCGTGTGTGTTCCCACATCTGTGGCATCTCCTGTTATTGGTGCACTGATATTTCAGGTGGCCATATTCGTAACAATTCCAGCAGGGCATGGGACGCGGCTGGCTTCTTGACTGCTCTACTTCGTATGTTTTGGATCTTGTTCTTAAGCCGTGAGTGATTAGCTTATTGACATCTCCTGGGCTGGTTGAGAATAGTCTCACAAGCTGTGTGGGTCCATTCTCTGACATGATTTTAGTGAGGCTGTTGAATTTAATGTTCTGGTTTTGCAGATCATCTTCAAGATCCTTAACGTTCTGGTTTATGGGATAGCCTTTTATCACGCAAGTAAACATGGGAGGCTTCTTCTTCTGCTGTCGTTTACTGGATTGATTCTTCTTTGTAGTATTGCTAGATTCCATTTGGTTATCCATAGTTTTTGTATTGGTAGCTGTACGCTTGTCTTCATTCTTCTTTCCTTGTTGCTTCTTTGGTGTGTGCTTCATGGCCTCTGATTGGTCGTTTGATGTATCGTTGCTGTCTTCTAATTGGTTCTTAGTTTCACCTTCCTGATTGGTAGCTGGTTGTTCCTTGTGGTCCTGAGAAGGGCCGGAGTTTCTAGGTTTCTCTTGTGAGGGTTTGGTTTTCAACTGTGTGTTGGTTTCCACCAGTGTGTGTGAGGTTTCCACCTGTGTGTTGGTGGTCTCTCCCTGTGTGAGTTTTGTTTCTTCTTGTGCAGGATCTGGTGGCGTGTGATTTGGTTGCTCTACTGCTGTGGGTTTCTTTTTCCTGCCTCTTCGCTGGACTACTTGGAAATCTCCTACACATTCATTGTCTTCTTTGTGAGAGGAAAGGAGTGGATTGTCGATGGCATTGTGGTTTTCTTGTGAGTTTGTCGCTTCTTCTGGAACTTGAGATTGATGGTCCTCATAAGAGCCGGATTTCGGTCGTTCATCTTCTGTGGTGTCTTCTCGCTGTGTTGTGTGGGAAGAAACTTCTTCATCACGGCTGTTAAGTGGCCTGCGTGTCTCCTGTAAAACTGCATTTGTGCCGAAATCTCTTGAGCGAAAAGTCTTGAGAAAAATGTTTCTTGTATTTTCTGACTTGAAGTACACAATGGCTTTGTTTCCATCCTTCTTTACTTGGAACTGATTGACGTCAATCCTTTCTCCGATGCTTCCTCTCACGTCCTTCTCTGTGTATTGGCTGGGTAAGTGCTTAATGGACACTGGAGGAGCCTTCATGAGCATATCAAACTCCATTACGGCCTTCTGTGCTAGATCGTACATCTCCCTCAGATGGTCATCGATGTCTTCTTTATTATGGGTGCGAGTTCTGCTTCCGTGGGCCTCTCTGCTGGAGATCCAATGGGGTCCAGAATCGCCAGGCTCTCTTCTAGTGGGTGCTCTCTTAGGTGGACGTGGCATGGCTCTAAAAAGGTCCGAACTTCTAAGTGGGTTAATTCAAGGAGAGGGTCTCTCTAAGTTGTGTTTGTGCCCCTCTATGCTTTCCTAGAGATAATATTGTGTTCCCGTCAGCCGACTGTCGCCAAAGGCTGTACAACCTATATGGTCAGCGCGAAGCTTGACGCACAATAGTGGGTCCAGCCGACGGAATAGCAATGCTTATTTCTCTAGGAAGCGGTGTGTGTAAGTGTGTGTTGTTTCAGTTTTCTTTATTAGCACACAACTCTTCTCTAAATTTTTACTCTTTCTACAAAGAGTAATCTCTTCTTCGCTGGTGAACACACCTTCGTTAACACCGCAAGGTTTCCCGGTGTGTCAAGCTGTCTTCTACGGCCAATAGCAGCATCATCTTCTTGAACACTTCTTCGATGTAGAATCTTCTCTGTGTGAGATCAGGTCGCGACTTGTTTCAAATGATGTGTTGAAGTGTGCTGGTCGTACAGATTATATAGTGGTCTTTAAGAATCGCTGTGTTCCTATTGGTTGTTTTTGTTGGCCAATGGCGTGCTCTGATTTTGCTGGTGGAAACTGCTCTCTGATTGGCTGATGGTTCTTTTCGTACTGAGAAGCTGGATCCAGATGTCAGGTAGATGATAACCTTCGTCTCTGTTGATGGATGGCTTGTATGTACGGATGAATAGAGATTCATGTATTTTTCTGTCCCAGAACTGTTTACTTTTCTTTAATACTTCAATTTGGTCCCACATGGCCGTATGATTGTATTGTATGCAGTGTTCGGCTATTGCAGATTTTTCCGGTTGTTTAAGTCTGGTGTGTCGCTGGTGTTCTTTCATTCTGTCTTCAATGTTCCTTCCTGTTTCACCTATATAAGTGGCGTTACATTCACAGGTGATCCTATAGATGCCTGGTGTCTTTAATCCCAATGAGTCTTTTGCACTTGGTAGTAAACTCCTGATCTTCGGTGGAGGGCAGTGTACAGTCTTGATGTTGAATTTCTTCAATAGTCTTGCTAGTTGGTTAGAGGTTTTCCCCATATATGGAATAAGTGCAATATTTTCCTTGCCTGCCGTGTTGTCCTCTTTTGTGGTGCAATCTCTGCTACTGTATTTTCTCATGGCTGTTTTGATCTGTTTCGACGAATATCCGTTGAATTTGAATACTGTTACCAGGTGAGATAGTTCTGTGCTTATATTATCTGGATCTGCTATTTGGTATGCTCTGTGTATTAGAGTATTTAACACCCCCATCTTCTGTGCAGGATGATGAAAACTGGTCGCATCGAGGTAGAGATCAGTGTGTGTAGGTTTCCTGTAGATTGAATGGCCTAGACTTCCATCTGGCTTCTTGTATACGAGTACGTCCAGGAACGGGAGTCTTCATTCTGTTTCTGTTTCCATTGTGAACTGGATGTTGCGGTGTATAGAATTCAGATGCTGCAGGAATTCGTCGAGTTTCTGTCTGCCATGGGGCCATATGACGAATGTGTCGTCTACATATCTGTAGAATACTGTAGGTTTGTATGTTGCTGTTTCTAGCGCTTTGTGTTCAAAATACTCCATATAGAAGTTCGCTATTACTGGAGAGAGAGGAGAGCCCATTGCCACACCATCGCTTTGTTCAAGCAGCTACAAGTCTTCTATGCAAAGGCCTGAAATTCGCTCCAACACCTAAACACATTCCCATCACGGAAACTGTAAGCGGTATTGAACAAGCAATAAAACACTTAGACCAAGAAGCAGCAGACCACATACGCACACAAGCTGTTACGGTCCTTATGAGGGCCAAGCAGCAGAAACCGAAATACAACCTATCCAGAGAAGAAAGGAAAGCCCTCAAGGACCTACGAGCAGATGACAGCATCATAATATTACCAACAGACAAGGGGAATGCGACCGTCATTCTCAACAGGGAAGACTACCACTCCAAATTGGCATGCCTACTGGAAGATCCAGCATATAGAAAAATTGACAGAGATCCAACCAAGGCCATCGAAAAGAAAACCTCCAGATTAATACAAAGTTCCAGTCTGAATGAAGAAGAAAAGAAGAGGCTTAAACCTTCCGGTTCAATACCACCAAGGATTTATGGTCTTCCGAAGATACACAAGAAAGAAGTTCCATTACGACCCATAGTTAACACCATAGGAGGCCCCACGTACAACCTGGCCAAGAAATTAACAGGACTACTACAGCCACTAACAGGAGAGTGTTCACACCATATCAGAAACTCCAGCCATTTCGTACAACTACTACATAGCATCAAGACAAACGCAGATGACATACTCGTCAGCTTTGATGTGGTTTCTCTCTTTACGAGGGAGATTCTATTAAACTCCTGGAATCGCACTTCAGCAAGGATATAGTACATCTCTTCAGACACACCCTAACGTCTACCTAATTCAGTTACCAAGACAGTTTCTTTGAACAAAGCGATGGTGTGGCAATGGGCTCTCCTCTCTCTCCAGTAATAGCGAACTTCTATATGGAGTATTTTGAACACAAAGCGCTAGAAACAGCAACATACAAACCTACAGTATTCTACAGATATGTAGACGACACATTCGTCATATGGCCCCATGGCAGACAGAAACTCGACGAATTCCTGCAGCATCTGAATTCTATACACCGCAACATCCAGTTCACAATGGAAACAGAAACAGAATGAAGACTCCCGTTCCTGGACGTACTCGTATACAAGAAGCCAGATGGAAGTCTAGGCCATTCAATCTACAGGAAACCTACACACACTGATCTCTACCTCGATGCGACCAGTTTTCATCATCCAGCACAGAAGATGGGGGTGTTAAATACTCTAATACACAGAGCATACCAAATAGCAGATCCAGATAATATAAGCACAGAACTATCTCACCTGGAAACATTATTCAAATTCAACGGATATTCGTCGAAACAGATCAACACAGCCATGATAAAATACAATAGCAGAGATTGCACCACAAAAGAGGACAACACGGCAGGCAAGGAAAATATTGCACTTATTCCATATATGGGAAAAACCTCTAACCAACTAGCAAAACTATTGAAGAAATTCAACATCAAGACTGTACACTGCCCTCCACCGAAGATCAGGAGTTTACTACCAAGTGAAAAAGACTCATTGGGATTAAAGACATCAGGCATCTATAGGATCACCTGTGAATGTAACGCCACTTACATAGGTGAAACAGGAAGGAACATTGAAGACAGAATGAAAGAACACCAGCGACACACCAGACTTAAACAACCGGAAAAATCTGCAATAGCCGAACACTGCATACAATACAATCATACGGCCATGTGGGACCAAATTGAAGTATTAAAGAAAAGTAAACAGTTCTGGGACAGAAAAATACATGAATCTCTATTCATCCGTACATACAAGCCATCCATCAACAGAGACGAAGGTTATCATCTACCTGACATCTGGATCCAGCTTCTCAGTACGAAAAGAACCATCAGCCAATCAAAGAGCAGTTTCCACCAGCAAAATCAGAGCACGCCATTGGCCAACAAAAACAACCAATAGGAACACAGCGATTCTTAAAGACCACTATATAATCTGTACGACCAGCACACTACACAACTATAGATCCGCGGAAAATGTCTCCGTTAAAGATAGAAGCCGAAACATACATCCCCAACCGACAGATGCTATAGATTACTAACTGCATGTGAGGAGAGGCATGTAGACAGATGGTTGATGCCTTACTCTCTGTCAGGACGCGGGCTATCCTGAGGGGCGTCCTTATTATTTATTTTTCTGTTTCTGTTTCTGTACTTCAACACATAGCTCTGAAGATGTTGCCGCTGTATGGTAACGAAAGCTCAGCACAGCAACACTCACTCTGGCAGCAATCCCGAGAACATTGAATTAATTTGTGAAGTTGTAAAACAATGCTATGGAGGATCAGGGAAGCAGAGTTGTCTTCAACATTAGGAGGTGGGCAGATTTGAGACTTATTCTGAGGGGACAATTTCATCTCACTTTTCTTTGTTGCAATAGGGCATAAACCATCACATTTCTCCCCAAAACCACATTCCAAATCAGATTATTTGGGAGGGGGTGGCAGTCCTCTTACTTCCAAGTTTGCAAGGAACATGTTCCCTTCAGCCCAATGGGATTTGCGCCAGTGGTTATCTATTAAATCTTGTATAAATTGATGTCAAAAACGCAAATGATTTCTTGTCTTTTGGGTCGATTTATCAATTTTTTGTTATGCTATGTTCCTTTCATTGAACAGTCAGTTTCAACTCTTCGCAGATTAATACATTGCTCCTGATTCTTGCCAGACACAGCATTAATGCAAACATTAATTTCAGAAGATATCATCAGACTCCCTCGACTGCAAGTGTTTCACAACAAAGTTAATTTCACTTTTTCATAATACGCTCTTAGGACTTTGAGAGAAATGAAGATACAAAGATTCTGAGAAAAATTCAATAGACAATACGATCGACAGTGAACTAGTTACATCGTGAATTACAATTTCCAGTTCATAGTTTAGGCAATGTATGACAACCATGTTAAGATCGTACTATTTTTAAAAAATATATGTTCCTACTCCTCTGGAAATTTGCTGCTCCATCTGAAGAAAATCAATTAGCTGTAGTATATGGTGTATTATTAAATCCATCTTTCAAAAAAAAAAAAAGCTACCAATACTGTTAGCAATTGCTACTCATTGGTAGCTTATAAATGTTATAATTTTGTAATCTTGAAAAAAATAATTACACGCCGCACTATCATAAATAGATTTACGTAAAAAAATGATATATTAGATATTGACGTATTTCATCCACTAATACACTATACATGCAATTTGATTTAGTGATGTGTCTTGATACAGAATCAGACAATAATTCCGAATTAATTCTCATTATACAACAGCATCTCTCCCACCAATTTTACTAGAATTGATATTACTTTTAACGTGGTTAGGTAGAAATATAACCAGGGCCGTAAGTTGTCGGGGGCAGGAGGTGCAAGTGCCTTCCAGGGAAGCTGCTTACTGTTAAAGGGGGGGGGGGCACTTTAAGACAAATCTTTCTTACTCCATATACGATACGAACATGAAATTATAAATGAAGTATCAAACAGGTTCACTACATTACATAAACAAAACAGCACACAAAAGGTAAATAAAACAAAAATGAGTCATCGATCCATTTCAGTAAAAAAAAAAAAATGTATATTATTAGGAGCCCTACAAATAATATTTATTCGAATGGCTTTGAGATTTGTCAATATTTGTCCCTTTAATATAATTTGTCATGTATGGAACGGGCCCAGGGCGTAAGTAACGGTCTCGCAGACCTTGCCGTGTGGGAAGGCTCACAGGCTCCGGGGGCCCATAAAGAGTAAGATAAAGATGGAAAGAGGGGGTCCAATAATTAGAAAAACAACTTTTTATAGGGGCCTCAAATAGTTATATTAATGCTTGCTTGCCCCCCCCCCCCCAGAAAAAGTTGCTGCGCTGAAAATAACTACGAGGAAATTCCTAATAATGTCATTTCAGATTCTACCATAGAAGTGGGCATGATTGTTCACCGGCATAAAAGTTTCACTTTTTTATTAGTATTTTACCTGTATACAATTTATTAAAAAACATGTTATTCTGAAACCAAGGGGGCTAATTACCCACTGCACTCCCCAAATTACGCTCTGAAATTCACAACTACATGTGATGTTTTCCTACGATACTTGCAGTTATGACAAACTAGGATCTGATGGGAAAGAATTTCATTTACTTCTTGAATGGCTTATTCTTTCACTTTCTTTGAACGTATTTAATTTCAATTGCTATTATCTTTTCATTTTAACTCAAATTTTCACCTTTAATTAGTAATGGACACTATCGGATGAAGACTGTCGAATTATTTGATAGTAGCTAGGTATCTGACCTATTCGATGGTTCTTTCTGTTTATCGAATAAATTAATGAATGAATTTTTCTCATTGCCTCTGAACAGTTTCCGAAGATTCTATTCCATAATGTTTCGATTCAAAGTAATGCAATACCTGCATGTTCGTTTGTGATAATGGTAGCAGTTGTATTTGATTTTTTTTTTTTTTAATCAAATTTTGTGTTGTGATACGCTCTACAATTTTTGCGAAAGCTCGCACGGAATGAGCCTCTGGACTAACTGTCTCTCTATGTTGGTTTATACTACTCCGATAGTCAGTCAGGGCTACATTTCTTGTTCTTACGCCCTAGCTTTAATAGTCAGAATTAAAATAACTTTCTATGTCATACTTTTAAAAGTTTTCCAAATTCAAGTGATGGGAATCAAAATGGATGACACCTGTACAATCTAAAAATTTTATTGTTACCTGAGATACGTGGCCAATCATAGATTTCCAAGTAGTTTACGGTGTAGAGTATTCTGTGCATACGTGTGCCATGTTTCTATTAACAGGTTGACAAATGGAGATGGCGGCGGAAGTGAGGTGGCTGCTGAATTTAATAGCTTTCTTATTTTTAGTTATTGATGTTTTCGGTGATGTACCTCACAGAAGATTTGAATACAAGTATAGTTTCAAACCACCATATCTAGCACAGAGGGATGGAAGTGTTCCGTTCTGGGAGTACGGAGGAAGTAAGTGTTCTCAGCCTGCTAGAAGTGATATGCCGAGTTGGCTTTACTTCGAATTGTGCCAGATGGTTTCGAAAATAAACATATAGCACAGCATTATAATTATAGCTTATTGATACAGTACTTTAATAATCATATAGACAATTATCTGTAATACATGTTTAGCCGAGAATTGTAAAATTATTGGAATTAATATAAAAAAAAATTGGTATATTCATAGTCGAATACAACTTGCAGATGCCGAAACAATGTGACAAATTTACCTTGTACTTTGCTATCTTCAATGAAATATCCTAATAGTAACGGATATATAATTACTATTTTTTTTTTCTGGTCAGAACAAATTGGGGACGTGCTGGCTCAATGGTAGAGCGCTCACAGGTGTAAGGTGTCCCTGGTTCGATTCCAAATCATAAGTGGTGGACATTATTGTGTCCGTGGGTTTTCAGGAGGCAGGTCGGTCTTATGAGGTGTGGGACCGAATCGAGAACATTTTTTGTCGGCCCTAGGTTCTCAGCTAACTTGTAATGTGTTGCTTGTGTTTGACAAGCAGAGAGTATATTGCACGTAAGCGCAGATCCCAATTAGAAAGAATCATCTTTTGCCCGGTCCTATCCACAGGTTTCCCGTTTTGTCCCACCCATTCTACCTGTTCTTTGATACTCATTCATTTTGATTGATATCCGTCTGTATTGGTCTTTAAGGTATAAACCCAGAGACATGAATTATTTATTTTGGGTATTTAGTATCTCCCTGTAATAGCTTGTTAGTAACTCTAGCTCATTTAGAAATGATTATGGTTCGTTATTGTTTCTAATTGTTATGACTATAAATACAGTTTGGACGTGTAGCATATAAACTTAAACTGCAGTACGTACTTAAAACGAACTAATTTGTGCTAGGTGGCCAGTAAAAAAACACGAATGCTTTCTAACCAATCCAAGTAAGGCAGGAACACAAAAGGGGGAGGGGCGAACGTTAGCGAGGGAGTGTGTCCGATCCGATCAGGCGCATCAGCGATGGTGGGAATACGCATAAACGAGTTCGTTTTCAATAACTCACTATAAGCCACAGTACCGGCTCCGAAACCATCGATAGTTTTGGGTGAGATATTGTGTCTTTTTTTTTCAGCGAGTTAAATCTGTGTTTTTCTAGTTATAACACGACTAGGTTTTCCATTTGTGGTTTTGTTTCGCGTTCTTGTTATTTATTGAAGTTCAGTGTCGCTTTACAGCACAGTCTATATGAGACTAACCTACAGCTTAAAGCAAAATCCGAACTGACGTAATGCGTTCGAATTTTTAGTCTCACGCACTGGAAATGGAACCTGGGATCCCGTACACCGAAAGCAAGCGTGTTGGCAACAAAACTAACGAGAAAAACTGTGTTTTCACGTTCGGTTCTGCAATTAACGGTTTTTTTCTTTTTAAGTATACCACCTAGGCTCAGGTGTTTTTTTCAGAAGTTTCTTTGGGATTAAAAATGTGATTTATATATAAAGATATCAATATCATGTTTTACAGTAATTTTTCGTTCAGTGCAATAGATAAAACTCAAAATATTTTTGTTGTTTTTCTGTTGTAGTGGCAGGATTCAGTACTCCTTAGGTATTCTTAATTTGTTTGATTATTGAATTAGGATCCCTTTTTAGCACTCAGGCTATACGAGGCGTGGGCCTACAGTTTAAAGTGGAATCCGAACTACAGTAATGTGTTCAAATGTCAATACGTTTCCACCGGAAATCGAACCCGTGACCACTTGCACGGCGTATTTTAAATACTCACCTTGTCAGCCGATTTCTACGTATACATGTTCAAAATAAAACAACATATAAATAAATAAAGAAAAAATGCTAAAATTCACAAGACCTTGTTCCCTCCGACAACCAGGAAAGCTAAAAAAAACATACTTTCAATATCACCCGTATCAACAAATTACGTACAACCAAGCACTTGTACTAACGCAATCACACAGAGAACATGCATACATCGAATACACATTATGTCACCAACCAATCACAATGCATAAAACCGTGAATCATTACACAAGTGTGGTAAAACAATAAACTGAAGTGTCAATTAAAACAAAACAAAATATCTCAAATCCAGCTCCGTAACTTGGAAATTTTCCTGGGGGGAACAGGCATTGATATTTGGATCAACTGTACAAAAATGTGAAGTTGGGACCCCTATTGAAGTATGCCTCTCCCCGTCCCCGAGAATTTAAAACCTTAACAAACATCTTTTACTACTTCTGGGAGTCCCAGTTGGCGTTTTACTAAACTAGGTCTCAGATTACCTTTATAATATTACCGTTATGATTATATATATATATATATATATATATATATATATATATATATATTTATTCAGGTGATGGGGCAGCAGTATTTTAAATTATCAGTTCCGTTCAGAATAATATGGTGGATCTTTCCATGCTTTACATGTTAAATTGAGGGGACAAAACACAGGGTTTGAAAAAGCCGAACCCACCTGGACCCATATGGGTTTTTTCGGGTATTTTCGTGTTTAATTGGGTTTTTTCGGGTTTAATAGGGTTTTTTCGAAATATTTCAATGCCTTTGGGGTAAAAGTGTTAAAATGTGATTTATATTTGAAGAATGTCATTGCCACAACTTGCAACAATTTTCTACTCACTGCTGTTTCGAAAAAATGGACGCCATTTTGAAATTTTACATTCGATTTCTGAGAAAATCTATGCAGCAAATTTAGCATATCTCGTGCTTCCACCGTCGAAATTTCAACTTAAAAGACTGAAAATTGCGCTTCGTAGCGCGGATACGCGCTGTTTTGAAAAAATGGTCGCCATTTTGACATTTTACGTTGGTATGCCGCCAAAAGCTATACAGGAAATTTAGAGTGTCTTGTGCTTGTACTCTGAAAATTTTAACTTAAAAGGCCGAAAGTTGTACCCTGTAGTGTGTGTGGTAGAGGCAGACAAACGAGTTGAGTTGATTTTGTGTTTAACGTCCCTTTCAGCAGCGAGGCTATATGAGACGGGACCTACTGATTAACATGGAATCCGAACCACAAGATCTCCCTCCGGGAAGCAAACCCGGATCTCCCACGCCGAAGACACGTAAACTAACCGCTTAACCATGAAGGAGCTCGGCAGACAAACGAACACATGTAGATCAAGTCATCTAGAAGCCTGACTGACGTTGGGCAAATGTGAATACCAAAAGGGGTCTATTAATTTAAAACAAGGATACAATTCATGTTATATGAAATAAATAAATGTTTCAAAATGTCTTGTATGAAATTAACATCTTCCAGCGTAAATAAACATCCCATATTTTCTTCATGAGAATACGGGACACCTCAGACCCCCCCTTCCCCCCATCAACTTTCCAACACAATTCAATGAACTGTAGACTGGTTATGAACAAAAGTATAATAGGCTGTGGTGGCGCAGTTGTAGAGGGTTCACCTCTGGTGCATGGGGTCCCTAGTTCGATCCCAGCTCGCGCCAAGTGAGCTTTGTGGTGGACAAACACCTTGTGTGTGGGTTTTCTCGGGATTCTTATATTTGCTCCCACTGTCTTCATTCCGTCATTTCATTCATTTCTCATCACACCGTCACCTTGAGCATAGCAGGCATAACCGTGAGACTAAAACTAAAAGTTTTTTTTTTTTTTTTTTTTTTTTTTTTAAAGAATATAACGGTACGTGACGTTTGGGCCACGCCATTTGGGCACTGGACGTTTGAGCGCGAAGTCATTTGGGTGCCAGACGTTTGGGCGTGAGTTAAATTAAAAAGTCATTATGTTAGGCGCTGAGTACTAAGTTCGAATTAAGATATCACAAGGTGTCTACTGTAGTGGAAGTCCTTGAATTATACTGGATTTTGTTTTACATACTAGAAATACTGGAATTTCAAAATTCTAAAAACTGAATTAACAATTAAATTTTGTGAATTTAAGTTTCAACTAAAGTTAAGTGTGTTTTTTATCTGATAACTTTTCAAGCCAAAGGTAAGTAGACCAGACTAGTTTTGATTGATTGCATTACACACATAGTGAGCCTATTCCATTAAAAAAAACTTAAAGCAGGCCTTCTACTGTAGTTCTGCAATAAGTGTGAATGTCAAAAACATTTCTAGTGGCTAAATGACCAACATATGTACACTTAACTATTATTTTTCACTTTGAAATCGTTCTTTTTTTCCTTTCGCCACTTCCTTTAGTGCAGATTAAATGTTTAAAATGGGACGAAAAAAATATGTTTTGATTTTTATATTGGAATGTTAATTTTAAAAAAGTTATACCAGAAATACGGCATACTGCAGTTCCTAAACTCAATATCTTAGACACGCTGTATTGACATCTTTCCCTCAACTCGATTAGGATTTAGGATTTTTAAATTTCTGTTCTCAGCATCTAAGGCCATTTAGCCCGTCACGTTTGAGGGAGCACACTATTCGGGGAAAGGGAAGGAAGAAAGGATTGGGGAAGGGAGGAAGCGGCCTGGACCTATAAATTAGGTATCTCCCCGGCATTTGCCTCGTATGAATGAGGAAAACCCAGGAAAACCTCATTCAGGGTGGCTGGCCTCAAAGAGCGTATTACACTTTTTCGACCAAGTACTCCCACCGGGAATCGAACCCGGGACTGCTCGCACTGAAGGCGAGAGCGTTAGCGACTACGCTACGCCGGGCCGCTTCTCTTAACTCGAGTGCGCGGAAATCTTTTATTGATAGTTCTTTATTGGACTTAAGGAAGAATAGAGTTTGACAAACGTATTACGAAAGGAAACGAATTTTAATATTCATAAGTATGTAATTATTAACTTCTTTAAAAAATACAAAAATTAAATCAATATGTTTTAATTAACATTAAGAAAATTAACAGTTCGTCTGATTCCTTTATTTCCTAGCTTTCTTATATAATACAAAAATTAGATCAGAAGTAAAAGAATTGTGAACAAGCGAAAAATCAATCCATGACGAGGTTAGGCAACAAATGCCACAAACGTATTAAACTGTTTAATTTAGATGAATAAATAAGATAGAGATAGAAAATATACAGATAAATGAGATGAGATAAAGATAGAAGTGTAGGAAATATATATATATTGATTCGCGCTTAGTTTTCAGCGCCTAGCTTACTTTATATGTCGTAAATTGTGATTTTTACTATTTACCTCGCGACCAAACGTCTGGCGCCTAAACGGCTTTGGCCCAAACGTCCAGCGCCGAAACGTCCGCGCCCAAATGGTGGCGCCCAAACGTCCTGTTCCGGAATATAATAGGTGAAAGTTCACTAAGCAGCAGCTGCTTTTCTCTCTTCGTACCCCGCAATTAATTGTACGGACTGAAGATGCCTAAAAACTTAAGATGTGCTATAAAAAATCCTTTACAGGAAAACAATATGGAAATTATTTAAATCAGTGGTACAATCTACCTTCAATATTCTTCGCGCGTTTAGCAGTATTTATTTACATGGCTGTATTTGCCAAAATTACGTTCGTCAGTTTAATCTGATGAAAAGCTGATTTTTCTCCTTGTGTCGTGTGTAATTGCCAGATTTCCATTTTTCTAAGACCTGGACCAAAGCACAATTCTATGACCTAGCTTCTGAAAAAGATTATAATTCTTGTTAACTTATCTAATGTGTTGTTGGAGAAAAGGTCAGTCATCTTCCCTGTGTTTGTAAATGTAGAAACATTCAAAGGCTTTTTTTTTAATGTACCAAAGAGTATCCGAGTTTCCATAAAGTGCAATGGAAAAAGTAGCATTTTCGCTCGCTATCAAGTCAAACAGGGTGGTGTAATAACTTCCTCGAAACTGTTACATGCAACACCGTACTGTTCATTCACTAATTACAGGATTTCCAGCCAATGTCAGATTTTTTTTTTTTCACTTTTCGAATAAGCTGATATTGATAGCAGAAATGGAACGGAGTTAAAATACGGGACATTTCCGTGTCCCGACTAAATTTACGGGTCGCGGAACACTCGGGCCCAAAAACGGGACGTATGGCAGGCTTAAGCGTAAAATAAATAGTTTTATTGTTGAAGTATTCATTTCCGATCCTTCTGCGTTTAATTTCCCGAGCACTTCTTTCACAGCGTGTACATCAAAACTTCCACTAGTACGGAAATTTGAACTCAGCACTTGAAATAGTAAGCGTTACATAGTCTTCGGAACCCCGAGCATTAAGCTTCTTAAATTTGACAAGAATTTTTACGCTATTGCTGGTGTTGATTCTACAGAATAATTATTTGAAGAGTAGCAACAAATGACTTGACTAAACTGTTATTGCTGGAAAACCAAATTTTAGTTGAAGAAACTTGTGTTTTACATCAAAGGTAAGAAATAATGCTAATAGTTTTACTAATGTATTTACATATGTACTATTAGTACCGGCACCTATGACCTTAAACCCGTCAAATGTATGAGTGATAACGTCCCTTGGTGTCGACGAGCACACTATTCACGGAAACTATTTTCTAAAGTACAAAATTGCTTATTGTACTTCAAATAGGCTTTCAGCATAATCCATACATTAATTTGTTCTATAACTATCTCAAGCTAAGGTATTTTTTTAAATTCATTCAGTGCATTCAGAACTTTATGAAGATCGTATGTTGAATGTTGTTGTCTACCGTAACGTGAAAGCCTCTAATTCGCCCAAGGAAAGTCTAAAATCTGATGAAAATCACTTACAATGTGATCACCTTAGTTGTACCAATAATATATTAACAAATAGGTCAAAAACCCAGGTGGGTTTTAAAGTGGGTTTTTTCAGGTGGGTCCAACCCGAAAAAACCCACTGGGTTTTTTCGGGCTGGGCCCACTTGCGCAAACCCTGACACAACATGACACAACTTAAAAACTGCAGAAAATATATATTATTTCTGGAGACCCTAACAGTAGACATTTTACTGAAATGGGCCCAGATCACATTCTTGCTTCATTTAAGAGGTTTCTGTGTTTTGTTTTCGGATGTGTTCAACCTATTCTGTGTTTTATTTATACATTCATGTTCGTTTACTATCATTTGGAGTGAGAAAGTTTTATCTTGAAATGGGTCTCTCTCGAGCTTAAATAGAGAAGCAATTGGTCCCCCTCCCAGTTAATTGAATAAATTGCATACTAGTGCGATGCGTTTGTAGGACATGCAAATATCGTCAAAACTAAATTTTGTATGGACCCAGTGAAACAACACAATAATCACTATTCGAAATAAACGAAACAATAACACTAGGAATCATCATAATTTCCGACTGTATAAACGGTCATGTTTATGAACACCAATATTTACCTGTATATTGAATCTGTTTTAACACGGTGCTCATTCGTGGCTTAGTGGTTAACGTACTGTATGTGCCTTTAGCGTGGAATGCTTGGGTTCGATTCGCGGCGAGAGCTCATGTGGTTGGGATTTCATGTTGATCGGTAGGTCCACGTCTCATTGTAACCTTGCTGCTAAAAGGAACGTTAAACTGAACTCAGGTATTCAATGATTCTTTTAAGGCCCGTTACACAGTCAAGCGGAGCTCCGCGCTCCGTCCTCCGCCCTCCGCGTGTGTGCTTACACAGTCATCCGTAGCTACGCGCTACACAACACGTGATTATATACAGGATTCTTCTCAGTTAGTGTTGCGAGTCAACATGAAAAGTTCGAAACGACAATAGTGGCATCTTAATATTTCTGCAAGAAGAGAAAACGAAAAACACAGAAAAATAAATGTCTCAAGATTCATTCCTTAGTTTCTCAAAGAAGTCTGAAGGGAGCTTTTGTGTCTGTGTATATAGATTTGCGAGAAGACGAGAAATACTTCAATAATTTCCGTAAGTCAATTCAGTCGTTCGATGACCTAATTGAAAAAATTGCATCGAAATTATAAAAATGCAGTTTAAATAGGATCCATATGTACGCTCTTAAAATACAGCACTTTTTTTTTTAAAGAAAAGAAACTGTTTTTTCAAAAAAACAGCGTTAAAAACTTAAGAGCTACTGTTTTTTAACAAATGAAAATAACGAATGTTTGTACATTTGGTTAGAACTTCACATCCAATCAACTATTTAATAATAGAGATAAATTATTTGCCACAATTTATCTTTTTTCATTGTCCATACCTTCATTTCTACAAAAAAAAAAAAAAAAAAAAAAAAAAAAACTTTTACATATCTCGTTTTATGCCTGTTCACGAATGTCACGCTTTTTGTGTTCCTCATAAGAGGGATCCCCTTAACATGGTGTTAATTTAACCTCCGTGATAATTGAAACTGAAACTGAAATTTGAAATCTGTTGAAAGAAAGTCGAATAATTACAATAGTCACGTACTGCTAACAGTGGTACATTAGAGGCACCACATGTACAGTTCCAATTAAGCAAAGACATTAATTGGAAGTTCCAATTAAACGAAGACAATATAGCTAAATTAAAAATAACACTAAAAGATATGAAAATAGTATTATAGAACAGTATAAAATATTTATCAACTCACTATCAAAAATAAGAAAAGAAATTGGATCAATTTTCATTTTGCTTTTGCTACCATGCACGTTTCTTTTTAAATTTTAAAGAGAAGTGGCTGCTCCGCGCGCGGAGTTCCGCTTGACTATGTAAGCACCCATTTGCTCAATTGTCCTATCCGCCTCGCGGAGGACGGAGCGCGGATAGGGCCACGCGGAGGCCTCCGCGTGACTATACACCCATAAGAAACAATAGAACAATCTTGCCACGCGGGACTCCGCGCGCGGAGCTCCGCGTGACTGTGTAACGGACCTAACACGAGCAAGTTGACGAAAGACAATATTAAAACTCAAAGTAAGAATATAGTTAATATGAAGTAGAAATGACATAATAGTGCAGCTAGTTGAGGGGGGAAAGCACCCCCTAACTCCTTCCCCTCAGAACATGCATTAAATGTTAATATCATCAGTAATCTATATGCCAACTTACGGATGTAGACTCTTCTAGGCATTCAATTAACTAACACGACAAAAAAAAAAAAAAAAAAAAAAAAAAAATATGATATCTTTCGATTTTATGCCCCACAGTTATGATGCCCTATAGGCTAAAGTAAACGATGATTAATGATAGGAATTAATGGAATGAGAATGTGGAAGGAAACAAGAACTCAAGGAAAACTCTCAGATGCACTGTTGTCTATCACAAACTCACATAGCCGGGGATTGAATCAGGAACCTCTAGCACCGGATGTGAACCTACCACTGAGCCGTCGTGCCTTCCATGTACACTAGGAAACGTTGCCGGTACTACGCACGTAGGAAACACGCGCAACTAGTCTGTAAGATGCTGCGTACCATCTTACAAGGATGGCGTAACTTCATATTACATTTCACATAATGTGCAATCAGCGACAAAAGTTCTTTCCGTTTGGTAAAATTTATTTTGGGAATGACTGTGGAACGTACACAGTTTCAAAACTAGAACGTACAGAAAATTACTTTTTTTTTTTTTTTTTAATTTACTGGAAACTGCTCAGATTGTCCTTCCATTCTGAAGTTATTTACGAAACTAATTTCATCAAACGAAAAGAACCTTCGTCGCTGCCTGTACATGTGCAAATGTAAAATATCCATGTTAACACACAACTAACTATAAATAAAATGTTTTTAGCAAAGTACAACTGTTGGATATGTACTCTAACTATACATATATATATAATTAGGGATTAAATTTTTGCTTTGATACTTGCATAAGGGAATAGCTTTTGCATCTTGTGACCCCGCGTAAATGTAGTCGCTAACGCTCCCAGCTCTTCTGGCCAGCCATCCCGAGTAAGTTTTTACCCGGTTTTTCCTCGTTCACACCAGTCGAATGCCGGGATGTTAACCTGATTTACAGGCCTCATACCGCTTTCTTCTTTTCTTACTTCCCCGAATAGTGTGCTCGACAACATGACGCGCTTGAGATCTTAGATGCCGGTAATGCCCAGGAATATGTATAAATAGAGAAATACTTTCGTATCCTATCAGGGAGTGCCCGAGCTCCTTCGTGGCTAAACGGTTAGGCACGCACCTTTGGCGTAGGAGATCTGGCTTTGATTCCAGGCGGGAGGTTATGTGGTTCGGATCCTACATCACACACGTTCCTAATCTGCACCAAGCATTTATCCTATGACACAGGAAATGGAATATTAGTGTGGTATTGTTACATATATACACAACGGGGAAGCTGTGACATGCTCGAGAAAAATCTCAAATCATACATTCCAAGAGGGAGGGAAAGGGGACGTTAAAAGTCCTGTGATATGTTCAGTATTCTTTTCGCTGCTTCCTGTTTACATCCATAAGAAACTTCACAACGTTGTTTCCTGTTTTCATCTATAAGAATCTTCAGTGCGTTCAAATTTTGACATATGGGACAAGTATGGTAATGTTAAACTGGGATGCTAAGGGACTACTAATCAACAACATATGGAGAGTTCATTCAGATGCTCACTGTGAAAAGGCTCAGTCAGGGCACTGTCGGACACTCCGAAGTTTGGATAACAGACTTTCACTGAAAAGTGGCTAATAGCTTCTCTTAGGGTCACTATACTTTTAGGTTTCTTTGTTGAAATTCACGAAGATCAGTGCACACTCTAGAAATTTTAGATACTGGATGTGATGATAAATTATCTGTCTTTATTTTTAATTATCCGTATAGATACCCATTCTTAGAGTGATTTAATAATAAGTGTACCAGTTAATATTGGTTTTCTACCAGCTCTGCAAATATTTAAATAATTTGTGATCTAGTTTTCACTAGAGTTTCCCACTCCCGTCCTATCTAGCAAGTCAGTTATATATATAAGGACTTGGTTTTGTTTCTTGACATTTAGCGTCCCTTTTCAGCTCTGAGGCTATGGACATGTGGACCGTATAGTTTAAAGTCAACAGTGAAACAACCGTAATATGTTCTGTGCTCTTCCACTGGAGATCGAGATCGAAACTATGTACACTAAAGGCGCACGCTTGCTAATTACTAAGGGATGTGCTGTATACAAGGGCGTTTCGTATGGTAAATAACCCGTTTCACTGGGTTAAAATAAGAAAAAAATAGCAATATGTTCCGTTAGTCAGTCACTTTTTACTATTACTGAAGTGCTCTCTGATATCTCCCCCTCCCCCTGGATTTAAACGGCATCGGAAGTGTCACTGTTCATCTCAGCAATCCCGAAAACTATAGATTTGACATTAATATCCATAATTTTTTATATCCCCCCCCCCTAAGTTGCACCGTCAAAGTGAAATTATAGGAACCATCCCAGGCCCGAACCTCATCTATGTTGAAAATTTAATCGAGATCGGTCGGGTGGTTGAAGAATTATTAAATCACATAGTCACTTTATTTTTATTTATATAGATAGTCTTAGCCCATTACCAGTTCATGACAATACATACGAATATATTCAATACAATTATGTAATAATGTATTGCTGTCATAAAGTATGTGAAAAGGGACAGTGATTGGCGAGTAATAGTTCGCTTTGAAATTATTGTATCTTTTGCAATACAAAGAAGACTAGATATGTTTTGTCACAATTCTTAAATAAGATGTAATAAACATTCTGGTATTTAGTAATACCGAAATGAGAAATAAGTGTTGACTCATAAATTAGTATATTCTAATAACCATTCTAAAAAATAAGGTAAAATACTTGGGATTAAGTTTTATTTTTCTCTTCCAGATGCTATAGCCAGTGAAGAGAACGTAAGGATAGCCCCTTCGCTACGAAGTCAGAAAGGTGAGTTTAAGAAAGGAAGGAAAGAAAAATAAATGTAAAAAGGAAAGG
This sequence comes from Thermobia domestica, assembly GCF_964235325.1. Lineage (NCBI taxonomy): Eukaryota > Metazoa > Arthropoda > Insecta > Zygentoma > Lepismatidae > Thermobia > Thermobia domestica. The sequence goes on from NC_137466.1 coordinate 62,979,967, forward strand.
AAAAGAAATCTACGTTTTCCAGCAGTGTCACTCACACTAGAGGTGTTACAAGTATATCTGTCCGTCTTAAGCTGAATACTGGAGTATTTTCCACATGCTCATTTGTTTTATTTTTATAATTGAGACTTTTCTGTGCTTTTTCAAATTCATGAATGAAACTACTATAACACACACACATACACGCAAAATCTAACGTTAAGTATGTGAATATATGCTTGCTATGATCTTGAAGCTCAGAAGTCACCAGTGGAAGTGTAAATGAATATCCAGAAATATTTTGAGGTTGAGGCTTGCAAAATGATTGTTCATCGTTTTGTTTCAAGTTCTTTACCTTTTCGTATTTTTGTTCTATATGGTCAAGTAAATTGTCAAGTATTATTTATTCGATAGTGTAGAAATTGAAGCTCTTACGCAAAACTTAGAACACTAGCAAAACAGTATTTCTCGTCACATACGAGAAAATGAACACGGTGATACTATGATATGTCAATATTTATAGTTACAAATATAAATAAAACTCCTATACAAGAATAACCAGTAACTTATATGTACCATGGGAATCTTAATTTCCTGGTATGATTTCAGCAACTAGTCTTATTGCTATGGACTGCTAGACACAAAATGAGGAGCAGTTTTTTGGAGATTACCAGGCCATTTGTCTACGTGACAGTTTTTACACGAGGTGACTAAGATGAATGTAGGAACTAGAATAAAAGAACGAATACCGAGACACTAGAGATCAGAATTCAGCGGTTTCTGGCTTATCAAAACTAGATATCAACTGCTTTGTTCAAAAATGCAACCTCAACTGCTTTAAATTGTATTGGCAATGCAGTTTTTAAGATTTAGTAGTACAGAGGCTACAAATTGAAGCTATTTATCTATGGCTTAGAGAAGAAAAAGAAGCTGAAGTGAAGCAAAATATTTTAAATTGTAATAAAAGTAAATTACAATTTAAAATATTTTGTAAACAACAGTAAAACCAACAGTAAAAAAAAAAGTTAAATAACATGTAACAATCTTTGTAAAACTGAAGTGCTTCATGTAGTGTCTGGCAGTTGATGGAAACGGGATTTGTTCCCCTAATCATACCAGAGTTAATTTTAAGTAACATAATATAATCATTTCCTTTTCAGGTGGTATATGGACAAAATTAAAAACAGCCTTTGATTGGTGGGAAGTGGATATTGTATTCCGTATAACTGGTAGAGGTAGAGTAGGAGCAGATGGGCTGGTATGTATTAGAGGAAATTAAGATATAGAGCTCAATGTGAAACTTCAGGGTGTCTATTGGTCACGAAATCAGAGAACGATCATGAAAGTCAAGAAATTTAGCTTTTGGTTCGCGCCTTTTTTTTATCTGTACAAATATAAGTATAGACTGGAAAATTTTGTTCTACAGAACGTCAAAATTCACCACCAAAAATGTCTATGGTCGGCTTTAGACGTTACCAAATCGCAAGCAAAGCACCCTTGTATTGCATGCATGATAATTCGGCCTAATTCGCTCGTGAGAATGTTTCTAAATTTTATGGTTTAAAAAGAAAAGGTCACGAAATTTCATTTTTGAATTTTAGTAGACACCCTGAACTTCATACGTTAAACATAAGCTATATATATATATATATATATATCAGATACAAAAATCGGGGATCTAGTCGTGGTTTATATTCGTAAATTGCTGATGCAGATTAGTAAAACTACGAAATCTGAGGGTAAACATCAAATGGCATAGGAGTTAGAAGAGTCTAAAGCTAACATTGTAGTCTATGAAAAATTTTATTTGCACGTTAATATCTAACTTCTACTATGTAAAATATTTATATGTAGACTGACAATAACGTTGGGGAAGAACGTTTACTTATCAGAAGATTATGACCACTTAGTAAACGTGATCAATATAACGAACAAGTTAACTGTTGGTTCACATGATCACAATATTTTTTTTCTTATTGTTCCGTAAATAACAGAAATTAGTACAGTACATACTTTAATAATAATAATAATAATAATGTGTTAAATACATATTTGAATTATCAACATAAATAGATTAAGCAAAAAGTCAGTAATTCACAATCCAGAAATAATAATAATACGTTGATCGTTCAAGGAAAAAGTTTCCCTATGTTGCCTAAAATTTATTTCTTAAGGTAGAGACAAAAACAAATTGCACTAAGTAGCATTGTCCTTTCTCAATTTTCAACATGATCTCCAAGGCGGCTCAAGCATTTGTCTTATTGTTGCACGAGTTTTTCAAACGCACCAGCAAAAAATTCGAGGTCCAGAGAACGAAGAACACTTTTCTAAGCTGTCTGAACTCCCGAATCATTTTCAAAACGTTTACCCTCCATTTGGGACTTAAGTTGAAGAAACAAGTGAAAGTCACTTGGGGCCAAGTCAGGACTGTAGGGGTGGTGGTAGCCTTCCCCATTTTATTTCTCGAAGTGCAGTCTGTGGTAGTGCTGCGTAATGGGGATGAGCATTGTCATCGAGAAGAATTACGCCAGCAGAAAAGAGTCAAGGATGTGTGCGGTGAATTGCATTATCTCTAGTATTTGGCATTAACGTGTAGCATTGACTGTTTCCCCTTTCTTCATAAACTCTGTGAGTAATATTCCCTAGTAATTGCAAAAGACAATCACAAGAATTTTACCTGCAGATGATTGAACCTTGAGCTTTTCCTCACGGGTGTGTGTGTGTGTGGAATGTTATCGTTCCATCGACGTCCGTTTGAATTTTGGAGTGTAGTGATGAACGAAGCTCATCCTGAGTCACAAAACAGCAGAGAAAGTTTTTCCCTTCATTGTGGTACTGGATCAGAGAATCCAGGCAACAGGCCATACGCATGTTGCGATGTTCAGTGAGTTGTCGAGGAATTCAACGCTATGAAACCTTTGCGTATCCCAGTGTTTCATGGATGATTTTGTGTGCAGTCCCGACGGAAATGTTTAAATCAGCGGCTGCTTCACGAACCTTAATTCTTCGGTTGGAACACACCAGTGCATTCACTTTGTAACCAATGTTGCGTCACTAAGAGAAGGGCCACTGGGTCATTCTTCATCGAATATGCTTGTTCGTCCTTCAGAAAAGAATTTGTACCCTACATCACAAAGTCTCCATAAGCAACAACTAGCTTCTCGTGGTTGTCAATAAGAGCAGGGCCATTTGCCCACTCATACCAATCACAGAGTGAATCACTTCTTTACTCCACACTGCCAACACACGTTGTTCCCCCATGACTTGCTACTCCTTTTAGCTAGGATACTTTTCTCACTGCATGACATAATGCTAATCACGCGCCGCGCATGCGCGGTATTCCGCACGAACATTGTATTGTGTGGTAAGTGTAAAGGAAAGATGAAGGAACACATTGCTACTTTCATGTCATTATCGGGCTCGTTTGAAATAATAATAATAATAATAGGGGGAACTTTTTCTTGAATGACCCACGTAATTTTAGTATAAAGTAATCAGTTACGAGAAACCCTCAGAAGTCATTTATTCATTTGAACATACGAATTCTTAGTCTAGTTAGGTATTTTCATTTAGTACATTTCGGAAATTGATCGAGGGAAAATTTGCATTTGTTCATTTTATTTTTTAAAAAAATTTCTATCTCTATTTTATATTTGTGTCTGTCGTAGTCTATAGCAAGAATTGCCAGATAATTAATATATTTAATAATGAGCTATAGATAATATGCAGGTGAATGATAGTGTTCAAATGGTAGATATTTGAATATGTAGAGGTTATATGAAGGGTAAGGGGAAAAAACAAGGAATGTCCATGTATGTGCTTTTTCGGGTGCTTTGTCCTATCTGTTGGCGACTCTTGGTACTATTTGACTGTATATGCCATGCATGCCTAGATGAAAAAATGTCCATGTAAAAAGGGGCGAAAGATTTAATAATCCTATTCTTTTTACACGGTTTTCAATGTTAAAACGCCGTTTTCTCGAAAATGTAGTTTTGTGACATTCTTTCTTTTTTCCCCTTACCCTTCATATTTAAAAATATCAAGTTCCACATTCTTAAATTTCTGTTATTATGGATCTATTTGGATGGACGATAGCATTAAAATAATGAGTTTTATAACGCTTATTCTTTCAAGTTTTGGATCTAAACTGTAACTTAAAGTAAAAAGCCAAAATCTGACAGAAGAACGTAACTTGTGTTACAGTTTCTCATGTAATAATATGCCTGATGACACAAAATTCCATTTTACCAATGAGACATGATAATTTGTCCGTAAATGAGATAAGTGTTATAATTACAGAGAGGTTATACAAGTTTACATTACTCACAGCTTATGCGGTAATTATATCCAATATACAGTAAATACAGAAGTTATATATGTAATTATAGATTGATATCGGAATACTGTACTCAGTAATGAGATTATATGAGGAATAACAGTCATAACACAATCAATAATAGGAAAATTCTGAAGATTACGTCGTGTAATACTTTTTAAGTAAAATTTTATTAAATGATCCAACTTAGTTTTGAAGGCACTTCAGATAGTGAAGAAATTTAAATGCCTTACAGTTACGACATTATAAACTCCAAATACGGATTAACAAGAAAAGATCTGGAACCAGTTATTAGATCATTGATAAATAATTTTGATAGGATCCATATGAGACATTCACTGAAGTTGTACTTACCAGAAACACCCAGAATATACTTCTACCATGAACGTTTCGGCAAAAGGTTATCATCATCTTCAGCACGAATCCTTTGGGCGTTCTTGATAAGTACATTTTTAGTTAACATTTATTAGGTTACGAGTTATTATCAGTCGTAGCACTATTCATGAAAACTCAATCAATGTGGTGGGGATATTTGTCAAGATCCTTAAATAAATAATTCAGATAATGTAGTTAAGTACAGTAATAATCAGGAATAGTGAATTCCGTAACCTGTTTATACGATTACTTTGAGTGTTTCCCAAATTAAATTCCATATTATGGATTATAGTATTATGGATTGTATTGGTTTTAATATTGAGCAAAAACTCATAATTTATGTAGAATGCGGTGTATAATGATCTTGTTTTCTGATTGTTGTAGGCATTCTGGTACACTGATACCAAAGGTAGCTACAATGGTCCAGTGTTTGGAAGCTCGGATAAGTGGGTTGGTCTTGGAGTGTTTTTCGATTCATTTGACAATGATAATAAGCATAATAACCCATACATTATGGCTGTTGTAAATGATGGCACTAAGGAGTTCGATCATCAAAAGTAAGTACTACACAAAGTTCTAAGAAGTAAACCCCAAATGAACATGTCACGATCAAGATTTTGGACGATCTAACTTTTTTTTTTTTTTTTTTTTTTTTTTTTCCACACGCTTTGAAGGGATTTAAGACTTTCATTGGGACAATACTTGTTACATATTTCTGGAATTAGCATGTATGTTGATGTAAGCAGCGGGTCTGTTACGATTCTCATTTAAAAGATATGGTTGTAAGTAGTACTCGCAATCTGACTTTCTTTGCATTTTTCTAACAATAACTAGTCACTAACTGGAATCAGTGCTGCCTGGTAAGTAAAGAGAAAAAAAATTCGAGTTCTTTCTTAAGCTTTCATCCTACGAAAAATTGATAAAGTTGTCTCCATTTAAATTGTAAGATTAAATTGATTGATTGATGGAAATTTAACATTCATTTCCAGTGTAGAGCAAGATTATATGAGAAGGGACGTACTCCGTAAAGTGAAATCTGAAGTAAGTACAATCACAAGAAATCGAACCCGAGACCACGTGACACGTCGCTAGTTCTTGGCCACCAAGAGCTGTTTAAAAGCAGATTGTAGGCTTGATTATTGATTTTTAGGTCTTAAGTTTGTTTTTAAAATTTAAAACTAATTCCCCAAACAGATTAGGCCACCTCATCCACCAGATTTTTCGACAGAAGGTATTTGAAAGAAACTTGAAATATTTCTAAAATTAATTTTCTTTCCTGCTTAAAAGTACAGTTTGTACTTGATTGTACTATTCGCGCCAAGTACATCATAATTCTGCGAATCCTGGCCTTTCTGTCGGTAAGTCGAGAAAGTTTTATATCGCGTAAATAATCGTAATTTCATGTTAATATTGCATTAGTTTGCACCCTGTTGCAGTTTTTTTAACGAACAGTTCTGATGTTTCTTTATTATTTTCAATCATGCGTATTAATATAAATATAATTTCCCATGAATCAAGTATTTTATATAAGAAAAATCGACTGCAGGGAATGCCGGATAGGTTTGAGTTCTGGTTCGAATTTCATAGTTTTTTGTAGTACAGGGTTTCTACTGGTCAGGGAAGTTAGGAAAAATTATGCAGGGCAGGGAAGATCAGGGAAAAAGACTGGAAATCAGGAAAAATTTATAAAATAATTTTTCTAGCATTAATTGTACACCAAGTTCAGCTTAGTCAAGCATTAATGATCACAGTATGGGTCGTTGTTCAAATTTTTATGGTAGGTAAGTGGAATGTACGTATGAGCAATTGATTACTATTTATCTCTGTAGAATAAATGTTCTCACGCATGAACATTCACAGCTACTTATTCCTTATTTATATGTCAACGTCATCTGATACCTGTCATGGAAGTCAAGAGAATTTCCTGCCAAAGGTCAGGGAAATAGATTTCTCCCGATCAGTAGAAACCCTGTAGTACCATGTAAGTGATAACTGATAGAAATTCCATTCCTTTCTGCGAAATACTAAATGACTAACTCTTGTGGGAGAGGTAAATAGCCCATGTGCATCAAATTCCACGTGAAACTAGGTTTCGTCTCACGTATCCTGGATGTGAAAAAGGATTTTGAAGCTTCACATATTTTGTATCGAAACGTACACACTCGTTGAAATATAGTCTCTCGAAACAAGAATAAAGTAATTTCAAAGAAAAGTTTATGAGTGCTAATGTAGATATTAATCGCTGTCCAAATTGCACATCAATGGGTTGTGATTCAACTGAAAATGTGGAAAGGCATCTTAAGATAAAAGAGGAATGATAAGTTCAATATTTAAGAGATGAAATTTGTTTTGAATTCCGTCACATTTTAAGCATTAAATATTGAGTATGAAATCTCAATAAGATGTCGAGAAAAAGGATTTCTTAAGCATTAGAACAATAGCCTATATAGATAGAATTATTTATTCATAAAACGTAATAACAAATATATCGGTTCTTTAGTAATTAACATAATTCTTCTACTTGATTATTTCTATTACATAATAATGTTGCTTAATAAGTATTACCTAGTTATTCTATAAATACTGTCAGAGATTTGGAAGTGTGGAGCATTAAGAGCATCAATCAGTTTTGAAAGTGTTCACCTTGAGCTTGGATGTAGGCCCGGAGTCTGGCAAGCCACTCGTGACTGGAATTGGGAACAAGTCGATGGGGAAATGGCGGGCTGCCTTGACGAGGGCGTGGTTCAAGAGTCCACATTTGGGTATCTCTTCTTACAAGCCATTGATTGAAGCAGGGACCTCAGTTTGTAATCGAGCGGGTTCAGATCCGAACTGCTGGAGGGCCAGTCTGATATGGAGATGAAATCTGTGACGTTGGCCCGTAACCACTTCTGTGTTAACCGTGACCTGTGTTGCACATTGAGCAGCTTGCACTGGTGATGTGTACACACGATCATTTTGAACATTAAAAGACTGCTCAACTGAGAACAGCTTCTCATCGGTGGCGTAAGCATCAGTCAGGAAGTGACGTGTAGTGTGCATTATTTATAGGTTCTGAGTCCCAGGTTCTAATTGAGTACTCGTGACATGGTTGGTATCGAAATTGGCATCTCTCGGAAGATCACTGATTGAGTCCTGACGGGATTTCACCGAATCCTTGCAGCTACGGCTTTAAGTGGCTGTGGTGTCCTCACTGTGCACGGTCTGTCATTACGCTGCCAGTTATGGAGACTTCCCGTTTTATTGTAACACCGGGTGGTGCAGTAGACAAATCATTCATTGATATGCAGGGCTTTCAGGTTGCAAAGATCTGTGAAGGTGGCATGCTTACAGGGCTCATAGCGAGTCACTTTGTCAACTAAAAGTTACTTTTTTTTTTCAAGTTGGTCACTAAAAGTTACTTTTTTGGGAGGTAAAGTGACTTTTACGAGTGATTTATGTTTTGCATTGACAGTTTTCTAAGAAAAATATAAAAATAAATGGGAAAAGGCAGAAACTTTTTACTCATTACTCTTCTAAAAGCTTCAGTATTTGCTGCCACATGTGAAACAGTCAGCTTTATTCCCATTTCAGCTTTTATTCTTTCTAAAGCACAGTGGATGGTTGGTGGATGCGTAAGCTCTCAGGATGGGGTTGAGAACCCTTCAGTGTTCATTCTTTCTTCTATCATAATAGTCTTTTAGTTTTCTCTCGTAATAGTTAACGCTCCGCTCAACGTTGTGTGTGTGTGTGTTTGTGTCGTTCATGTTCGTCTTGTGTTATGCTTCTTGTATGTTCTTAAGAGTAGGAGATGAATTTGAATATTTCATGGCTTTGAGAACTCTCAGTGCTAAGTTAAATATAATGTCTGGGATGAAGAAATTCGGAAATAGACCAGAACTGGTTCTACTTACCCAGAAGCTTCTTACATCTACTAAGTCTGCTTACAGTAACTACAAAGCATACTTAGAAAACCTAAGAAAGGAGGAAGCTCAAAAGAAGTAAAGAAGAAAAGATGAAACAAAACAACAAACAAAGAGAGAGGTGATGGACAAACTGACAAAGAAAAAAAGGAGCATGATGAGATTTTGGTCATTTTCTGATCACTTTTTCGTGTGCTTTTGGTCACTTTTTGGTCACTTTTCAACTATTTACAAGAGACCAGACCACTATGAGCCCTGTGCTTACCTTGTGTAGCACTATGGTTGCAACACGATTCTCGTAGTCGCCCCACTCCATCGTTATACGTTCCCACTGCCACGCGTCTCCCTGGAATGAACAGTTCAGGGACCCATATAGTTACTTTCATTAGTTATACAATTTTTCATTATTTCCTATTTTTAATTATTTATATCGTATTTATTTCACTTATCAATTATTTTTATGTTTGTTTATATTTGTTTTAACTGAATATATATGTAAAGCAGAGTATGCCATTAAGTTTTATAATGTGAATAACTGCTTAAACATAAGAGCACAACGAGATTAATACATCGTATATTTTACTCATGAACTAGGAACACAGGAACAGAATTAATCGATTCTGCGCAATAGGTGTGGAGCTGTATGGATAAGATGATGGTTAAAAAGAAAAAGTAATTTATATTTTTGGCAAAATTAAAGTAAGTATTGGGGCGCCGAAATTTAAAAAAAAAAAAAAAAAAAATCTCCATATACGAAAATTAACGCGAAATATTCTATAATAATAAGATATTGTATAAACATTCAATAGCAAAGAAAAGGTAAAATTGATATTAGATTAGGTATATTAAGATATTCTGATAAATATCTAAAGAAATTAACAAGAACCATAATGAGGGAAGGAAATCAATATTATATAAAACGCATTCAATGGATTAAACTAAATTTTTGTTGTTCGATACCAATTTGAATTATCAAAACTAATATGAAGTAACAAGTGTGCGTCGAACTATTTTGTCACATAATGGGTTCATAATTAGAATAGGTTCGTTACCGGTTTAGTATGCATTGGTATAACTCAAGATATCTCTCAAAGACATTGATCGTGGTTAATATGCCATAACCTGTTGTTCCTAAAGTTAGGGAAACTGCGATTCAAATTACCCTTCTTGCACTAATATAGTTTACGGTATTGCCGGTGGATTTATACGAACAGAAATGAGATTGTTAATTATAGTCCTAGGTTTGCCAGATTGATGTAGTTCAGTCGTCTGCTTGCAGTATCTGAACTTTATCATTCTGCGAATTAGCCGTGTATACCAAACTCGTGTCATTGCTGTCATCCAATCCAATACCAGAGAGTTGCTCCAGAAAACCCACATAGGTATTACTGTGGCAAACATTGACAGGAGCACTATATTTTAAAATTTCCGAAATCCATTCTTCCTCCTCATATTTAATTAATCCATACGATGCTTGAATAATTTTATTCGTTATTTTGGATGCAGTCACATTATTAGCATTGAACTTCTCCGTGTGATTACCAAGAAATACATTTTAAGTACAGTTCCTCGAATAGTTACTTTTTGAATAATTAATGATTTCCACCCATTGCACATTGGTCCAGACACCCTTCAAACCTGGCCAGAACCTCAGAATTCTAAATTATCCAAATATGAAAGACCTTACACATTTAATAAGGAAAGATATAAGGCTTGCACAAATAGGTAGGTTTTCGTGCATCTCCTAAGGGTTGGGCCTACAGCTAGTATCAGTATGAAAGATTAAAGTCGGTGGAAGAAGACCATGTATATACCCCGGTAGCAGACTTAAAGTTCATGATCTGAAAATAAAATGTTTCGTTGTTAGGCGTCAACAATGATTGTGCAGAACATTGTTATACATTCATCGTTCACGACACATACATAGAACTGTAATATACTTTCATATACCAGTCAATATGTGGATATATAAAATTAGATCGAAAACTAAAATTGGTATACATTACATTGAATTTCATGTAGAGTTTGAGTCCAGCCGAGTCCAGTTTTACTGTGTACTGGATGTGATACTAGAGGATGTTATCTGTTAGAGAAAAAGACCGATTGTTGCCCGTTTTTACCCAATCTGGTTTGAAAGGCATATTTGTATGTGAGTAGGGTAATATTTTTGCGAGTAGTATTTAGGCTAATAACTGTTTTTCCTTGTCATTCTCGAAATGTCAAACAAAACAACACGAAGGTGGTTTCTACAAGTTCTGCGGAATGTAGAAGGAAACAAAGACATTAAAAGGCAACATCGGATTGGTTTTCTTGACAAAGAAACTTCCACCAAATTGACTAGTGCGAATTGATTAGTACAATACATTGTACTAGCCAATTCGGTGGACGTTTTTTTGTCAAGGAAACCAATCCGATGTTGTCTTTTGATGTCTTTGTTTCCTTCTACATTCCGCAGAACTTGTAGAAACCACCTTCGTGTTGTTTTGTTTGACATTTCGAGAATGACAAGGAAAAACAGTTATTAGCCTAAATACTACTCGCAAAAATATTACCCTACTCACATACAAATATGCCTTTCAAACCAGATTGGGTAAAAACGGGCAACAATCGGTCTTTTTCTCTAACAGATAACATCCTCTAGTATCACATCCAGTACACAGTAAAACTGGACTCGGCTGGACTCAAACTCTACATGAAATTCAATGTCATGTATACCAATTTTAGTTTTCGATCTAATTTTATATATCCACATATTGACTGGTATATGAAAGTATATTACAGTTCTATGTATGTGTCGTGAACGATGAATGTATAACAATGTTCTGCACAATCATTGTTGACGCCTAACAACGAAACATTTTATTTTCAGATCATGAACTTTGAGTCTGCTACCGGGGTATATACATGGTCTTCTTCCACCGACTTTAATCTTTCATACTGATACTAGCTGTAGGCCCAACCCTTAGGAGATGCAGGAAAACCTATCTATTTCTGCAAACCTTACATCTTTCCTTATTAAATGTGTAAGGTCTTTCATATTTGTGATAATTTAGAATTTTGAGGTTTTGGCCAGGTTTGAAGGGTGGCTGGACCACTGTGCATTGACTTGAAACTGGCAATTAGAAAATTATGTATATTATGATTCACTTGATCAGACATTGGAGAATAACTTTCTGTTCTTTACTTGCGTTTCCAATGTCACAAGTAGAAACACTATTTGTTTTGACCGTAACTACTACTACGTCACTTGCGTTTTTCAGTGACTCATCCCTCAAATGTGTCGATTCAGTATTAATTCTTTCCTCTCATTGGTCCGTTAGATTAGCCACATCTTTTTCTATATCCAGAATTATATAATAATAATAATAATAATAATAATAATAATAAAAAAACCTGATTTGAAAATGAATACACGTTCTTCTACTTAATTATATCTCCACCTCTAATTACTTAGTGATCATTATCTCTGTAACAACTACATCAATGATTTTTCCTGTTTCATAAACATAATTTATTTATATAAATTACATGGCACTTATATTTGAACCTGCACATCCAAGTTCTTTTTGAAACAGTTGAAGAAAACTGGTGTACATGTGCTTCAGTGTTGTATTTCACTTTACAAATTATGATATTTCGACCTACAAGTTTTATAACTTCTTGTATACCTTCAACTCGTTTCTTAGTTTGGATTGCTCACCATAAACTGAACTCACGCCTTACCTGTTGTTTGTGATTTACTGCAACAAGGTACGTGAAACATAAATAGCTATTTTAAAGTGGAACCCAACAAAACAAATCTTATTGGAAAACCTGCATCTGACGGAAACTAATTTCGTTTGGGTACTTCGCCGTGACAGAGTGATTCGCTTGGTTTCTTTGCGCGTGGTTATATGTTCAATTTCCGGGGGAGGGGGTACTTGGCTCGTAATAAGTGATTCAGATTCAACTTTAAATGCATGCTACCGACAGCACGATTTTTATTATTAAAGAAGAATGAAAGGAATGAGAAAAGACGAGGATTATGTAAATGACTTGCTTAATAAATGTTTCTAGTTAATTCGCAGATTTTTTTTTCTTTCTTTCTTTAAAATATGTTGAATAATACGACACAGTTTGTATGCTATCCGAATTCAATGGAAAGTCATCGTTATGGACTTGAGTGCGAACAAACAGTTGTATTTAGGCACCTGTAAATAAGGAAATAGGTTCTCCCCCATTCTCCAGAATTCGCTAAGTCATTGCAGTGTCTAAAATGTATTCAATATAAATAAAGTTATCGTTCAAGTTGGACAGTTTAATGCTATATAGAATAACCCTTTTGTGATAACTGCCATGGTTTTATAAAAAAAATTATAATAGTTGATTCGTTGAAAACTAATATTCTCGTTGAAGTAAACGAATTTTTGTTAACACTGATTAAGGATGAAAAATAATACCAATGTTACCTGTATTCACTGTAGGAATTGTTTCTTTTGTTTTCCAACTGAATTCGACCTTCTTGGCACAAAATAAGCGTGATGTTTTAAAGGATGTGACGAGTGTCATTTTGCTTAAACAGCGCTCATCAGGACTTGTTTGTTTGTACTGTATTAAATTCATTTTCTATTCCATTCCCAATATTTTTTAAAACCATCATTGCTTTTTGGTCAGGGTTCTCATATTCAGTGTAAGATTAAATTTAATCATATGAAGAAAATTGAATGAGTTTGTAAGAATAATGTGTTTTTATTTATTATAGTGATGGTATTTCGCAGCTGTTGGCTGGTTGTCTAAGAGACTTTAGAAATAAACCTTTCCCAACACGTGCAAAAATTGAATACTACAAGAACACACTCACGGTAAGTACTTCTAATGACGTTGCTTCTACTTCGCAATTATATTCTAGTTGAACTTGGGTTTCCGCACTAATGTATACGAGGCGCGCACCAAAAGTACGTGCCGTTTCGTTGTAATTTCCAAGAACAAAGAAGTACAAAGAACTAACCTGTGTCTGTTTCTTAACAAACTCTCCCTCTTTAATGATACGCAGTTGCCGTCGTTCCGTCCATTTTGTGTAGCATGTGGCATAGTCATCTTTAGGGGTATGTTTCAAATATTGGAAAATAGCACTTCCCAAAGATGATCTACTGGCAAAATGGCGTCCACGAAGAGAATCCTTGAGGTTTGGGAACAAGCAGAAGTCACTCGGAGCTAAATCTGGTGAGTAGAATGGGTGTGGTAGAAGGTCAATACCGTGGTCAGCCAAGAATGAAGTCACAACATTAGCACAGTATGGCGATGCATTGTCCATATAGAGGATAAAATTGCCATTTCCCATTTGTGATCGTTTCTCAGACAATCTTGGCAAAAATTCTGTATCTAAAAGTATACGAAAGTACTCGCCTGGTCGAAACAAGGTGGGACAATATCGCTTCCTGGGAAGTACAGAAGATAGCGTACAGAAACTTGTCATTGGATGCCATCTGACGAAATTTTTTGGGAGGTGGTGAATCTGTGTGTTTGCACTGCACGTACTGTTTCTTTGTTTCTGGTTGAATAATAGAATCTGTGATTCATCCATTGTCAGAACACTTTCCATGAAATTGCGTCCCTGTCTTCTGAAACGTGTTAAATTTGCAATACTTGTTCGAATCCTTGCCTCTGTTTGATCGTCATTAAGCATTCGGGAATCCAAACAAGAAGAAACTTTTCTTTGGCCCAGTTTATTTGTAATTATTCATTCTACTGTTCCCATTGTTAGCTCCAGTATATCACAAGTCTCCTGCATGGTGACAGGCTTTCTTCCATGATGAAAATTTTAAGGACTGGCAATGTTAGCGTCAGTTTGATGCTGTTTCTGGACGTCCAGACTTCTGCTCATTTTTCACCTTGTTCGTCCTGCTTTGAACTCATGCATCCACTTCCTAACTGTGTTTTCTCTAAGAACATTGTCACTACACACGCCCTCCAATTGACAATGATTATCAGCTGCACAACATCGAGCTGCGATGAGAAATTTCCCAATTGTTGCTTTTAACCAAAAATTCCATGCCCCCTGGCAGTATCAGAAACACATCTTACTCGTTCAGCCACTGTGACTCAACTGCTGCCACCTAGTAAACAAAACCTGCACTGCTTAAAGACGAAAGATGGTCTCCAATGCCGCAGTTGCTTTCCTGAAATGACACACACATACATACATACATACACACACACACACCAAAAAAAAAAAAAAAAAAAACTTGTATTTTTGATGTGCATCTCGTAAGCTTAATGTATACGTGTGCTTTTTTTTACTGCGCTGTAAATCGAAAACAAAGTATAATTGCACAGAAAATATGAGGAACCATCGCTTATTTATGCATTTTTTAAAAACCTCCCATTGAGGAGGTGGTAGTGTACAGCATGTGATCATGTTCTTAGATATTTTGAATTAACGGTATCTGTCGTATTACTGATAAAATATGCTTGTTCGCAAATGTATATGACATTTTATATTGTGTAATGTGATGTTTTCAGTACTTCACTTTCTTTTCCATTTTATCTAACAGCAGTGCATGTGTTATGCGGTACGAGATAAATGTTTAGTATACAGGTCTGCAATCGCCAGTTACGTAGCGCACCCTCAAGAGGTCATTTTGTTTCCACTACTCACGTTCAAAATCTTACGGGAAAAGCTTGAGTTTATAACTCCTTTCTTTATGTACTAACTTGGAGAAAAAAAGTGGCGTAGGAATATCTTGAATTCATTTAATGATTTATTCCCTTTAGACTCAAGATGATGATGATAAATACAAATCAATAAGATGAAATATTTCATGAAACGATGGTAAAAGTACGAATATACGAGGAGCTTGTCCCTCTCAAATCCATACGATACAATTTTCTGTAGAAGTTTCGTGA
This sequence comes from Thermobia domestica, assembly GCF_964235325.1. Taxonomy (NCBI): domain Eukaryota; kingdom Metazoa; phylum Arthropoda; class Insecta; order Zygentoma; family Lepismatidae; genus Thermobia; species Thermobia domestica. Next base: position 62,995,441 of record NC_137466.1, read on the forward strand.
AAATCATATGAGAAATTTAAAATTATTTCCAAACAACTTTTGGTCGATAAACTTGAGCTACCGTGACATGCAGATGTTTGTTTAACAGATTAGAATTATATATATTAACCTTGAATATTCATCTGTCTGGTAGTGACCTCCATTCATTCATGTATTTTAGTTAAGCCCAAAATTAAGCTCCCTCATGGCGAAATAGGTGCGCCTTCAATATGGGAGACCGGGTTTGATTTCTGGTGGGAGCTCATGATTCAGATCAGATGTTAAGCTGTATGGTAGACCCTTGATGAGGAACTTAACAATACAAAAAATCAAGCTTGAAATTTGTAATTCTAGTAGCAGGGTAGGAAAAACAAAAGAAATAAATGTCAGATAGGTTTGTTATTTGATTGAGGAGGTAGCTGGAAGGGAAGCATATAGACAGAAGTGAATAAAATGTTTTTGCAACTGCATATTTAAGTTAGTTCTCAAATGGAATGTGTACTAGGTATCTACGAACAACATAGCTGATTAACATTTTATAATCCTTTCAAAATTTAGGGTTCGAAGTAGTTGCCTCCTAATGGGTCAGTATGGTATGGTAATTAATGGGTCATCAATCTAATTTCTTTGTTCTCGCCTTTACGCTCTTCTTCGCTCAATCCTTGAACTATTGTAGTATGTAAAGAACTTTTCTTTGTTATTACTATTATTTTTGATAAGTCAAGTTTTATTTAATTTTTTTTAAAAGGAAAAACTTGTGCAAAGTAATAATTGACAGTTTCAGTTGGTTGGAATTTTAGCGCTCTTCCAACAGCGAGGCTATATGAAATGTAAATCTACAGCTTAACGTAGGGTCCGAACCATATAGCCACCATGAGAGAGCTCCTTAACAGTTTTAGATATCGATTTCCTTTCAAACAAAGGTGATTATTTATTTCTTATAACTCGTACTCTAAATAAATGCAAATTTTAAAAAAATGGATACAACATACATTTTTAGTATTATATCAAAATTCGGAACTTACATGTGTAGCAAAAAAACAACCAATCAAACAAACTTACAGCAGTATGCACGTAGTTCTTATATAGAAACATATTCAAGAAAATGAGAGAACCAGCAGAAAAATATAAATAGTTCAAAAGTAAAAGAAAATAAATAAAAAAAAATGTTACTGTTTAAACAGGGATAAATGGTAGAAATGAAGGTTACTATTTGTGTAAAATCTTTTCATTATCGCAGTTGATATGAAAGAAAGTAAAGCAGAACGTGTACGAAAGTTTAATTCTGCTCGTTTATTGTATGGATGTGAAAGTTAGTTGCTACCTTGCAGAAATCTGAAGTGTTTTGAGGAATATTTTATGCAAGTGTAGGCGAACAAATGGCTAGATGGGGATGGTCGGGGCAAGTCTCATTGCTATCAGGAAAAGCATGTGTGGGGTTACCGAGTTCTAGTTGGACAGTTTTTTACTTAGATCAAGAAGGTTGGAAGATAGTATAAATGTGAGATTTGAAGGTAGGTGGGTGAAATAACTCTGATTGTATTGGCTTGACACACAATAGGAGCTTTCGTACCTGAGTCAATGAACAAATGGGTTTAAAGCAGAATGACTAAGTTATTGTTACATATTGATTGCTAAAGTTCATACAATTTTAACAAGATTCCTTGATATATGAGAATAAATTATTGTGTACTTGCATACTAACATTATGTTGCATGTTTAAATTATTTTTTCCGTTGATGTCTTCTGCAGGAGATTGATAATGATTACAATATAAGGATTTTTTTTTTCATGTTCTCAACTGTTGAGTTTAGCGTCCTTTCAGTAGCAATACTATATGAGACTGAACTTACAGCTTAATGTAGGATCGAAATCACATAAGATCCCGTTAGGAAATTGAGTCAGGGTCTCCCACAAAGGCGTGTATACCAAGTACTTAGCCACGACTAAGCTCTTGTTCTCAATTGTGTTGAAAGGATATATTTGTAAGTGGACTACTAATGTTTTGATCTGTTCTAGGTACTCTTCCATAATGGTATGACGAATAATGAACAAGATTTTGAAGTTTGTTTGAGAGTCGAGAATGTTGTATTGCCCAGAAATGGTTACTTTGGATTATCAGCAGCAACTGGCGGGCTTGCAGGTGTGTAATATTGCTTTTTGAACTCGTTCTCTGAATAATCGTCTTTGCCTCACCAGAACTTTAGCTTACAGCTATTCATATTTAATAGAATTACTGATATTTCGTGTACTTTGTTGAAGATCCCGTTTCTGAATAATGTTTATAAAGACAATTAAACCTGTAAGAAAGAAGAAAAAAACACACTAGCGGTTAAGAATCAATATTTTGTATGGTCATGAGTGCTATACATTAACAGAAGTTAAACAAGAAGAAATAAAAATATTAATTTATTAAAAACATAAACATAAATACCATATTTTCATCAGTTTCCTAAAATTTTAGTAATATTTATCGTTGCTAGTATATATTGTCATTCTCAAGTGAATATTTATACTTAATGTGATTCATCTTACATCTTTGAAGAAGTCAATAAAAGATTTCAGAAATAGCTTACATGTTTAAGTATGGTTATACAACCTCTATAACAAACTGTGAAGCTTAAATATTAAAGTTTTAATTGTTATGACATATCTGAACAAAAGCTTTATTTTTCGTGAAAGTTATTCCCATTCAAGCTCAGAAGACGCATAATATACAAAATGTGTTAAGTACTAATTTCAAATTAAAACTGATTCGAATTCCTTACTGATTGAAGCTGTAAAGTACATAAAAAACGTAAACCTGATTCGAAGTAGTCTACAGCACCAACGTTAACACAACTAATCTTATACTTGAAATAATCGAACAGAAAAGAAATGAAACATGTGTTTTAGATATTCTTTGTTCTTTACATTGCATTTGGTTTATTCTTTTCTCTCCCATAGTGGAAGTTAAAATGAAGGATTTTAGAGCTTAATAAAACTACTGGTGAAATCTTATAACAGTACAATTCAAAGTATCGCAAAAATGTTTAAAATGGTTAATCCATTCAGTGTGCTCTATATTCGGTGATATTGAATGTAAATTTTAAAATAGTATGAAGTATGTTACGCAAAAGAAAAAAAAAATCCGAATGTATGCCACTTAAAACCCATTAGATAAAGCCATAAAGCCAAATTTTCAAATGTTAGGTTTCAATAATCGCTTTAGTCAGATTTTATTTTTATTTAAGTTATACTTAGTTCCAAACCTAAAATGAGCAGCATTCGTTTTCTTGTATTTTCCATTTCATTTCATTTTAACATACTTGTTCTGTCACAATGACTTCATATACACTATTGATAAATCTTTTCTGGTACAGCGAGTCCCTGGTTCGATATCAGGACATGTGAGTTTGCGCTGGACATCATCCATTGGTTTTCGTGGGTTCTCCATTTCCTTCTACACTCTCATTCCACCAGTTCATTTTCATTAACAATCTGCCTTCTTTAGACTGAAGGGAATAACTGTAGAACATTAAATTTAAAAAATATATATTTTATATTTAATTTTTTGTAAATAAATTTTTCGAATTATATTTTTTGTGCATTGATTGAGTTTATACCAAGTTAAGATTATGCTTCTTTCTTTTTTTTTTTCTTAACCACTTATGAGTTATAAGATTAAAGTTGTAGCCAGTAGGCCAAATCAATTATAGTACAAATTTTCTCATAAAGTGTAAATATGTATTAGAGGGGCTGCTGTGGCTCAGTGGTAGAGCGTTCACCTCTATGCGTGGAATCCTTGGTTCAATCCCAGCTCGCGCCAAGTGAACTTTGGGGTGGACAAACCTCGTGTGCGTGGGTTTTCTCTAACGGGAAACAACGTTAGGATCTCCCGTTTCCTCCCACTTTCTTCATTCTAATATGTCATTCATTTCTCATCATCACCGTCTCCATTAGCCTAGCCAACATAACCGTGGCACGTAGTGTTGTAAAAAAAAGTTTTTTTGTGAAGTTTTTTTTCAATAAAAAACATCGTTCTTTTTCATGTTTTTTTTTTCAAATGTCTGTTTTTTTTCTGGCAACCATTATTTATTGATTTATGTTGCAGATTATTGAAATAATCAACAGAACTTGAATCGACGCTCTCGTAACTTACAAATCGTTTGTTTCTTTGTATCTATAAGAGTAAAATTGTATGATTATCCCTTGCGGACCCAGGTCATTTTTGGCGTTTTCCTACATTTTCAGTTAATGACTTATTGCTCAAAAACCACTTATACGATTGATACGGTTAAGGCGTTATTTTTTAGAAAATGGATGTGGCTATTTTTTGGTGTAAGTTGCATTGCAGTGTTGCCAGCGGGTGAAACATTATTGAGGGAAATGTAGGGGTGAAAATTTTAAAAAATTCCCTAACCGAATTTCAAAATTTTCTGTATCTAGAACCACTGCTGCCATATGGGTTCAAGTCAACTAAAAGAATTCTTTGGTGTGTTGACAAGGTACAGTGAAATCCTGAAGTCGCTGGCTTCCATTCAAAGAGGGAAAAAAAATTCTCTGTCAAAATACACATGAAATTTTGACACTTTTTACGCCTCAGAAACAAAAATCAACAGATATGCCGGGGCTACAGCTTCTCTAATTATCCTATTGAAAATTTTTATAGTGCGTTCTGTAGGGCAAAGAGAAAGCTTTCAGGTAGTGGTACGTTTGTTTCAATGTAGCCAGCAAGAGGGTAATAATAGAGGGGAAAAGGGAAATTTTCCGAATTTTTCACCTGAAATCGGGAATTAATTGTTTTGGCTGGAAACACTGCCATCAGACAGACGAAAGCTATCTGATGATAAACCTTGATACACCATGAATATATCCTACAAGTATCATGGCGATATCTAACAAAGTAAGCATGAAATTAAAAAAAAAATCTCATTCTACCTTAGAAATTCACCATTTTCTTACCATTTCCAGAACATGATTTATTATAAACCTCAACTGTACTTCCCCTAATTATTCTAGTGAAACTTTTTATGGTGTGCTGTGTATGCTAAGGACGAGGCTTTTAGCCACTGGTACGTGTGTTCGAATATAGCCAACAAGAGGGAAATAATAGAAACAAAAAGAAAATTTGTCCAAAATTTCCCCCTGAAATCTGGAATTAAAATTTTCTGTAGCTGGCAACACTGCTGTCAACACGCACAAACTATCTTAAAATAAGCTTTGGTATCCCTCTTATATATCCTACAAGTAACGCTATCTAATAAAGTAAGCATGTCAATAAAAAATATCTCATTCTACTTTAAAAAATCACAGTTATCTTCCCAATTAGAGAACAAAGTCTACTGTAAACCTCAACTGTATGTCCCCTAATTATCCTATTGAAACTTTTTATAGTGCATTGTGTAGGGTAAAGACAAGAATTTCAGATACTGGTACGTTTATTCCGATGTAGCCAACAAGAGAGAAATAATAGATAATTTTCCCAAAATTTCCCTCTAAAATCTGGAATTAAAATTTTCTGTAGCTGGCAGCACTGCTACCAGTCAGACGTAAACTATCTTAAATTAAACATTGGTACGCCACTAATATATTCTACAAGTATTATGGCGATATTTAAGGAACAAAGGTTCCAATTACCAAAAATATATTACAGTAAACAGGAAAGTATGGAAAAACTAGAAAAAATCAAGGGTTAGAACCTAAATACGAATTTTTCGTGCGCCCATAATTACTCCATTGTAACGATCTGTATCTGCATTTGTTCAGTAAGAATAAATGTTCGATTGGCGTGAGTTGACTTGCACTCGGACGTATAGGTACGGATTTATAAACAAAAATTTCGAATTGTTTGCCCAAATTTAGAGAAATTTTAATTTCCCTAATTGGTAACACTGCGCGCAGACCCGTCCAATTGATGTCAACAATTAGGTGTCCATCCGCGGTATCTACCTAGCAAGTCTGAAGGAGGTCTCTCTACAACGAAGGAAGCTACAGGGGGAAAAAGAAGTAAATTCGAAATTTGAAAATTCTCGAATTTTTGACGGGTGAAATTTGAAAAGGAAATTCGACACTAGAAGAAAAAGTTGAGTTGATTTTGAGTTTATCGTCCCGTTCAGCAGCGAGGCTATATGAGACGTGGACCTACTGATTAACGTGGAATCCGAACCACATGAGCTCCCGCCGGAAATCAAGCCCGGGTCTCCCGCGCCAAAGGCGCGTACGCTAACCGCTTAACCACGGAGAAGCTCAAGAAGAAAAAGAAATCAATATGATAAACTATGGTCCAACCATATTTGGCAAAAATAATATCCCGATATCTTAATTAGTGTCCACACAGGAGCGGATTAAAAAAGTGACACACTCGTGTGTGCCACTTTGGTCACCTGGGTCCGAAAGGGTTACGAGTGTACATTTGATTACATTTTTTTGACTACTAACCCGTGTTGTTGTTGTAGTTATAGTCTCAACTAATAATAACATCGTTGTTTAAACAATAACTTTATAAGGAAAATTTTCTTTCCTTTTTACATCTTAGATCCAATACTGTTGGTGAGAAATGCAGGGTGTTTCAAAATGAATTTTGGGGTTTTAAGTCTTCGTAGTACTTATTACATTTTACGTACGATTATAAGCAATGCACCAAGTAAAAGAGCATTTCAAACAGTCTTTGCTACAAGTGTTCAATGTGAGATTCATTCGTCACACGGCACACATCTAGTCGATAGGCGAGAAAGGCTCATAAACTTTCCACCATATGGCACAAAACACATTCAATTTAGGGGAGTCTCGTTTCAACTGTACCATCTCATGAGGATTTGCTGACCGCCAGATGCAAACATTGAGTGTTCACATTAGCTCTTAGGTGAAATGTCGATTTATCACTGAAGACGACACGATTCAGAAAATCTTCATTGTTATGCAGCAATATTTCACTTGCGAAATTGGCACGTAAACCGTTGTCTGTAGGCTTTAGACCTGTAGCAACTGCAAACGATAAGGACGTAGTTGCAAGCGTCTCTTTAATATTCTTCACACAGACGGTTGCACTGTAACTACAGATTCAGTCTTTATTATAACACAAAAAGCTTTCTGCTCTCTAGTCTCCATCTTTGCTTCTTGCTCTTTCTAACGGCAGACAGAAGAAACAATTCATGTGCATGCGTGCGTACAAAACTGTTTGAGTTGCCCTTTCATTTGATATAATATTTATAATTGTAAGTTAATTGTAATAGATACTACAAAGTTTCCAAACCTTAATATTAATTTTGAAACACCCTGCATTACTTCAAATTGTGTCATCCTATATTCATGTCTTGTATATACATATCATTTGGGCCGACCCTAGGCAATTTGTCGCCCCGTGCAATGGCATAATTTTTGGCCTCCCCCTTTCTCCAGAAAGAACAAACCTTAAAAAGTCATGATTTTTAGTATGCTACTCCAGCATGAACAACAAAGGTGAGCGTAAAGTGCAGTCGCACTCAGAAAGGCTTAAATACTTACTAAAAATACAGTTCCGTTGTGTCTGTTTTTTTTTCTTTCTTTAAATATTAATTTGTTATGTTAGTAAAAGATAAAGGAAACACACCTACAGAGGAAAGATGGTAATCCTTTTTATAGAATTCAATATCGAGCTTCAATCTCAATGTATCAGTTTGCAATTCCAGTGCAACTAGCTCTTTTATCTTTATTTCTTAATTTTTCTTCTACATCTGTTAACATTTTTTAAAAGAACTTGTTTATATCTTCTATGATAAGGAACTTGATTCTGACAAAAACAAGACTAGTTTTCATATCAAAACTGTGATACCTAAGTAAATGGAACAAATATTCGCTACTATTCGAGAATTGAGTTCTTGCATTTGACAACAATCAAGCAATTTGTGCTAGGATTAATTTGACATTTGCTTTAGCATTGTCCATGTGATCTTAAACTAATGCAACCTAAACATGATTTATGAATGTGGTCAGCTTAGACAGCTTAGTAAATTTAACTACCATCATCATGAAGTCTGTTTCCAACAAGAAATATTTAATTTAAATAATACACTTATAACAGATTTTGCTTCATCCAAACTTGATGCTCCATGCAAATGCACGTGTTGCACATATGGTAGAGCCGGCTCTACATATCATATACCTAATCGACAAATTATTTTAAAAAGTTTTACAATATATGATATTTAGAAAAATACTATGAGGCAAATTAGTAGGGGAAGGTGTTGTACCTTTGAAACAATGTACCTTTGAACACCTGTGCTTTTCTCGAATTCAGAGCTGTCTAGGTGCAGTGATTAAAATTCATTTGAAAGATTAAATGAAAAAAAGCACTACAAATGCGTTTGGCTTTTGTTTGCTGAGTGTTTTGTCGAGTAATGTTCCTTTTAATTTTTTCACCCCCACAACGAATATTTTTTTATAGTTACCTTTTGAGTTTTGTGCTCTTCGGTTTTCGCAACTTGTTATAATTATTTGTCCAAATTTGAGGTAGAATCATTGGTTAATACAGTAGCATTTTTAGTTTTAACTTTTGTTCAATATTTAAGCTAGTGGAGAACTTTTTTTCGTAATAGTGACCCTCTTGTACCTATGAACATTAATGCATCCTGTACCTTTAAACGATAAATAATACTGTTTAAAGCTACACAATGTAAGTAGTTAAAACAATTTATATATTTTATATAGGTTAGGTTAGGATATAAAGTTGTTAATCGTGATTTTAAGTAGTTTATATATTCGCTTATTATATAACATAATGTTATATACTCAACTTTATTGTTTACAAGTTTTTGTTAGAACTTCTCTTCAATTTTTAATTTAATTAATAAAATTTTAATTCTGGGGAGCTTTTTATAGCTAAACCTTTTATTGCAATTTATAAATATTAATATTTGTGGCTTCTTTTTATATTATTGCCGCAGAAACATTGTAATTATCACTGTTGAAAGGTACAGGAGGGTCTGTTCAATGGTACACGACCATAATGTACCTGTGAACCAAACGGATTTGTTCTTATTTTATCTTATAAAAGCTATTGTAATTATGTAACACGTTTAAAAATCATCCTATCTGATAGCAGAGAAATGACACCAAAAATTGGGGAAAAAGTGCTGAATATTAGCACCAAAATTTCGAAGACTCTAAAAGTGTTCACAGGTACAACGCCTTCCCCTATTAGTTTTTACCTTTATACAAGTTATTTGCATTTTATATTGTACGTGATATTATTTTCGTACTTATAGAAGGAATGCTTTCACGAAAAAACAAAATTTCATTTTTACTTTTATTTCGTAGTTGATGAAACACTGCGGAAACTCGAATTGTTAGTAGGTATGCTATTCATATAAATTGTAAAATATTTGTAGGGTATCAGTATCTAGCGTTTAATTTATGTTGCATTTTACGGTGATTACACCTACATAAAAATATTTCATACTTAAATAGACGTAAGATGCATTACAAATGACTATTTGGAAAAAAAAAAAAAAAACGAAATTTAGAAAAAAACGAGAGGCAATGTTTTTTTCTAAAAAAAACGTACATTTCTGAAAAAATACGAACGTTTTTTTTTTTCTATTTACAACACTAGTGGCACGAAAACTTAAAGATCTCATTTCTAAATTTGTATTAGTTACGTCGAATTACGTAACCAGAATGGCACTGACGCAGGCCCTTAATTGCCTGTACTAAAGCTTAATTTCAATAAAAATTACGCGGAAATTTTTTAAGTGTCAGTAATGCGACTGGAAGTTGCGAAATGCCTATCTATTCATGTTTCTGATTTTGCCTCGGAATTTGGTTTAACATCTTTTCTTTCTATATTTCGTTAATCTGTTTCTTCGTAACAATTCTTCTAAATTAACTAATTAGAACTAATTTATTTTTTGCAATGTTGGTCTAAAGAAGATTAACAGTTTCCTTGCCCCGAGAAAAAAAATCAGATTGTTTATTTTGATTGTGTAGGAATGTGCGGATGTATGATAATCATATTGCAAACCTGCCGTATTTTCCCTGAAGTTTTTAAAAATTGTCTTTTGTAAATAAGATAAATTTAAGTATCGTACTTACCTTTCAAATACATGAAAAGCTCTTATATATGATTCATTACAACTTGTTACCATATACGGTTTCGAAGCTCAACTCGCTCTGCCGTCAGGGTAATTGGTAAAATCTCACTGCTAGACGAATTATATGGTGAAATTTTCATTGTGATTAATCTCGAAAATTAATGTAATAGAACTCATTTTTTTCACAAGATTGTTCCAATTTCCCAATTCCGTGAAGGAAAATTACCGATGTACACTACCCTTGAACATCACTTATTTGGAGTGTTCCTAACACTCAGCGAGACTTTATACCGGCCACACCGATGAAGAGACGAGTTGTGCCTCGAAACCTTGTATGGTAGCTGGCTGTAATAAATGTTAAGAGGTATGAGCGTTTTATTTATTACGTTATTTGGTATACATTCAACAATATCAGTGAATAAATGTACTAATTCTTTGAGAAAAAGCAAAAAGGCTATTGCTCACCGCAAAAAATATGTAGCAGAATTTTCTTCTACATGCAACAGGTAGCGTCTTTAACAGGCCGAAGAAGGAAGTAGCATCTTCCGAAAGCGCTACCTGTTGCCTGTAGAAGAAAATTCTGCTACACATTTTTTGCGGTGAGTAGTAGCCTTTTTGCTTTTTCTCATTGAATATTCTCACCGCTCGCAATATTGTGATAGTAATTCTTTCTTCATTGTAAATTTTATTATGTGATTTATATTGTTGAATTGATCTATTTGAAAGTCTGTTTGATATACTTTTGTTCGTGAAGTAATAATAGCCCATCGTCCACACTATAGGTTTACCTGGTTTACAATATAGTTAATGTAGTCTGCACATTCACTAAGCATTCAAAGCAAACAATCGGATTTTTGTTGTTGTTGTTGTTGTTAGGGCAAGCAAACCGTTTACCTTCTTTAGAGCAAGACCCTAAAGAATAAATTAAAGCGCTTACTAATTTTGATTGATCCATATTTAAAATCTTGGGTTCAAAATAGTTTATTACAGTCCGAATGGAATATAAAGGAATATTCACTGACAATTCTCTGTTGATTTATTTATTTATTTTATTTATTTTGTGTCAAGGACGAAGGTGTATAGTTTAAAGTAGGATGTAAACCACTGTAGTACGTTCGATTCTCTCTCACTGGGAACCAAAGGCATACACGCTAGCCACTAGCCCAGTGGGGAGGGTCCCTCATTACACAAAGATTTTATCTCCTTAACGAATAAACTTAAGCCCAAACTAACTGCACTAGGTTGTTCCGTTTCAGATTCTAGCATTAATCGATATAACATGAAACACTTTCCCATTTAAATTCTTGGTACGTTCTTACACTCTTTAGTTAACATAACACACTGCCTTTTAGGCTAAAAGAAGCAGTGAAAAATGTCGATGAATGGTAAAAGAACAATACATAACTTACATAGCCTGAGCGGAATTCGAACCCGCAACAGAAGATTTGGGTTGCTAGACCCTTAACATTGCTCTAGCATACTTGTCGGTAAAATTTCGCGATTCAAGATTAGCCGTTATGATTCTCATACTTCCCACCAGGTAGACTTCTATTATCTACTACTCTTACTTAACGTATGATTTCCCCTTCCTATTCCTGTAATCAGTTCAAAATTACATTGTTTCTAGTACTTTGTCTGACCCTGTAGTTCTGGAACAGCTGTGTATTAGAAATAGCTATATATTTTTAGATAAAATTTTGGTAGTTTCAGTTTTATTATTTTCTTACAATGCATTGCATACTTTACAGATGACCATGATGCTCTACACTTCCTTACGTATAGTCTTTACCCTCCTGAAGTTAAACCGCAACAAATAGGAACAAAAGTTTCCGATGAGGAACAACAAAAGCTTTCACAAGAGTATCTGGAATATCAACGAAAACTTGAGCAACAGAAAGAAGAGTAAGTAAAAGGTTTTAATCATTCAGGTTTTAAGAATACTTTTTTTTACCAATCAATTTCGTAACCTGCTTTTTCGAAGAATTCTTAAAGAATTCAGATTTTAATTTAAGCACAGAAGTAATGTGTATTTTTCATTAATGTTAATTTATAATTGATAACACTACATCAAATATATTATACACTCATTTAATATGTATATAGGTTTAAAGAGATCAATAACGCATAATTTAATAATAATTGAAGATTTAATATACTAAATATTTTCGCTGTCCAAATCAATATTTCGGAAAACCGGAAATCGATTTTTGAAAAACTTGAAATTGTAGAAAATTGATTTTCGATTTCTGTTTTCAAAACCAAAATTCGATTTTTGGTTCGTTTTCTTCATCGTGCAAACGTTATTTATTTATTTATTTTTTAAATAGAATAATCTGCATAAACAGAAATAGTACACTCGCATGTCTAAACGTATTCAATTTATTCTACAAAGTGGACATACGGTAACAGTGTTCTGCAACACCAAAGAAGTTACATATATATGCGTGAAATATGCATTCCTTGTGTAAAATGTGGCTATGAGGCTCATCTCCAGTGCGCGAGAGACCTGGTAGAAGTGTGTTCCGAGCCACAATAATCGGCAGCGCAAGCAGTGCAACACACCAGGACCCCCGGACGAAGGGGTCCAGAACTCCCCTCGAATCACTGTTTGAAATTTATAATTCTGAATATCTAAAATTACTGTATTATTCATTATAAAGTTTCATATTAGCAAACCTGGTTTGATTCCCTCCCCCATTGCTAAGATTCAAATAATGTTTTAAAAAGTAAAAATTATTTAAATATTTAAATAACTAACACAGTTCGCATCGTATTGTACAATACACAATATCTTGCAGATAGCCAGCTTAGGCTGGGCACTTGAATGCAGAATAACAAAGGAGTCACCGAAACGACGGCGAAGCTGATCATCAATATGTCATAATAAATTATCAGTAGATAATATTACACATTTTATGTGTAATACAACTTTGTTCAAGATCTAGTAGGCTGCCTTTTTTTGTTTAATGGTCTTACCCATTCGTGGCTCTCAGGAGATAGCTAGGGGCACCGAGGAAACAAGGCATCGCAGAACCAATCGGGGAACCACATATTATATAAATAGATGTAAGGGATCTCGTTGCTATGGCTTCTGACAAGGAGATCAAGTTTCAACTGTTGTTCTTCAAAATATAACTATGATTGGGGGGCAGGTACAAATACTCTCCTATACTGTGTCCAACTCGCTTAGTGGAGGGTACCAAAAATATCTGTGCTGGAGCCCTGAAGAGATTTATAATGGTGCTGTGTGAATTATGCAGTACTCGAAATGGGTCGTATAAACCGATATAATATACTCCGACACTTTTTTCCATTTAATTTTTATACCGCCACCTTTCATAGTGAGATTGTACAGTATTTGTAAAGTTCTTAATTGGACGTACACTTGAAAACATACGTGCAAAATATATAGACTATCAGCGGTAGCGTTTACCATTTTTCGTTTCGAACACTGATTATATAGGGAATGTTCAGAAAACTAGGAGAATGGCAATCTTAAAGAGAATACCGTTCGTCCTAATTCGAGCACCCTTATTTATGTGAAAGTACTTTCGTAATGGAGGGAGAACCAAAATCGCCAGTTGTTGTTGGCCTTTGAAACCATTTTGTTATTTCAAAACCAAAATTAAATTTTGATATTTATAAAAAATGTTCGATTCCAAAAACCGAAAATCGATTTTCGTAAAAACGAAATTCGAGTTTCGAAACACCAAAAACCGAAAATGTTAACAGCACTAGTAAGTATCGATATCTTATAAATAATCGTACAGCTTCAGCGGATGATCTTCATTATCAACGGTGTTAAAGAAACTTTTGCTGTACACATAATTTTTGTAAAAGAAATTTGAATATTCTCTAACTAATGTTTCATTGTGTTAATATATAAATATGAAGATAATGAAAAATTAGGTTCACATATATATATATAACTGATTACTTTGATTATTTTATATCAAACTCATTCAACTATAATATCCATCCGGAAGAGACTAAAATGATGCTTTCTGTTAAATTTAAATTCCTGTGTGGCAGGTAATGTGAAACACGAATAATTACTTTTAAAGTTCCTCTTGAGGAACCATTACGAGGTAGGAAAATGATTCATCAAATGTTTTAGCACTGGAAATATACTCCAGTTATACGTGTCTAGTCTCACCCACGATTAAATGTGGTGTTTTTTTTTACTGATCTAGGTGTAAGTATCATAGCACTGCTAGAAAACTTTTACTAAAGTTGCGAAACAAATGAAGCACTAATGTTCAACTAAGTGTTTATGAAACAGTTTTCAATTCTTTAGTTCATCTATCCTTTTAGCTAATCTATTGGAAATAGAATAAATTTTATACTAATTGATGTTTAAGAAAGAAAATATAAATGAAAGTTTATTTTATGCGGTATTTTTTTTTTTTTTTTTTAACTCGTCACACCATGTTTTGTCTAAATCCATTTATCAAGTTTTAAAGAGGAATTATTGATCCTTATAAAAAATGATTCAAAATCGCTCCTGTAAATTTGAAAAGCTTCTTGATGTAATACTCTTGTACTAACTATTTGGTTTGATTCTTCAAAGGACAGAGGGAGGGGTTGCCATCCCTCTTTAAACACCTCAGACATGAAGACCGATTTCAAGAAGTATCTGAATGGCTTTGTTCTGCAGCTATGCATCTTCTGATTTGTTAAGTAATAACAGTTAGTTAGGTTCAGACTACGAATTCGGCATTAGAATGAGTATTTTGAATAATACGGTTGTAAAATTCCCTTTTGAACTGTAATTTCCCTCTTTTCTAGCTATCGGAAAGAGCATCCAGATGCTGTGAAAGATACTGGGAAAGAGTTTGAAGAGTGGTTCGAAAGTGACCAACAGCGTGAGTTGAGGCAGATATTTACTGGACAGAGCCAGATGTTTGAAGCATTACGAGATTTAAACCGTAAATTAGATGAAGTTATTGGACGCCAAGAAAGAACGTTAAGTCTTCTATCATCAGTACAAACTGCAGGTGGAGCGGCAGCACGTAAGTTTTCTGTATTGCTTTTGTTATACCAAATTGAGATAGATACGTATCAAGATTTCTTGTACGGCTCGAAAATTAAACTTGAGTGGACATGAACTTAAATAGCGGAATGACTTAAGACTCGATTGTAAGCTAAATGAAGTTTGTAGTAGAACAATACTGTATGTATACTTTAATATTGCACTATTTCTTTTATCATTTATATACCATAGAAAATCAATGTAGGGTATTAAATTAACACCTAAATTCTACACACAATTTATGTACTACAATCTTATCTTGGATAAGGATGTAGAAATTTTGATACATAGCTAAAGAAATCGATATTTAAATATGTTCAGTCTGCACACTGACGCAAACTGAGGCGAATATATGACAGTACATTTTCTTTGCCTGGGGCCGTAATGGGTCAGTGGTAGAACGCTCACCACTAGTGCGTGAGGTCGCTAGTCAGCACTCACCAACTAGGTTTTGTGGTGAACAAATACCGTGTAAGTCAGTTTTCTCGGGGTTCTCCTTCTTCAGTGTATCATTTCGTTCATTGTCATCATCACTGTCTCCCTTAGCCTCGGAGCATATTTGTGGGACGTTAAAACTAAACAGAAAAAGTCTACAATTAATAGATTTTTCCCGAAAAATTTAGTAACACTAAACTTTTCAGTGTTCTCTGGGTATATTTGTGAAGTCTAATTCTTAATTAATGATTGGATCTTCTCATTTTTTATTCTGGAAACTTGTATTTCTAGTAAATAAATAAGTGTTGTTTGTCTTAGCTTGTAATGGTCTTGTATTCCCATAGCTTCGTAACTGATTATGTTGACCATGTTTGAAATTCATAAGTTATAATCATTATTGAAAATAGCTAATCACGGAAGCAGATTTAAATTGCCATCAGTAATGTATTTAAGACTCCCTTTGTTTAAGATTATCATCATCATACATAATTCGTTTCCCTTCAATTTCTAAGCAATCTTCAAATAAAAACTTCTTTTTTTTTCCTGCAATTTCCTAGATACGACTCTCTGGTTGTAATAAATCCAATCAAAAATTGACTTGGTACGCTATCCATTGAAATAGAACGCTGTAATTCCTCTCCAAAGGCTGTGCAATGACATCCTGATCAAAAGTACTCATGGACATAAAACTCAAAAACTGTTAAGTTTGTTTGCTGACTTAATGATTTACGCAACTTTGAGTAAGTCTAGAGCCATACTTTCATTAAAAAATTTCTTAGGTATAAATAGTCAATTAGATTTTGTAGAATAAATATCTAAGTACACATTAGTTTCAGCAAATTTGACCTAACCCAAATTACTTTAAAATATATATTTCTGTGCTCAAAATTGCATAAACATTCGCTTGTACAAACAATAGTCTAAAAACAAAGTTTCTGAGATATGCTAGGGTTAGGACCTCGAAAACTACAGCACATATATATTTTTTTTAAAGACCTAAACTCATTTATCTTTAGCAGATTGCGTAGTCACGTACATAACTTCAATAGCTGCTGTTCGCCTAACATTTCCTCCACACTCACACTCACCTTTTCATCTATTGATAAAGGCTCTTGGCGTCTTAACAAAATGGAAAATTGGCTATGCAAAACCAGGTCGAACATCCACTAAATACACTACATTTACCCACAAAAATGTTGCAATTGATATGCAAATTCGCATATAAACTCAATTGTTCAAATAATTTTAACCACACTCATGAAAATTTTACCGATAGCCTACAACAACAAAGCACTTGAATTAAGAAGTATGACATTGTTTGTTATATTATTTTCATAATTTTATCTATGTATTTTCTTTATTTCTCCTTAGTTCCACCACCACCGGCTGGCGGTGGACAGGCTACACCACAATATATAGACACTATTCGGCGCCATGAAGTAGATGCCGTGCTGGCTAATCAGAAAGAAATCGTCCAAGCCTCGAGAGATATAAAGTAAGTCCTGTTTGAATGGTTGTCATAGTGATTTTACGTTTTTATGCAAGGTTATGTCATGTAAGACGGAAAGTACTGTAAAAATTGGAATCGAACCACTACTTGAATTTGTACCCGAGATACAGTGGACTCTCAGGTCATGAACTTAATTAGTTACATAATATCATTCGCAATATGAAATTATTTTCCCTATTGAGATTCTGAATATTCCTTTCCAGCTACAGAAATATGGTATATGGTAATCAGAATAGATTTTACCATTTGTGATTGTCAGAAGCAGACATACATATATACAGTGCATGGTATGTAACATTAGATCTCGAAGTAATCTCCATCAGTCTAGTACCCTTTATCAACGTTCTTGCAGCTACGCAATAATCTGGAAATAAAACTCGGGGGTCTTGGACACAAAGAAGGCCGTGGTTGAGTGCCACAGGTCTACAGCATTGTCCAGGGATTTTCCACGGAAGTGGTTAGACAGGGAATGAAATATGTGTAATCAAATCTGATGGCGCTAGGTTCGCCGAGTATGGTGATGGCTGTTTCTCCCAATGAAGTCCCTGAATGGTATCTCTGATCGTCCTTGTCATGTGTTGTATTGCATTGTACAGTACATTCTTGCAATTAACTAACGCTAGCTTCTGCAGCAGTGGTTGTTGCACCCGTTGCAGCTGCTGCAAGGAATTTCCACAGTAAAAAAAAATCAGCTTACCTTTTTTTTTTCTTTTTCGAATTGACCTCCATATATCGTGTAAAAATTCGTAAATCCATTGGTCAATAATCTTCAGGTGCCAGCAACAGCCTAAAACGTGAAAAAAACCTTACCGCTAGTGACTGTTTTGTTAGAAGGGTCGATATTTTACGTGAAAGACAAAATTAACTTGATCAGTCAAGTTATTCAGTTGAGAGCAGTGACTTGAAATTTAGACAAAAATGCCCAAAACATTTTTTTCCAACCAAAAGGTTTAATTTTGTAAAATAAAATTTCAGTGTTTCTGCTTCTTATGAACGTATAATTAGATATGAAACAAGTCTTTTGCATCTTCACCTCTTCGTTTATTTCTAAGCTTTAATTATGATAATAACTCAGAACTCACAACGAGGGGAGGGATGTCTGCATTCGAGTACCATCTATCCATACATACTAATGTTGTATGTGGTGGTGCAGGTTCATACCTTTACTGTTTTGCCATTATTATTATTATTATTATTATTTTATTAAATTCTGGCATATTCTTTCTCGATTATAGTCTTGCTAGGATAAATCTATGTTGCTCCTTTTGCCTATATACCACTGATGCCGCCAGTTTCATTATTTTTTGTACAGCACAAGTGTGACAGGAGTAAGGATGTAATATATTCATCAGTCTATGAACCTATGTTCACCAGGATTGACAAAAACCATGGTTTTTATTGAAAAAAAGAAAAAAACAGGTTTTGTTTTGTTTAAACCCGGTTGGTTTGGTTTAAACCAGGTTGTTTTGGTTTAAATAATTTGCTCTGCGTATTTGTATTACATATGGACAGAAATAACTTTGTTTCGCCTTGATGATGTTATGCAACAACAGGATTATGCTGGAAGGGATAAGCTTAAAGCGGAATCCAAACACTTCTCGGCTCACATCCGAGAGAAATTGTTCTCCATTTGGATACGAAACCAGGACTAATTGGCCACAAATGCGATAAGTCTTCCGACTCACTCACGAAGGACTTTTGATAAATATACGTTGTACTGATCTTTACATACCTTTTAATGTAATTGTCAAGAGTCATTTTAGAAGGACAAAAAGATAAACAGTTGCACCATTATACAGAATTATATATAAATCGGGAAACTCCCGCCTTAGCCATTGGGAAAATCCTGTTATTACTTTAAATGTATTTGCATGTAAAATTTCTTTAAATGTATTTGCATGTAAAATTTTAAGGTCAACGTATCATAGGTCAGCGTAAGGTCAACGCTAAAACTGAGGTATTAAATTACAAATTTAGTATGTAGATACAGGGGTTGGACAAAAAAAATCTAAAAGGTTTGCAAAAGTGTGAAAATCATACATAATATGGTGTGGGGCCTCCTTTTGCGTCCAAAACAGCTTGGATCCGACGTGGAATGGACGTATACAGCTCCTAAATTGTGGTGTGTGGAATTTTGTACCAATGTTCGTCCAAAACATGCTCCAGTTCCGTAAGGGATGCTGGTAGAGGATAATGAGACCGAACACGCCTTTCTAACTCAGACCACAATGGATCAATGATGTTCAGATCTGGTGATTGTGGAATCCACGGGAGGTGTGATAGCTCCTGGTCATGCTCCTCAAACCATGATTTTACCGTTTTTGTAGCGTGACAAGGTGCCAAATCATCTTGGTAGATGCCGTCACCATCAGAGAACAATATTTGGGCCATGAGTAGAACCTGTTCCCCCAAAATGGCCTCATACGCCTTAGCATTCATCATTCCATGCAGGGCTATGATGGGACCTGCAGAAAACCACAATATCACTGCCCATACTGTAACAGAACCACCACCATGCTTTACAGTTGGGAGCACACAGTCTGTATCATAGCCTGCGACGGTATTCTCCATACGTAAACACGACCGGTTGTTGGAAACAAGGTGAAGGTCGATTCATCGGACCACATTACTGCTCATGAGTCCACGCCTTGTAGTCCTTACACCACTGAATGCGCCTCTTCGCATTTATTGCTGTGACCAGGGGTTTGGCGATAGCGGCCCTGCCATGAATTTTCATTTTATGAAGGTCCCGTCGCCGGGACCTGTAACCGGGTTCTGTAGGCCGGAATTGAGTTCAGACGTAATTTTCATTACAGTGGTCTTCTTTTTAGCTGCTACAATCCGTTTTAATGCCCTCCGGTCCCTGTCTGACAGGATTGTCTTTCGACCACTGCTTTGCTTTGCAGACGTCGTTTACCCATGAATTGTGTATGTCCTCGTGACATTGGACAGAGTGCCTTTCGATACCCCCACAATGTTCGCCACTGTTGCCACTGAAGCTCCAACCAGACGGGCACCAACGATCATGCCTCTTTGGAAGTCTGTCAGATCGCCCATTTTACCGCACCACTTTCACACCACGACACACACAGGTGAACTGGTTACTGCTGACGGAAGAGAGAGGTCCACATGACACACAGAAAACAAAAAACGATCGGCAACACGTGTTGTACAGTGGAGGGCCAAACTTACGTGTCTTGTATTTTTTTTTTTTTTTTTTTTTTTTTTTTTTGTCCATCCCCTGCATTATTCAATAAAATTATAACGAAGTCGAATCCAAGCTAATGTTGGAAGCTACGTAGGCAGTTGATAAATTTTGCCAATTTCTATCAATATATTTAAACAACCTTGGCTTCTTTATAAAACAGCAAGCATTCAAGCAAGCAGATAGTTTCGTTTCGTATGATTACACTTAACATCCTTATGTAATACTTAAGTTACTAAGGAGAAGACTTTCGCTTAAAGTGACATCCAAACCACTACTTGGTTTACACTTGAAAGAAGGGTTGTGGTGATCAAGAATTAAACATGGGACACCTTGATTAAAAGGTGAAAAGAAGATAACTAATGCAGATGGTTTGATATGTGAAAACGACACCTTGAAGTTCACACGATTTAAAGCAGTTTTCGTTTTTTGTTTGTTTGTTTGTTTTGTTTTTGTTTAAACTTTTTTTTTTGTGTGTGTGTGTGTGTGAAAAAACTAGCTGTTTTAAACCATGGTTTAAATTACCTTGGTGTAAACCATCCAACTGTGATGTTCACATTTTCTTTCAAGCTTCGTCAAGCTGAAGTGTTTTGTCAGTGGTGTTTCTGTCACCGAGCATGTTGACCTGTTAATCATATCAACATAGTTTATCGCTTCTGAGTTAAAAGAATGACGCATTTTGAAAACCTCTTGAACAAACCTCGTCAGACAATTGTCTGTGCTGGTAGATATGAACGAACTCGCATTTCGACATTTAATTGAATCCATAAATAGCAAGACTACTGAGCCAAATATGTTTAGAAGATCAATCGGATCAGCACTTCCAACCTGCGAAGAGTTGCCACTCCAGAGTTTCCAGTCCATTCCAACATACTGGGATCTCAATTTTACCGAGGATTCATTGAATACGGATCAAAAGTTTTCTGTCAGTATCTGTCAAGCAGTTTCTGCAGGAAAATGCCCTGTTGGGTTAGCTGACAGAAACCCTGGTAAAATTCATCAAGCCAGGTGGCTAACCAGAACTGGATTAATCCATCTGGAGGCCCGGGGGTAGAAAAAATATGTGGCCCCTGCTGACTTCACCTAATATTTCTGTGAAAGCATAGTAGGGAAGTTAAGGGAATAGGTTTCATATTTTTGGTCATATTTTAATTTATGATGATGGTTGTATCTTCATGATTCTTTTTAGATAGCCAGTTAAGATTTTGATCAGAGTGAAGGCCTCTGTCCACCTGGAGACCCGGAGCTATAGGCCCCCTAAGTCCCCACCTTAATCCGACCCTATGGCTAACTATAGCAAATAGGCTCCTGCGTTTGTACGTAGAAACAGCAGAACCACCGGATGAACTTAAAGCAATCATCTAGTACATTATGAAGTCTACTACGCGCCCTCTGGTTCACTGTGATCCGTAATCGTCGTGTCCAGAAGATGGTCATTTGTAGCAACTCAACACCACTTCTTGCCATATGGTAGCAAAATACAAGAAAATTTGACCCATTGACCCGGAGAAATGCGTTGTACGGGCATCACTCTAACCCACTTCGGTCAATGTTGACTGTTCCAAGATGCTAAAGCACGGTAGCTAGGCTGGAATTGAGTCTTAAAAGCAAGAGAGACGACCCCACCTGATGATCGTGAACCAATACAAGAATTTGTCGTTCCTGAAATCAACTTAGAAGCGACACAAACTATGCTGATATGATTATGATTAATTGATTAACATACGTGGTAACGGATCCATCACTAAAACACTGGAGCTTGAGAAAACTCAAAAAAAATGTGAAGACAGCTTCATGGATGATGAATCTATTACATCCTTACCCTGTCACACTCGTGCTGTAGAAAGAATGATGAAGTTGGCAACAGAGGCGGCATGAGCAGTATGTAGGCGAGAGGCGCGACACAGATTTATCCTAACAACACTATAATCGAGAGAGAACATGCAAATGATTAACATACACATTCATACACTAAGTAGTAGTAAAAGAGTAACGATGTAAGTCTGCACTAACACAGACATTAGTATGTACAGGTTGGCGGAACTCAAACTTCAGTCACCTCCCTTCCCCTTCCCATAGTGAGTTCCTCGCCAATGTTTGGAAATAAACGAAGAGCTGTAAATGCAAAAGTTATGTTTGTTAACTAATTAATCGTTCACAAGAAAAGAAACATTGGAACTTAATTTTACAAAATAATGAAAAAATAAGGTTTTGGGCATTTTTGCCCAAATTTTGGTCTGCTAGTAGCGCTTGAATGACCTGACCATTCAAGCTGGGATTTTTGTTCTCGTAAAATATAGACTTTTCTAACAAAAAGCACTACTAAGGGTAATCTGATCTCATAAAAGTCAATACATTACATTTTCTTCCAGAAAGTGTATATTTTAACAAAGTTTTGAGAGTTCAGGCTGTTGGTACCACCTGAAGGAATTAATCAATCGACCTGCGATTCTTTGTATGTTACATGGAGCCCGTTTCGCAAAGAAACTATCACGAAGGATAAACTGATTCAAAAAGAAGTGGAAATTCGATACACCCTAGTTACAGGTCCAGTGTGATAGTGTGGCCTGGAGGTATGGGGTACAGAGTCACGTGATAACTACCGATGTCTGGTACTTGGGAGTATTGTAATGGACCCACTTTTCGTCACTCATGAGCACTTGACCAAATATTGGTGTATTACGGTGCCGAGACAGCAACAATAAGCTATCACTTGCTATTTTGTGTGGGATACCCACCTGCTGATGTACACCTTCCTTATTCGGTGCACCTTCCTTAAAGACCTGCGAGCGTTCGGCAAATTCACCACAAGTTAGCTGCCCTCCACCTCCTCTTCGGCTGCGTTCAGTGCCTCGTCACCCAACACCTGTGATTCCCACTACGAGGTTTATCAGAAAGGCTTATTTCTCTCGACCTGAACTTCTGGAATCAATGCTTGGCGGCAGGTTCGACGGAGAGGGAAGTAGGCTTCAAAACGCACCTAACGTCAGTCGTTTACGAGATTCGTGTTTTAAGGTTCGTATCGTGGTTTAAGATTCGGTTCCTTATAGATTCCCCTATAGATTCGATTCAAGCTTAAAAATTCAACGTTCTATTGAACAGCGCTACGCCATTAAATTCTGTGAGAGACTCGGAAGATCGGCTATGGAGACGTTGGCCATGATCCAGTAAGTGTTCAGAAACCTGTTAAAAGCTGCTATTTTAAGATTGCACAAGTGCTTCAAAGAGTGTGAAAGACGAACCCCCGCACGCCCATCTACGAGCAGAACCGAAGCCAATGTGCAACGTGTGCACGATGTGTTGAACTCAGACCGGCAGTTAACTATTCGAATGATCGCAGACCGCGTAGGACTTGATGAAATGGCTGTGCCAGGATCGGCCCTAAAGTTTTGGCAGATGGCAAAAGGCAAAACTGTGTGCTTGTTTGCGATCTTTTGCAGCGCGTTCAGACAGACATTGAGTTTCTGAACAATATATATATATATATATATATATATATATATATATATATATATATATATATATATATATATATATATATATATATATATAAACTTGAATCAGCAATTCAAAGGCCGAGGCCATGCTCATTGTCTTCTTTGTGTCCACAACGAATTTGTACCTGAGGGGCAGTCTGTTACGGGTGCTTCCTACATGAAAGTGCTGAAAAGATTGAAGGGAAAGGCCAGCCGAGTGAGGCCAGATATTGCCGCCAATTGGAAGCTATATCATGGCAATGCACAAAGCTGCACCTGCTTCATGGCCAGATTACCTGGCTTGGAATGGCATCGCAACGTTTCATCAATTTCCCTACAGTCTCGATCTTGTCCCGGCAGATTTTTTTCCCGTTCTCCCGAGTACAGACAGCCGTCAAAGGCCACCGACATGGAACCGTAGCAAAGATCAAAGCGGCTTCAACGCGCTGCTTGAAGGGCATACCAGAAAGAACTTCCAAGGCGCCTTCCAAGCATGGAAAACTCGTTGGCAGAAGTGTGTCGATGCCCAAGGGTCTGCCTTGGAAGCACTTTAATGATGATATCTTCAATACATTTTTACATTACTTTTTATACAATTGCACAGGGCAATAGTGACAGTAACCTCTCATCGTCTTTCCGGCGCGTAAGTTGCCTTGTTTCCTCTCTCTGAGCGCTTCTCGAAATGGAATGTCAAAAACGTCAAACTACTTAGTTGCTGGCAGATGAATGGCGCAGAAAGCCAAAATAACACATAAAGTATATAAAGAACAAAACGTAAAGTTTTTTGAAGATATCGCTTCTGAATGCCTGGGATTGTGGGTATAGACACGTGTGTATATGTGTGTGTGTTTGCGCGCATACATGCATTTGTACTCCGAAATACTATTCGTGAGCCGAGGCAAAAATTGTTCACAAAACTTTTTCTTGAAGCGATTTGTTCACGTGAGTCCACTGTACGGTATTTAAGCAGGTTTGAATTTGTAAACACGCTACCAAAAGCAAGCACTGCAGCCGTGAGATTACGTGAACTTAAATGTTTTGCATTGTAAAATAGTTACTTTCTTTACTATAATTTATATTAATGTAATGAATTTCACGAGCTGGTTCTGTGTGTTTCCCAAAATACTTAAGAAAGTATATAATTTTTATTTTTTTTTTAAATAGCGTAACAAGTTATCTTCATTAGTGAATAGAAAAAAATACCCACTATTTTGCAGGAATACAAATCAGGTTTTCGAGATATTTCTTTTCTCTAGTCTTCCTAGAAAAAAAAAAAATGTACTCTGCCTACACAGTGTGTTAAATTAAGAGAGAGTGTGTGTGTGAGTGTTTGTTTTAAAGTAAGGAATGTAGCATAAGTACAGTTTTGGATTGAGCTTAACAGCAGTACTGTCTGTGAAATAAAGTTTTTTTTTCATTTTTTACTGTGAAGAACTCTATTTCATAATCTTATACTGAGTTTAGAAACTCGGGTTGTAACAATAACTACAATCGTCCATTCTGTATTCATTGTAAAGAAGAATAAGTTATTATATTACTATTATGATAATTATTAACCTAAAACAGTAAGGGTAATCTTAAGTACTACGAGTATTTTGTTTTCTTCATTGCCTTCTGTTAAAAGATAAACAATAAATTGTTATTGTGTGTACGTCTTAAATCAGACACTAGCTATAAAAGGTAACTAAGAGTAGGATCGAAATTTTTAGTGCAATATAGTATTACTTGAAAACTACCACTGTTTGTCTCCAGCAGAAATCACCTGATCATATTTATTAATAGGATTCACAAAATAATATAAAAAAATGGTACAGATCATGTCGATACAACTACATACCTATGTAAATGGGTTAGTATTTTATGAACTGAAAAGATATTGAATTCGGGTTACAGTGGAACTAACAGTGGAACTAAAAACTAATAAAAATATTAAAGAAACAGGAGTGCAGAATTTCCTTGTGAATAACAATTTTCGTCAAAATAATTTATAGTTTTGAGCAGCGCCGTATTCAAATCAAATTTCATGGGAAATTAATGGATCTGGAGGTTTGCGGACCAGTTCATTCACCTTTTAAAGAACTGCAACGTACTTGTATAGTCATATAACACGAGGACAAAGAAAAAATATACTTTGCATAGTTGACATAAACTTGAGTACGAATATTGCAATACAAGGTATGAGATGGAATGATTTGCTATTGTAAAAACAATGTTTACACTAAACTGCAGGGATTCATAAAATTTAATGCAACATTTTCTGTTTTGCAGAGCATATGTATCAGAAATTCATCAAAAATCAAACAGTATTCTTCAGAATCAGGCAAAGCAACCAACTGCCCATGTTCAGAATGTGGGTTACGATGTGCAGCAGCTGATCAATGAGATGAAAGATGGGCTAAATACCGTCAAGAGAGATGTAGCGGCGGCATCTCAGAGGCTAGCTGGTGCTGCAGGACAGGCTGGTTGCCCTCCTCAGCAGTCCTGCCTCTCCACTACAGTTTTCATAGTATTTGGTGTCATCCAGTTGGTTATTATGTTGGGCTATACGATATACAAGTGAGTATATTGCAAAACTTATTACAGTAGAGCGTCGATTATCCGAAGTAATTGGGGGACATGGGTGTTCGGAAAACTGGTTTGTTTGGATAATCGAACTGTACTGTACTGTACTGTACTTCTACAGCCAGTGCCAAACCGACAGAAGTATGCTGATTGTTGAAACACAGCGACTGGCGGCTTGGCCGGTCAGCAGCGCCTTATGAAGGCCCCATTAGAAGCAATGTTCCGCCAGCGGTGGCTCAGTGCGGCGACTACTGTGGGAAACTTGGTTTGGGAGTGAGGGGGATGATGGACGGTAGGGTGGGAGAGTAACAGGTGCAAGCGAGTACACAGTTCGGTTAAGCGGTCGTTCGGTTGACCGACGTTCGGATAATCGACGCTCTACTGTATTATTTTGTAATAGGATTGGATGCATTTGCTTTCAGAGATTAATTTGTTGATTTGATTAGTATGTTTTTTTTTTGTATGTGTGTGAACTTTTTCAACTTCAGCTAGTAAGGGATACGCCCTTTCTTTCACAGGTGCAATAAAATTGAGTAAGTATAAATATGTGGATAGTTTGAGTGAGATGAAAATATATTTATAAATAGTGAAAATGAAAAGTGTTTATAAATATATGTGGTACAGATTTTTCAAATTTTAATTTTTTCTATAAATTTTTTATTATTGTTGTTAATTAAGTGCTTAGACATTATAAAAATGTCAAACCTTAGTAGAGGTATTGTGATAGCGGTTGGAGGCTACAAAAGGTTTCAGGTATTAGATTTGATCTTCGAAACTATTAGACGTAGAACCTTGAAGTTTTGTGTAATCTCCTTGCTCCTAAGTTGTAGATAAGAGTGAGACAGAGTATCACTAATTTGAACATCAGTTATTCTGTTCGTTATGAAATTAAAATGTCTGACATACTCTGGAGGAAGTTGTGGAGTCCATACAATAGATTCTCATGATAAACTATATTGAACCTCTTTTTAGTGTCAAACAGCAGTAAGCAGGATGGTTTGCTTTTATTATAAGTGCATAATGATGAGTACATCAGTAAGTGGTAATTCATAAACCAACTGACACAGAAAGAAGTAAAGATCAGGATATTACGAATCTTTGTTAAAAATTTGAAACAGCTAGATAAGATTGAGAACTTTAGCTTAAATTCCGTCACAGAAGTTATTCCTGTGTTGTTTCCACAGTTCTTTGTGTTTTTGTCAAGAGAGTTGGATCATTCATGAGCTTATTGATTCACTTCATATAAAAGAATTTTGCTTTTCCGTAGTGCTAGGCTAGATAAAGTTGAATTTAAAATTCTTGATAAACTTTTTTTTTGTTACATGGGTTAATTTAATGTTTGTGTTGTAGCTATTTTTTTCATATTTATTGTGTTGTGTGTATTTTCCATACATTCTATAAAATATTCATAAAATCGTTAATTAGGGATATAATAAACCGAAAGCAAGCCTCTCTCTCCTTTATTCAGATAGAAATCTTCACATATAAATAAGACAAATCTGTATACCATAGTAAAACCTATAACTTATTACCGGTACCAAAATTGTAGATGAGTCAGTCAATCCATCTGAAGTGTTCCAAAAATGCTGAAAATAGTTGCTCGACCATCTCCGAAAATTATAAAAATTTGAGTTTGACAAACCATGTGCATGAGAAGGTCAATAACATCATTCACGTTTTCGTATGTGCAGGTGTTTATAAATGGCGGCCATCTTTGTTGTCGATGGAGTGCCAATTTTTGCATTTGCAAGCGTTTACGAAAATTACAGTTGTTCAGAACGTACGAATCAGACGAACGCCAAACAAAAACGAATGTTTACAGGAGAGACTGAGGTACACGAAGAATATAAACTTTTGCGTCTAAATAAATATGCAAGGTTGCAAACCAATACATGAAATCACCAGAAAAAATTACTGAAAATTACACTTTTAAATGGGCTGTATTTTGGAATGGCATGAAGGGGGGGGGGGCAGTTCATAAGTTTTGTGCTGAATATTATTGTATGTAAAGAGTCTGTAGAAATATCCACGGCTATGATACTACTGGTACCATAGATTTTTGGGGGTCCGAAAGTTGAAATTTGTGATTTTGATGTCATTTTTGGGGCGTAATATCTCAGAAGGGCAAAGTGCTAAAAATTGCTGCTTATGCCACAAAGTAACTATGTATGTGAATAAACTATTGCAGAAAAATCATGACTGATATTACACGGAGAAAAAAATGAGGATATGGTGAAAACGCGAAGAAAGCATGTGCATGCCGATGGTCGTAGCTCGGAAAAATTTAAATGTTTGGATTATGTTTCATGCTATATCTCAAAAACTATGCATGGTGCAGCAATTAGGACCGCTTTAGTTTGTGTTCAGTTGTGCAAAAGCTTGCGAGTGGTGTTAGTTCCATCTTTCTATCTCCATGATCATTGCCCCGTCTATATGGTAAGGGGTTATCTCCCCCTTGCACCCACGACACCCATCGTCGAACTGGACCGCAGTATGAAGGCACTGAATGTTTCAGCAAAGTGACATTGAAATCCAATCTCAGTTACGGAATTTAATATGTTCAAAAGTTTGCGTTATATCTATCCTAACTATATATAAAACTGCATGAACTGACAAAAGAAAGGAGTACTTCCGGTTGACATGGAAATTTGAAATTTAGCATGATTGTAGCTTTCAAGTACTAACCCACATGAAAATTTCCAGAAGTTAATATTTTTAACTTTTAGGGGGTCTAAGGGAGATGAAGAAGTTCTCTATGTTATTTAAATGAGCCCTTTTTTGGACTTAAAATCTTATATTTTACGTATTTGGAATTGGAATAAGAACTAGAAATTCGATATGCTTGTATGTTTCCGTTAGCGTTTCTTAAGTAAATCACCAATAATAATAATAATAATAATAATAATAATAATAAAAGTTCAACTGTAGAGAGGTTTAATGGGGAACTGAAAAGTCTTCCCAATGTTATTTATATGGGATATCTTCTACACTCCAAAATGTGTAGGCACTTACGGCCGGATTAGAATGATGAAATTTAGTATGATTGTAGACTTCCGGGACTAACCAACAGGAAAATTGCCAAAAGTAAATATTTTTAGTTTTTAAGGTATCTATTGGAGGGATAAGGTAATTCGCGAGTTATTTAAATAGGTACTACCTTGTGATACAAAATCTTATCTTTTAGATAGTTGAAATACGGAAAGAAACTTGCAATTTGGTAGAATTGTAGATTTTAGAGGTTCGAGGCCGAGCAAACGCGGGGGTCTGGGGCGGAGTCCCCAGCTAGCCAAAGATTAGTCTATCGTATATAACGCAACTTTGTGAACATATTAACTTCCGTAATTATGATTAGATGTCAATGATACTTTTCTGATACATTATATGTCTTAATACCGCGGTCCAGTTCGACGATGTGTGTCGTGGGAACAAGGAGGAGCTAACCCCTTACCCTATAGACGTGGCAATGATCATGGAGCTAGAAAGATGAAACAAACGCCACTCGCATGCTTTTACACAACTGAACACAAACAAAAGCTGCACCATGGATAGTTTTTGAGATCTAGCATGAAAGATGCCCAAACATTTATTTTTTCTTGGCTTCAACCATCGTCACGCACGTGCTTTCTTCGCTTTTTTACCATGTCCTCATTTTTTTCCATATAATATCAGTCATGATTATTTTCCAATAGTTTATTTACATACATAATTGCTTTGTGGCATAAGCAGCAATTTTTTAGCACTTTGCCCTTCTGAGATATTACGCTCCAAAAATGACATCAAAATCACCAACTTCAACTTCCGGACTCCCATAAATCTATGGTGCCAGTAGTATCATAGCCGTGGATATTTCTGCAGGCTCTTTACATGCAATAGTATTTAGCACAAAACTTATGACCCCCCCCCCCCCTTCTTTATGCCATTCCAAAATACAGCCCATTTAAAAGTGTAATTTTCAATAGTTTTTCTGGTGATTTCATGTATTGGTTTGCAACCTTGCATATTTATTTAGACGCAAAAGTTTATATTCTTCGTGTACCTCAGTCTCTCCTGTAAACATTCGTTTTTGTTCGGTGTTCGTCTGATTCGTACGTCCTGAGCAACTGTAATTTTCGTAAACGCTTGCAGATGCAAAAATTGGCACTCCATCAACAACAAAGATTGCCGCCATTTATGAACACTTGCACATACGACCACATGAATGATGTTATTGACCTTCTCATACACAAGGTTCATCACACTCAAATTTTTATAATTTTCGGAGATGGTCGAGCAACCACCTCTGGACCACTTCGTATGGATTGACCGAGATATTCGTTGCATATTTTAATAGAACTTAGAGTTCCCAACAGATACTGGTATACTTGAAGACAAATATGTACATTTAGACATACAGCATAAACTTCTTACACCACAGGCATAGATAAAACAAAAAGTGCATATACCAATAACATATTATTACTATTCAAAACCAACTTAGATATGATCAATATATACAAAACATTCCAGGTTACATAGGACTTTCTGTCCCAACACTTCATTCTTCGATGTTACCTGCAGTGTAGCTCCTCTTAAGAAACAACGTACTTCTCTAGGTGCGTAAACTTGGCCCCTCGACCTGGAGCACAAACGATGAGATTAGTGTCATTGGTTAGTGCTTCGTTTGTGCACGAAACCCCATCGTTTGTGCTTTATTAGTTCCGGAGATATAAGCGAAAAACTGATAGGGAGCCAAGTTCACGCTGCCCCCCCCCCCCCCGACTACAAGCACAAACGATGAAAATAGTGTAATTCGTTAGTGCATCGTTCCGGAGATTTGGGCGAAAAACGTACGGGGGCAGCGTGAACTTGGCCCTCCGACCTCATGTAAAAACGACGAAACTAGTGTCATTCTTTAGTGCATCCTTTGTGCTCGATTGTGCAAGAAACCATTCTTCAGTGCATCGAATAAAATGCATTGGTTAGTGCATCGTTTGTACTCATTTGTGCAAGAAACCACATCGTGTGATCATTATTAGTTTCAATTATGAGCAAAAAATTGGTAGGAGGCCAACGTCAAATTGTCCGCCCGACCTCAAGTAAAAACGAGGAAAATATAGTTATTCGTTAGTGCATCGTTTGTGCACGAAACGCCATCGTTTGTGCTTAATTTGTTCCGGAGATATAAAGGAAAAGCTGGTGGTAGTTGGTGGGGGCAAGTTCACGTTGGCCCCCCGACTTCAAGCACAAATAATGAATGTAGTGCCGTTCGTTAGCACATCGCTTGTGCCATTTTCTGCTCGAAACCCAATCGTTTGTGCTTCAATAGTTCTCGACAAGCCGAAAAGTAAAACAGTGTTGGTAATTGGATACAAATTATCGCTGTTTTTTACGAATAAAATGCTTGCGTTTGTCCTGCATATGAAGCCCACCGATGTGATTAGTGTTATTGATTAATTCATTGTTTGTGCTCATTTGTGAACAAAGCACCATAGTTCGTGCGTTATTAGTGTCAGAGTTATGAGCGAAAATTCGGTAGGAGGCCAATGTGATCTTGTCCGCCCAATCTCAAGTAAAAACTACGTAAATATAGTCATTCGTTAGTTCTTCGTTTGTGCTCGTTTGTGCACTAAACCCCATCGTTTGTGCTTTATTAATTCCGGAGATGTAACCGAGAAACTGGTAGGGGTGCCAAGTTCACGCTGGCTCGCTACCAGTTTTTCGCTCAAATCTCCGGAACTAATTACGAACAAACGATGGGGTTTTGTGCAGAAACAAGTAGGAACGATACACTAACCAATGGCGCTAGTCCCATCGTTTGTGCTTCACACGTGGGAGGAATGCAAACATTTTATTTCAAAAGAAAATGCAAACAATTGTATCCCAGTTCCAAGTCTGTTTTAAGTTTTTGGCTTAAGTCAGGAACTATTGAAGGACAAACGATGGGGTTTGATGCACTAACGAATGAATTATACTAGTTTCGTCGTTTTTACTTGAGGTCGGGGGGCCAAGTTCATGCTGGTTCCCTACCAGTTTTTCGTTCAAATCTCCGGAACTAATAACGCACAAACGATGGGGTCTCGTGCACAAACGAGTACGAACGATGCACTAACGAATGACACTACATTCATCATTTGTGCTTGAAGTCGGGGGGGCAGCTTGAACTTGACCCCCTACCAGTTTTTCTGTTATATCTCTGGAACTAATAAAGCACAAACTATGGGGTCTCATTCACAAACGATGCACTAACAAATGACACTATTTTATCGTTTGTGCTTGAAGTCAAGGGGGGGCAGCGTGAACTTGGTCCCCCTACCTGTTTTTCGCTTTTATATCCGGAACTAATAAAGAACAAATGATGGGGTTTCGTGCACAAACGAAGCACTAACCAATGACACTAATCTCATCGTTTGTGCTCCAGGTCGGGGGGCCAAGTTCACGCACCTTACTTGTCTTATTGAACAACTACTTGGCATCAATGTCTGGGATCAGATATAAATTTCCTGGAGTTAGTCTCATATTTATTGTTGAACGTACGTGAAAAATTTAAGAAAATTACATACATATACAAAATATTTACAACTAATACTTTACTTTACTTATTGACTGCTAACGAATTAAAATGATGAGCAAGTAGTTAGTTTT
Organism: Thermobia domestica; assembly: GCF_964235325.1. Lineage (NCBI taxonomy): Eukaryota > Metazoa > Arthropoda > Insecta > Zygentoma > Lepismatidae > Thermobia > Thermobia domestica. The sequence continues at coordinate 63,028,310 of NC_137466.1, forward strand.
AACGTGTGTAAAATTTGTTATGGTTGTAATAAAATAGTTTTTCTTCTGGTTTTAATTGCCAGGTCCGGTTGGAGACAGATTAAGATCTCGGTAATCACCAAATCTTGACAAAGAAAATGTTTTAAAATATCTTCGTTCTTGTTTGAAGCATTTATATAACTAAATGGTTGCCTTGTAACTTGTGTAAAACATATCTGTAGATGCCATTTTATGATGAACTGAAAATTATTGAGTCAAATTAAAATTTGTGATTGTAGGTACAGTAGTATGAGAGTCACTGTTAGGATAATCTGTGTCACTGTTAGAAGAGGACACAGTAAACAATCTATTGGTTAGCAATGTATTTTATATACACTCGGGGGCAATTGACTTAGAGATAGTTACCGTTCTGGGGAAATGGAGCTGTGCTCGGCTCGGTGAATGTAATAGGAGGACGTACACTGTAGTATGTAACAACAAGGACGTCAGAGCCCGTTTTATTGAGGCCAGACAATGGGTCAATTCATATCTAAAGTCATGCAGGTGCTGAGGTTTTTAAAGACCACCATATCAAGAGTGTACCGTGAATTCGTGGATTTAGGCAAAACCGCCAGCAGGTTCAATTGTCGTGTGGTGTACGACACGTTGATGACGGGGGTTTGCCGTCGGCTAGCTGGGAATAGAAAGAATGGATGGACGAGCCACAGCGCAACAATCACTGGTCAATTCAGTCTTGGCAGCCATACCATCCAAAACCATCTCGCCATGGGTGCAGAACAAGCGTCCCCTGTGGGTACCTCTACCAACACTCGCCACAAGGCAGAACGACTAACATGGGCAAAGAAACACTACCATTAAACCCTCAAAACATGAAAAAAGGTCTCCTGGACAGATGAATCGAAGTATCAGTTAGTACACGCCGATGGCCGAGTACGAGTACTTCGTCAGCCACATGAGGCAATGGATCTTCCTTGCCAGCAGGGTACAGTTCAGGCGTGTGGTGATGGTATTCTCGTATGGGGACTGTTCACGTGGGATGAAATTGTGCCCCTGGTACATATGACAACTTACCTCACCGGTGAACGATACAGGAACCTGCTTTCGGGTTATGTTCATCTCTTTGTTTGCCGCTAGCAGTCTGGAGGAGACCTGTATGTACAGCAAGACAATGCTCCAGCCCAACGCTCCCAACTTCCGACTGACTGGTTTGATGATGACTCCACGGATGTGAAGATGCTTGTTTAGCCCTCGAGGAGTTCTTATCTCGATCCCATTTAGCACAACGGGGTTGCTGTCGAGGTGGATGTGCATGTCCTCGGTCCTGGACACTACTCCAACCAATCTTTATGGATTATGGTAAGGCTTTGCAGCGATCGTGGATCAGTATGGCTTTCCAACGCTTCTAAAGTCTCGTGGAGCTTGTCAGGCGCATCGCCGCCGTTATCAAGGGAAAGGAGGCATCCTACATGCCACTAGCCACTGCTTTTATATACAGTACATAAAGAAACAATCTGTTCTAACAAGTAATATTGCCAACGAATGATGTAGTATGTAGCGCCATAAAAATTGGTTTTCTCAATTTCCTTGAAAACTACTTATGAGAATTTAGTGTCAAGTATATTTTGTTTAGCTTGATGTGATCTTCTGATTGATATGTCTTATTTCTGGACAATATTGTATCTGAACAGAAATTAAAAGTTTGAATTAATTATAATTTTGGCCTATACTTCCGTAACCATATTATGTACTGTATTATTATTAATGTCAATAATAATAATAATAATAATAATAATAATAATAATAATAATAATAATAATAAAAATAGTTCAGTGCCGGTTTAACTGTAATAGGTGACGTGGTTATCATACAGTATCAATTTTTAGATCTACATAAATTTCGGAAATTACGCATGAGGATTCACACTTACCCATATCATTTTGTTTAGCTCAGTGACATTGCCGATTGCTATATATTTCATCTGTGGATTTTTCCGTTAATAATAATATAGTATTTTAATCAGTATGGTAATTCTGTTTGTTCCGGTACGAAGACAACGCTATAAAGAGGAATATTTTCTGCTAGTATCCAGCATAATTTGATGAAAGTAGCGAAGAGTTTTCTGGATAAAGGATATCAAGCTTGTTTTGTGAAAATGAAAACCTCATGCTACCAAGTATGTGTAAATATCATCATCACCAACACCACACTACAATTATTAGTATTTTAATTAAGATGAATTCCGTAATTGTCTCACCTTGTACATACAAATTAAGTTGTTACTTCGCCACAATCGAAGCCAAGCTTTCGATTTTGTTTCACTTCATATTCACTTTATTTTTTCCAGGGACAATAAGGAAGCACAAGCCAAGAAATTCTATTGAGCGTCAGGTCATTTTAACCATTCCTTGGAATTGAGTGTACATTCCGTAGAACGAATTGGGTGAAGAAGAGGAAGACAGAAGAGTCGTTCGTTTGTTACCAACTAAAAGCTGCAGTTGTTTGCGAGGAACACGATTGGCATGGCTCTGTATGTCATACGTGTCTTTTTTTTTTTTTTTTTTGTTAACTCCAAATGTGACTTTTTTTTTTATTGTTGATAGTTGTTAAACGAGTTTATGTGGGGTGAATGTCTTTGTGAATGCTGATTCAAGCACTTGAGTTATTATTATTCTGTATAATGTGTGTGTTTGTGAAGAGACTGCTCCAAGAGAAAACGTTTTGAGTGTAGTTGGTGTAGGGTGCTGTACTGAATGACATTTTAAAACTTCGTTGTTATGGTCTTTTGGGCTTCAGGTACTATTTCTATTGGTGAAATATGTTGGGTGCGGAAGATTTTTTTTTGACTTAATGGACATCATATTTGACATGGGAATATTTTTTTTCCCTCTAAAAATTCCCATCCAACTTGACAAGGCGTACTATTCGCTGTGGAATAGAACTGGAAAGTTGTGCGTGACTTACATAATCCAGACGTGTTTTCACTGTCTTTCCAATGAGGAGAAGTTCTACGATTTGAAAGATTTTTTTTTTTTTTTTTTTTTTAAACGGTTGAAACAGAAAAGAAACATATTGGTTCTTAATTATTGCCATATAAGCGGAGATATGAATGACAGCCATGTGCAGAACAATTTAAAACCCTGTTTTTTCGTGAAATATCATAATACTGTGTATATTTCAATATAAAAGTATCCTGTAAGTAGTCTAATATTGTGTAAATGGAAATGAATGCCAAGTGAGCATGATTGTTATTGATATTATCATCTTGAACCATAATTTCGTTGTGTATTTTGAAGAAATAAGATTAGCTATCGTGAAAACTTAATTATTTTCATATGAAAGGTTGAAATTTATATCGTAACTACGTTTCTGCATTCTTATTTATAATGCACAAAGTAATGAGTATGTAGGTCACTCGTAACTTAACCTACAAATTACTTGATCAAATACATTCGCAGAAATATTGCTGTTAACTGAAAACAACATAAATGCAGAGGTTAATCTAAAATAATGAATTGTAAATCTTGAAAAAAAAATATACTTGGGTAAGTTTAAAACAGGTCATCCATATAAAATTAATATAATGGACTTTTTGTTTACGTGGCTGCTTCAGTTCATATTTTGATATCTATAGTAATTGATCAAATTAAAGCAACGATTTCATGTCTTGTTAACTTTTAACAGTGGTGAGGTGAAATTTCCTAAATACTTAATGACTAGAAGAAATAAACTTATTGTGGAAATGTCTGTTGATTGTTTGGTTTGGATCATATTTTGAGAACAACTTACAAGCGTTCCTAAATCATAATGTACATGTTTGTGATGAATTGCTCGACTTTTACCCCAGACATGCGTATTTTTTTTTCTCAATTATTTAGTTTCATATTCAGTTAGGGTTTTCCTTCATCCCAAATTTTTCTATATTGGTGCTGATCTATTATATGTACGTTTTATTGTAATTTCGTATATACACATATTTTAAAGGTATGTTTAACGCGAATTTTGATCTGCTCCATGTGTAATGCGCTTCGAAAATAGTAACATTGAAACATTAAAAACTGTACAAATAAACTTCAAGAAAAACACGATACTTCTAAGTTCCTCTGATAACTGATAAATCAGTTTTTTTCCCACAAAATTTGAAGGAAACAAAGAATTACCTTCAAGATAATATTCACTTAATCTACAAAACCAAGAAAACGATTTCTGGTATAGTTTCTGTTTCATGTTTTCCTTGGCTAGTATTTACACTGTATACGGAGGCAATTCTAAGTTTAATATCTGCTAGAAATCGCTGAGTATTATATGAAGTGAAGAAAATGAAATATTTTGAAAATAATTTATCATGTGGAGATTGTACTTTGAATTTACAACGTGGCCAATATTATTTTTCCATACCAAAATGTAATATGCCTCTAATTCATCTATTCCATTATTGTGTTCTTTTCATGTAATGAACTACATTTATCATTTTAAAAGAAATAATAATAAAACAGCAAACTGGAGAGAAAAATGCATTTAGTTAAAACAGTTGAGCCAGTCCGTTTTTTTTTTTTTCTGTTTTACAAAAGAAAACATATCTTCCATCGCTTTCTTTTCTGAAATATTCTTGTACATTGAAACGAGTGGTTATGCAGTACGACAATTGATTAAATCCAGGTTGTGAATATTATCGCATATGTATGTGCAATCAAGTTGAATGACAGTATTTTTTATATAATGGGTAGGTAATTAATTCTTTTTAGATGTAAAAAGATAAGAGAAAATGATTATGTACAATATAACTGTTACTTCCTGTCTAATGACCCTTCTTTACGTAATACAAGTTGTTGTGATAAGATGGATTATTCTTGGATTAGCTCACATGTCAAAAGCTCTGAATAAAACATGTTAAGAAGAAAATAACGAGTATTTGTTTTTAAAATTAAGTTTTCATTTCGTGATCTTGGGAAACATCTAGTTTTTAGTACTGTAGTGTACACATGTTTTGAAAGAAACTTGGTTTATCACCTTTGTTTCTAAAAACCTATGGTAACACAGAAGCATGAGTTGAAAATAAATGTTGAAAAAGCAAAAACACTTGTGAAATAACTCTCAACTACGAAGTTAGAAAGGACAGAACATAGCATGTGACTAGTTTCCGAAGCGGGAACGAGAAAATAATCGCAACGATAAATGGCGAAAGAAGTAATTAATAAGAAAAGAATATTTTGCTTATCCCTGTGGATAAAGGTAGGAACAAGACTCATGAGTTATTTCATGTTATATTGTACGGGATAGAAATATGGGCATTACAGAAAATCTATGAAGAATTACAAGATTTGAAATATGGATACAACGTAGAATGTAGAAAATTAAGTGGGTTAGACTGAAAAAGCAATGAAAAAGTATTCGAGAAAGTAATAAATCCATGATTTTGCACGACGTAGCACACCGATCGCAGGTTTCATTTTGTAGTTGAAGTTCACTATCTTCAATAAATAAACTCGAAGAATTTTGATTTTTTGTTTGTTTGTTATAGTGTTGTAGATATCGTTGTAACCTGCATGAATGCGTTTAGTGTAGTATTTAAAATAAAAATAATAGTAATTTTGTGTCCTGATTAATTGCTGAAAGTTAAGAAAAAAGGTTTTAAAAAATTTATGGAGAGTCTTTTCATCTCATGGAATGATGCAGGTTTAACAACACGACTTAGAGAGTGATACTAACTAGTGTTCAGTGAATAAACTTGAAGTAAACATAAACAATTGTAACGTATTATCGTTCAGTAGAAACAAAAATACTCTTAAATATAAGTTTAGTAATATTTCTATAAGCAGACCTAATACAATTAAAGATCTAGGTGTTATGTTTGACCCGAAATTAACATTCATTAAACACATTGAAAATGTTATTCATGATGCTTTTAAATCATTAGGATGCATAATTGGGAACAATAAGGACTTCAGCGTCTTCAGGAATATTGAAACACTCTTGAAAATGTATTACTCATATGTACGCTCCAAGTTGGAAATGCTGTTGTAGTTTGGAACCGCTCGCAAGAAAGTATTGCCAACAAATTGAAAAAGCTCCATCAAAATTTCGTAGGTATTTGGTATACAAAGTAGCTGGAAGTTACCCCTCACTTGAAAACTATAGTACGCTGAAGACAATTTTAATATTTACTAATGAGAACAAAGGCGTAATATTGCCGATCTGGTATTCCTTCAAAAAAATAGTTCAAAATGAATTCGATTCCTTCAACTTTATATCAACATTAATGTTCCTTCAAGGGGGACACGGTAGCTCAATGGAGAGCGCTTACCTCTGGTGCATGGTGTCCTTGGTTCGATCTCCAGCCAAAGTAAGTTTGTGGTAGACAACGTGTCCATGGATTTTCTCGGGATTCCACCAGTACTTCCATCATCATTCACTTGATGTAATCATCGTCTTCCTTAGCCTAAAGGGCATAATCTAAGACGTTAAACTGAATGAGTTCATTTTTTTTATGTTCCTTCAGTTAGAACTAATATCTATTCCAGGCAACCTGATAGGAAACTCCCCTTCCTCCCACCACTCTCCAGTACGGAGGGGAAAGCAAGCCGTTGAGCTTCACAAGGAGGGAAGCTTTTCTAATAAACAGAATCGTATACACACTAAATTCGTACGTCAATTCGCTCGCACCTGATGGTGAGAAAGCACTGCTGTTTTTACCTGTCAACCCAGAATAACAAACAATTATTTGGTCTAGGAATTAATTCGTGCGGGTGGACAAGAGATGGCGCAACGAACGGAGCGTCCCACAGTTCCGTGTATCCACACATGTGTTGCAAACACCTGTCATCGCGTATCGTTCGTAGTATAGGGCAGTGGATTAAAGCGTCAACAACACCAGTTTGTAGTTAAGTGAACATGGCGCAATTTGTGCCTGATAAAGTGTTTTTGCGGGGTGTCCTGCTGCATTACTTTAACATGCAGAAAAGTGCGACTGAAAGTCATCGTATTTTGGTGGAAGTGTATGGTGACCATGCTCTAGCTGAGCGAACGTGTCAGAAGTGGTTTGCACGGTTTAGAAGTGGTGATTTCGGCTTGGCAGACCAAGAGCGAGCTGGACAGCCAAAAAAATTTCAAGACGAAGAATTGACAGCATTTCTCGAGCAGGATTCGTGTCAAACGCAGGAACAACTTGCAGCAGCATTAGGCGTTGATCAAACAACAGTCTCCAAACGCTTGAAAGCCATGGGAATGATTCAAAAGATGTCACATTGGGTTCCACATGAATTGAAAGACAGAGACGTTGAAAGACGAAAAACCATTTGCGAATTGTTGCTTCAACGACAGAGCAGAAAGGGGTTTCTGCATCGAATTATTACGGGTGATGAGAAGTGGATCCATTACGAGAACCCTAAACGAAAAAAGGCCTGGGTGAAACCAGGTGAACCAGGTCCATCACAACCAAAACGCGATATTCACTGTGCAAAGGTTATGCTGTGCATATGGTGGGATATGAAAGGTGTGGTGTACTATGAGCTGCTGCAACCGGGTGAAACTATGAATGGAGAACGTTATCGACGACAATTAATGCGTTTGAAGCAAGCTCTGGCCAGAACACGACCAGAATGGGAGAACAGACATGATAAACTTATTGTTCAACATGATAACGCTCGCCCACATGTCGCAAAACCGGTCAAAACCTATTTAGAAAATGTCGGATGGGAAGTTTTACCCCACCCGCCGTATTCACCAGACGTTGCTCCTTCGGACTACTACTTGTTCGATTGCATGAACAACGATTTGATTGGACAGCGGTTTACTTCTTCAGAAGATATCGAAACATGGGTCTCTGACTGGATCGCTTCCAAGGATGAGGACTTCTTTCGCCACGGAATCCGTACATTGCCTGACAGATGGGCGAAAGTGGTGGCTAGCGATGGACAATATTTTTCTTAAGGTATTTATGTATTTTGTGTTTGTACTACAGCTTCAATGTGTGCGTACCAACCGCACGAATTAATTCCTAGACCAAATACTGTTTTTAATTTTTGTCTTTAAGAAAAGTATATTTTACTATTTATGTATTAAAGTTTTGGCTTTAGTCCTATTTATTAAATTGCATTTCTAGAAATAAGAACTAATTCGTTATAAAGTTAATTTCCATCATTGTTTCACTTAAGAATCGGGAGAGAAAGCAAACCAACCCTGTCGACATTGTCTTTATTTACAAATTCAAGGAAGGTGATCTGGCTGTCTGAATATCGAGTGCGCAGACTATCGACCTGTGCAAATATTGTATGAATTTAGCGTGTATGGTAACTATATTATATATTGTGTCGTGTAAAATTAGTGCATATTAAATTGTATTTTGTATCCATTATATTTTGTATAGTTTATATTATCTGAAACAAATTTTAGTGCATATTAAATTGTAAATAATTGCGTATTTAGTGCTTTGTGAAGCGACAATTTATGATGCTTACACTAGTTCTGTTATAAAACATGAGCCCGGGAAAGCATTATGAGGTAGTGAGAAGCGTTGCATTTTGAATATATCCCATGCTTTAAGAGAGCAGCACCATAATTTAACCGTTGAAGAATTCGCCGACATGACTGGGAAACAGACAAGTGTAGGAATGGCAACTGTTTATAGAAGTAGGCGGGAGGCTAAATTTAATGAAAATAAATTAAGAAGTCCCAAAAATATGCGTACAAGTATTTCCCCTCTCGGAAAACTAGGACGACTTCACGAAATCAGCAATTCGATCAAAGGTACATTAGGTCTTTTCCCGTAATGAATTGCCAACGTTAAATAAAATTCTGATATCTATAAATACCGATGATGAACTGCCCTGCTTTTCTCACTCAACTCTCCATAGACTGTTGAAAATAATGAAATTCAAGTATGTATAGCGCAATGTAAATGAAAAATGTTGTAAAAATGAAATGAAAATGAAATCTTTAAGTTTTACGTCCCACGGTTATGTCGGTTAGGCTAAAGGAGACGGTGATGATGAGAGATGAATGAAATGGTGGAATGAAGAAAGTGGGAGGAAACGGGAGAAACCCGAGAAAACCCACGAACACGGTGTTTGTCCACCACAAAGTCCACACGGCGCGAGCTAGGAAAGAACCAGGGCCCCTAAGCACCGGAGGTGAACGCTCTACCACTGAGCCACCGCGCCCCCCAAGATCTGTTGTAGTTGATAGGAATGGCATAGTATAAGGAGGAGAATATCTCCGTTTAATTAAGAAGTACAGAGCAGAGGGTAGGAAAATCTACTATCTTGATGAGACACGGGTCTCATACCGTGTCAAGGGTAATGGTAGATGAAACTGTGAATTCTAGTAAACAAGCCTTTCTTTCTGGACTCTCCACTGGACTTAAGAACCCTACCAGTAAAGGTAAAATGTTACCTTGGTTTCAAAACATACTTCCACATCTAGAACCGAACTTCGTGATAGTCATGGATAACGAATCTTATTACAGTGTAAAGGTAGATCGGGTTCCCACCATGTCTTGGGCAAAAAATAAAATAAAAGAATGGCTTCAAAATAAAAGCATTTCTTATGACGACACGTTCGTTAAAACTGAGTTAATTAGTCTTATACCTCCTGCGGCCAAAAGTGAATGCTGCAAGTATAAAGTGGACAAAATGGCGGCCTCTTCAGGTAGGGAAGTTTTCAAAATACCCCCTACTACTGTACATTTAATCCAACTGAACTGATTTAGAGTCAAGTAAAGGGACATGTGGCACGAAACAATAAACGTTTTACACTTAGTGAAGTGAAGACTCTTTTGGAGGAAGGGTTAGAAATAGTAACAAGTGAAAAGTGGAAAGATTGTGTGCAACATGTAGTGGAGATAGAAGAAACGAATTACTGAAAACTCGACAGAATAACTGACGAAGTTACAGAAAAATCGTTATTAACCTTGGAGATAACAGTGACGACTCTGGCGAGAGTGACCAAAGTATGAATACAGAACCTCTGGAGAGCAGCAACTAATACTAATACATTTTACTCAGTATAATTTGTCCTTTAGTGTGTATTTATATATGTTGATTTTATAGAGGATTTGAAGTCAATGCAGGTAAGCACCCATTAATTGCATTGACCTCCAGACAAGAGTTCTGTGAGAACTTAAAAGTTTTGTTGGGACCGTGGTGGCTCCGTGGTAGAGCGTTCACCTCTGGGGCATAAGGCCTTGGTTCGATCCCAGCTCGTGCCAAGTGGGCTTTGTGGTGAACAGGTACTATTTTTGCAGATTTTATCGGAGTTCTCCCGTTTCCTCCTACTTTTTTCTTTGCACTGTTTCATTCATTCTCGTCATCACAGTCTCCTTTAGCCTACCCGGCATAACTGCGATACGTAAAACTCATTTCATTTCCAAACTTCTGTTACTCTCCCTCCCCTTCAACGGTCGTCAGGACTGTTGACAACTCCGTTTTTATTAAAATAGTCAAGTAACAATTCAAAAATCAATTTACTCTATTATAAATTGGCTAAACGAAAGGGCCGGATGAGGATTGCAACCGCATAAGGCGCCAAATTTTAGGAGATTTTAGGGGCGTCAAATTCACTATGATGGTTAAGCTCCAATAATTATAATTTTGCTTGCAAACGGCAGACTCAGACATGGGCCTGTTCAAATTACATAGCATCTGTAGTTACTACTTCGTGTCAGGCTTCAATCAATCTGGGATTGTTTTCTAAGTCCACCATAACAAATTTTCCCCCTTAATAAACTCAGAAGACTTCAATATTGATGAATCTTGTATGTATGATGCTTTACCGTAAATTTATCGCCGCGTATTAATAAACAACAAACAAACAAACAAAAAAGGTACTTTGCCACCATCACATCAGGTGCACGTACGAAGAGAAAAACGTAGGAAAATGATTTCATTGAAAAATAATCAATAGAAACCAGGGCATTTGCCTGAGTTGAGGCGCCCGGGGCGAGACGCATTTATTCACTATTATCAGTGTGTATATATATGGTTATTTTTCTTCTGGTTCTTTTTAATGTAAGAAAACATGTATATAAGAGAGGAAACAAGAAGTGTTTTATTATTATTATTATTATTTCAGGTTCTATTGTTATTATCTTAACGCACTGATAATTTACCCATACATATTGTACTTGGTTTCCGATTTTATATTATGAAATTAATGTATCAAAGCAGTAAATACCAATTCAATTACCAACCTTGACATCCCTTGCCATTCCAACATTATGTCACAACCCCGACTGCCAAAAAAGAAGGAAAATAAACAATACAACTGTTCAATAAAATTTCCATTAAAATGACACATGTGCTACTTACTCACTAATGCAGGTAAATGTAATTAAGTGTTTTAAAATACGCAGTGTTATTATGAAAGTTGTAATTTATTATTTAGACCTAGACATATTTAGATACACTCTATACCTCCGTGTGCGGGGGCTGATGGTGGAAGACGGAACACCAACATTCACCTGTACTTGAGCGTGGTGGGGGGAAAAACTACTTCTTTTTCCTATTAGCTTATGGGGAACAGAGAATAGTTAGTACAGGTCTCTTCTATTGCAAAAAGGCTAGGACCAACATGATGCTAAAGGCACGTGGAGAATATGTTCTTTCTATAACAAATTATATCAAAACATGATAAAATTGATACATGTACAATGTCCTACAAATAGTGATGTGAGGTGGAAAATTTTCCGCTATATTTTTCCGGAAAATTTTCCGTTCTAAAAAAAGATATAAGTAATCAAGTAACAATTCCTCAGTAATCATAAAATTGATTGAATTCATTTATAGAAATGCTAAAAAGTGAAAGATCGTTTAAAGAACTTGAAAATTTTTATGGCTCAGACAATTTTCAGTATTATGTAGGAACAAGTGAAACAATTTTTCATGAATCGAAATATTTTCTGTCTTCTATGGAAAAAATTGAACTTTTTATGAGTCGGAAAATTTTTAACATTTTGAAGCAAGAAGGAAAACAAACTTTTGTGAATCGGAAAGCTTTTGTTCTCTGTAAAAACAAGTGAAAGGAATTTTCATAGATCGGAAAATTTTCATTACGATGTAGAAACAAGTGGAAAAAACTTCTCATAAGCAGGACGATTTTGAATATTATGTATTGTGATCTTAGGTGGAAAATTTTCTACTATATTTAACTGCACATTGAGCTACAAAATTGACTTTCTGTTGAGGAAAGTTAAGACAGCAACAAATTATAATTTTCCAATTAGCTTTCGGGAACCAGAAAATTTTCTATTTCAAGTTGGGAAGTAAAAATTTAGTCTCTCTCTCTCTCTCTCTCTCTCTCTGCGAGCTCCTTCGTTGCTAAGCGGTTAGCATACGCGCCTTTGGCATGAGAAACCTGGCTTCGATTCCCGGCGGGAGCTCTTGTAGTTCGGATTCCATGTTAATTAGTTGGTCCCGTCTCATATAGCCTCACTGCTGAAAGGGACGTTACACTCAAAATCAACTCAATTGAACTCTCTCTCTCTCTCTCTCTCTCTCTCTCTCTATATATATATATATATATATATATATATATATATATATATATATATATATATATATACACTCTCTCTCTATAAAGTAATATTTTAATTTACAAAATAAATAATATATTTCTTTTTTATATATGTATGTACTTGTTCTATCGAATCGTCATTATTTCTAATACATTTTTATACATAATAATGGTATTTTAACAATACAAATATCTGCTCTAATTTTGATTATACAAAATTCCAATATTGAAATTATGATTTACGAGTGTTAAACACAATAAAATCAAAGCATTTCTTCTTATTTTCTGTTACAAAAATAATCTTCATAAGGAACTTTTATGTAGTTATTTCATTACATAGGCAGACCTATATGTGAAGAAATAGTGGAATTTTCTGATTTTGAAATAATTGATAAATTCACAAAGGTTTCTTTTCGATTTCTTGTTACATTTTAAATATTGGAATGGAATATTTGTTCTCTACGAACTCAATGTATGTTCCCTGCACTTTACACACACAAACAGAGAGAGAGAAAGAGAGAGAAACACTGTGTAAATTTTCACTTCCCAGCTTGAAATATTAAAAAAATTTCTGGGTCCCGAAAGTTAATTGGAAAATTATAATTTGTTACTGTCTAACTTTCCTCTACAGGAATTGAGTTTTATAGTTCAATGTGCAGTTAAATATAGTGGAAAATTTTCCACCTAATATCACTATACATAATATCCAAAATTGTCCGGCTTATGAAAAGTTTTACCACTTGTTTCTACATCACAATGAAAATTTTCCGATCCATGAAAATTCCTTTCACTTGTTTCTACAGAGCAATAACACTTTCCAATTCACAAAAAGTTGTTTTCCTTTTTGCTTCAAAATGATGAAATTTTTTCGACTCATAAGAAGTTTTTCAATTTTTCCATACAGGACAGACAATTCTTCGATTCATGAAAAATTTTCACTTGTTCCTACATAGTACTGAAAACTGTCTGTGTCATGAAAATTTTCAGATTCTTTAAACGATCTTTCACTTTTTAACATTTCTATACATGAATTCAATCAATTTTATGATTACTGAGGAATTGTTGATCACTGATATTTGTTTAAAACGGAAAATTTTCCGGAGAAATATAGAAGAAAATTTTCCACCTCACATCGCGGCTAAAAAACGATGTAGGAATAAGTGGAGTATATTTTTATGAATCGGAAAATTTTCCGTTTCAAAATTTTCCGGAAAATTTTCATCACTGCCTACAAGGCACTAAAAAACTGTTGTAAAAATGTACAGGGTGGCCCAATAGTAGGTATACAGATCAGCATCAATCAAGTATGACATTTTATTTTATTAATATATTGAATTTATTTGTTTTGGTTTGTTCCTAGGTTAAGGTATAAGTGAACATAAATTAAAAACAAATGAGGAAGACACTAAAGGAATACCTATATGGATAACAATAAGTAAATATCAAATGTCATGACCGATTAGTACGGTATATACCTACTTTTGTGCCACCCTGTATTGTAATATTTCAACATTCTAATTGGGCATCTGCCTATTGTGTTGAGTAATAAATAAATAAACGAACGTTCGGAATGTCTGATGAGATCGCATCTGAGGAAATGATAAATACAAATTCATGATATTGTGTTGAAGATACGCGAAATCGTTAAGATGGTAAACATCGCAGTCGAAGGTGTTTTAAATATTCACGTATATTTAGGTATGAAAAAGACAAAATTGGTGCCGTGATTGCTGACTGTTGAGCAAAAGCGAAGTTGCATGAACATTTCCAGACAGTGTTTGTACATGTGGAAGCGCAACTCAGTGAATTATTGAGACGTTGTTCGCTCTTGATGCATTACTACCAAGCAGAAAGCAGAAGATAGTCAAAGCAGTGAATGAACGTTCTCTGTAAAAGGAAGAACTGTTCCATCGGCTAGGGTAGACATGGCGACGATCTTTTTATCTTCTTATGGCATCGTTTTAATTAATTAGCTGGGAAAGGGTAAAGCTATTACGATCAGTACTATGTCTCCTTGGTAGATCATTTTCATAAACAACTGATGAAAAGGGGACCCCTTATAGCGAAGAAATATTCAACGCACCGGGTCACACCTCGGTAATTGCAATAGCGAAACTGTCGGATTTCACCACGAACTGCTACTTCATGTATAATATTCTCCAGATTTGGCCCCATCCGACATTTTCATGTTTAAAGACGGCTTGGTGGAAATTGATTTACATCTGATGAGGAGACTATGGTTAACACAAATTTCTATTCTTATATTTTAGAAGGTATAAAAAGAATGGAAAAGCACTGGTCAAAGTGTATCGAACTGAAAGGAGATGGTGTCGAAGAATAAATTAATTTTCAGTACGAAACACAGTTCTTTAATTTTAAAATCACGAACTTATCAAACGCCCTCGTAAAGTTAGTACAGAAGAGGAAAAGAAACCGGTTCCGTGTACACAGTCATACTATATGTATATTCAAACTAGCATATGTAAGTGTAAACTAATTACTTGTTAATTAATGTTTCAGTACGCAATGAATTTATCAACATAATGGTTAACTAATTAGAAGATCCATTTTTGTGTTCATATTGAAAACTTTACTATTGCTGACTACGAAACTAACAAGGGAAGTATGAATGAGATACCGAAACCTACCGTAAAATTTCACTCAGAGAAAGAAAGTCTCACAGAAAGACCACACACAAAAAGCAGCTGCGTTTTTGAAGTGGAATTAATCAAAATGGCAGATTGAAATGTTGCGTATCCATGTCGACAATTGCACAATACGTTCAGTACCACCATTTGTAAACGGCCTGTTAATAATAAAAAGTCAATAACAACAATGCGGGTACATACTATACTTAAGGGGAAGTCGTACGGTAAGGTGAACCTTGACGGCAGCCATATTGAAATCCGACATCTTAAATTCAGGTCAAGTTTTTTAAATAGGAATAGCGCAATATGATACATGATTTTGGGTTAGAATTTAAGCAGAAAAACAATAGTAGTAGCAATAGTTTTAAGATACGTGCATTTGGTAAAAAGTTACAGGCGTATTTATTGTGTATGTTTCCATGTGCACAACTCCCGAATGAAGCAGCTGTCCAACAATTTGTAAAATACAAAAATATAGGAAACATCCTTTATATTTTTCCAATTTGTCCCAAATGTTGAGCAAAGCTACACACTTGTAGGAGATTAGTCGGCAAATTTGGTTCAAATTGGTTGAATAGGGGCTGAGATAGACCAGATAATACGAAAATTTAGCCAAAATCGCTAATAAAAAATCCTTATATTAAATGCTGTATGTGCAATTTTCCTCTGATCTGTCTCAAATTTTAGTAAGCCGAGCTAATACCTCTAGAAGGTTACTCGGTGAGTTTGATATAAATTGCTCTCGTTAACCAGTACTTCGTACCTCTTAATTATCAACTGATTGGGAATAGAGGCGTGCGTCTAACAAAGCTCAAATCAACTAGTTCCTAGATACGTCAATAGATGGCAGCCTGCTTCGTGTCGAATTCATACAGTACACATAAATATGCCTGTAACTTTTTACCAAATGCACGTATCTTAAAACTATTGCTATCATTGTTTTTCTGCTTAAATTCTAGCCCAAAATGTATCATATTGCGCTATTCCTATTTACAAAACTTGACCTGAATTCAAGATGTCGGATTTCAATATGGCTGCCGTCAAGGTTCACCTTACCGTACGACTTCCCCTTAGGTATAGTATGTACCCACATTGTTGTTATTAACTTTTTATTATTAATAGGCAGTTTACAAGGGGTGGTACTGAACGTATTGTGCAATTGTCGACATGGATACTCGACATTTCAATCTGCTATTTTAGTTAATTCCACTTCAAAAACGCAGCTGCTTTTTTGTGTGTGGTCTTTCTGTGGGACGTCCTTCCTCTGAGTGAAATTTTACTTTAGGTTTCGATATGAGCTCATTCATACTTCCCTTGTAAGAAACGATTGTTTTTTATATCTTGCTAATAGCAAAATATCAATTGAAACTGTGTAAAATTATATAATTCATCTCAGAATAATTGTCTAATTTTGTATGTTTATCTCGTTAGTACTGTAATTATATTTTGATCATGTGTCTGGTTGATATGATTTGTTACTGAAAAATTGAGATATACATGCATTTATAAATAACATACTTTAGCATAAAACTTATAATTATTAACCTTACACATGTTGTAACCTTAGAGGTACACATGTTACATTTTCTAACATTTGGAATTTAGCTTGACTTTCAGTAAGTTAGCGTGTTATGCCCCATATTTTAACAATGTAGGTGGGTCGCATAGTATGGAGATCTTTCCCCCTGTATGCCTGTACCACATCTTGTCATGCATTCAGAACAAAAGACTAGAAAAATAAAAGTTTGTAGAAAGTTATCGTACATGTCAGTAATTCACATATATTAGTGATCGAATAGTGCAAATCGAGTGTCCATGACAATCTGATAGCACGGGTTGGAGTAAGATTATTTTACGAGAGTCGTTTTGAAATCATTTAGTTTGACCCTTTTGCCTAGAAGTGACACAGACTAGATACTGGTATGCTTACAGATTATGCCTTTAATTTTATCGGTCGAAGAGATAGCGCTACTGTGGTGATTTTGAAAAAAAAAAAAAATGAACACAGCAACTAATTGATCAACGTACTACGGTGTTATCGCTGATAACGAATGAATGCTAAATAACATAGACAGAAATGAACCATATGTATGCTATGGGAGAAGAGAAAGAACGCCTCAGATATTCATGGACACTTAAGTGTGTGCTGATCATTGACGAAGCTAGAAGAGTGGGCGCCTCCCAGGATGGCTAATGCACTCCAGACATGTTGTATTGTGTTATAGGTCAAGTAATATAAAACTTTCCTTTTCGGTGTAGAAAAATAGTTGTCCCCAAATTTTCTCTGCTCCTTCTGTTTGCCCAATCACCTAATAAATTAAAGCTGGTGTCGTTACTACTGCAGAGTCATCTGGAACTGTTATTCAGTTTAGTGGGAAGTGGAAAGGAAACGCAGTAGTTGGCCGGTAATCTCCAGAATACAGAGATCGGCTTTCGCATTTGACTAGTGGCAACAAATATCTAGGGTTCCTTCTGGTTAGGGAAATCAGGGAAGACTCGGGGAAAATGGTGCAGATCAGGGAAACTCAGGGAAAAAGACTGGAAATCGGGAAAAGTCAGAGAAATTTTATAAAATATATTTTTTATAACATTATTGTACATCAATGTCAGCTTAGCCAACCGTTAATGATCACAGTATGGAACATTGCTCAGATTTTTATGGGTGGTAAGTGGAATGTACGTATGAGCAATTGGTTATTATTTGTCTCTATGGAATAAATGTTCTCATATATAAATATTCACCGTTATTTATATGTCAACATCATCCGACACCTGTCATGAAAGTAAAGGAATTTCCCGTCAAAGGTCAGGGAGAAGTCAGGGAAATTGATTTCTCCAGATCAGCAGGAACCCTCATATCAAATATATCAATTAGTAAGAAACTATGTAACGTGCATCTGGTTGCACATTCCAGAAATCTTTCATAATGAGCTGTAGTTTTGTAAGATCAGTGCATATGGGGTACGTTAAAAAACGAAAAAAGGACAAGGATTCGAAGTACTGTGAACTCCGTCAATATATGATGCAGATCCAGAGGCTTTGTTCTCATGCTTAGTGACTTTTTCGGCGTTTCCATGATTATCTCCCTGAAGCGAAGTCCAATTACGGAAAAGAAAAGAACTGGTGTTAATGTGCGTTTCAGTATTTCAAGATATCGAAACAGGAGCGTCATTTCAGATTTTTCTTGGGGGGGGGGGACAAAACCCCTTGATATAAGTAAAATTTTGCGTATTTCATTGATTTACAACTATTTTATTGATAAAATCTATAGAAATCTCAAACTCAGAGGGGCAATTGCCCCTCCCTGCCCCCCTAAATGACACCCCTGTATCGAAAATTGGTCTTTATATCGAAAGTTGGTCTTTCTAGGCAACAGAAGTTGGAAAAATTTGTGAGTGAGTTCGAACGTACTGTGTTTTCAACAGACGGTTTTGTACTGTTTTGTAAGTTATGTGAAACTGTGGTTTCCGCTAAAAAGCGTTATTTTGTAACACACCATATAAGCACTGCAAAACACAATTCTGCAAGGACACGGAAATCAGCAGGTGAAAAGGTTCAAAATCTTCTTGGAACAGTCACAAATCCCGCTTCGCATACTAACAGTTTTGCGAATGATCTGTGTGAAGCTCCTTGAAAAAGGACTTAGTCTTCATTGCAACACATTTTGCAAAGTTAACAGATGCTATTGCCAAGCTTGAAGAAAGAAAAAAAAAAAAAAAAGAGAGAGAGAGAGAGAGAGAGAGACTCGCTAGTTCTCTGAAAATCTTCAATGATACTCTCAACAATCTGAGTGTTGTACCTAGTGACAAAGGCGAGTACATTCGGCGTAAGTGTGATCGTGTTGTAAGTGCTAATCCAGATTTGGGAAAATTGAATGACATCGCTAGTGTTATGGAAGGTGATGCTGATACAACTGTTGACAATGACATGGATCCTTCCCAAATTAGATGTTTCAAGTATGCTCCAGTGGCATCTGTAGATGTGGACAGATCATTTTCACATCTAAAGTGAATTCTTTCTGACAGGAGACAATGGCTTTCCTTTGAAAATCTTAAAAAACAGAGAACAAAAATATGAAAAACCTTTCGTAAGTGAAAATAAACTGTTAGTGCAATGTAAAATGACTTCACTTTAGTATTTCTTGTACTTTGAATGTTTGTGCTAATGTAACCGCGTGTGAATAAAATGTGATAGTGTTTTTAAGTTATTGTTTCATTATTACTACTGAAGAATGCCGAATGAATTCTTAGATGTCGTCCCTTCACGGGTTGTGCAAGTTTCCAGAATTTTAAGTGGTAAGTACAAAGTGCAAAATGGTACATTTTATTCGATTAGTAAACGAATTATAGCCCTTACCTATTTTAGTATCTATTTTTTTTCCCAAGTTCGTGATTGCTTGTTTATTTTATTTTGCCATTTTACCTGCCATTTTGGGTGTTTATTTTGCAATTTTGTTAACCATTTTCGGGCTATTATTTCGTCATTAATTCCGGGCTTTAGTAATTACACATAAAAAAAGGTTTCCTACGTGACGCATAAATTATGTATGTTTTTAAAAACAGAAATAAGTTTACAAATTAATATGTCATTTTTCGCGCCCCTCACTGTTCGGTTTGGCACAAAGAAAAATACTTTAAAAGGTTATTTCCAAATTTGTAAGGTGTCTCGCTGGATTTTGCAATTTTCTTGCCTATACAAATATCAAGTACTAAAGATTTGCAGCGGGCATAATTATTTTAAAAAAAATCATAATGCTTTATGAGCTCGCCGCCTGAAATTTCGCGCGGCCAATTTTGCCACCCAACAGCTCAACACCAAAAATCTCGCAGACCAAAATTCTCAGGAAATCTCTCGCGGATTAAACTTCACTATAACCAGGGGCGTCATTTAGGGGGGGCAGGAGGGGGCAATTGCCCCCCAAAGGTTTGAAGAATACATGTACTTTAATCGATTGCCCACTAATATACTAATACAAAACGTGAAAGTCTTATGTTGATGGTGCTCTTGCCCCCTCAAGCAAAGCCTGAAATGACGCCCCTGACTATAACAATATAGTTATATAAGAATTTCTGAGATAATAATATAAGAAGAACCAGAAAATATTCAATTTAGACACTGTGAAATAAACCCAAGTTAGCAGAAATCTTATCAATCGAATCTATTTTAGTTGAATTTAGGACAAAATGGCCGGAGGACAACATGGCAGGGGACATAATGGCAGGAAATAAAGGCAGGAGGACAAAATGGCAGCGGACGCAATGGCAAGAGGACAAAATGGCAGCGGACGAAATGGCAGTAGGACAAAATGGCAGGAAGTTAATTTGGCAAAAATTATAACTCCTAGGGCTCGTAATTTTAGGTTTCACCTATTGTGTTTGTTAGTAGGTAACGGTTCTAGATTTAGTCATTTCTGCCTCGAATATCCAAAGCATATAAATACAGCTAAATTGAACCAAGAGCGTAAAAGAGGGTAAATATCAGTTATCCAAACTTAACAAATCTTAACTTAAATTTATTTCTTTGTAACCATCTTCCAATTGATATCTTGGTCTTATAACAATTCTAACTACAAGAAAATATGAAAATGAAATGAAATCTTTGAGTTTTACGTCCCACGCTTATGCCGGTTAGGCTAAAGGAGACGGTGATGATGAGTAATGAATGAAATGGTGGAATGAAGAAAGTGGGAGGAAACGGGAGAACCCCGAGAAAACCCACGCACACGGTGTTTGTCCACCACAAAGTTGGCGGGGGCTGGGATCGAACCCGAGACCCCTAGCACCAGAAGTGAACGTTCTACCACATTTTTAAAAAAAAAAAAACTTCCTGACTTATTTTTCTATTTCCACCACTTTTCAGGACTACTAGACTCGACAGGGACACGAACACAGAAATATCGAGGACAGTTAAAATTCCACCCTTGCTACTACAGAGGGACTCGAACCCCCAATGGGCTTCACCTCATGATCATCAGCCTAATGCCTCAGACACACCGGCTGACCACTGAGCCACCGCGGCCCCTACAAGAAAATATATCATAGTAATATATCGTAGATTGAAAGCAAACATATCATACGTACAGACCTATAAAATTCCTTTACAGTTACAGGAATGATCAAGTTTTCTTCTAATTTCCTATAACATATCCTTTAAATTATATATATATATAAAAAGAAAACAGTTTCAAATTGTAAGAATGACTAATTACGTACATCTTTCTTAATTCTCAATAATAAAAGATATCGTAGAACAGACTATAAGGAACACTCTGCAGTCGTCAGAATGACCAATTACTTACATCATCATTAATTTTATATAACAAAAGTATATAATAGCTTTTGGCTAGCTGTGGGCTCTGCCCCCAGACCCTCAGGTCTGCTCGGCCTACGGCTTCGCATTTCTTATCTATCGGCATTTGCATCAACAATGAATTTCGTGAACTTGCTCTTCGTATTTTCTGAATCTGCCCATCCGGGGGCTTCGCCCCCACACACTGTCTTTGTTCGGCCTACAGCCTCGCATCTCTTAAACCCATAATTCTATCGTTTCTTTTCCTATTTCGACTATCTAAAAGATAAGATTTTGTATCCCAAGAAAACGTTCGTTTAAATAACACGGGAATCTCTTCATCCCCCTTTATACCCCTAAGAAATTAAAATATTCATTTTTGGCAATTTTCCTGTGGGTTTGTTCCGGAAAGCTACAATCATGCCAAATTTAATCATTGTAGTCCTACAGGAAGTGCTCAAAAATTTGAGGGTGTAAAAGGTGTTCCATATAAATAACATGGGAAAGATTTTTCAGTTCCCTATAAAACCACTCTAAAGTTGGATTTTTTTTTTATTTTTACTGATTTACTTAGGTAGTGCCAATGAAAACGTACAAACACACCGCATTTAAAGTTTATATTTCAATTGTACCTAAAACATGAGATTATATGTAAAAAAAAAAAAAAAAGCCCATTTAAATAACATGGGGAAATTCTTCACTCCCTCTTTAGAACCCCTAAAAATTAAAAATATTCACTTTTGACAGTATTCCTGTGGGTTAGTTTTGAAAACCTACAATCATGCCAAATTTAATCATTGTAACCCTACAGGAAGTGCTCAATAATTTATGTCAGCTCATGTAGTTTTATATATAGTTAGGATAGGATATATCGTAATATAGACTATAAACACTTTGCAGTCGTAAGAATGACTAGTTACTTACAGTGTCGTGAACATCCTGTAACACATATCCTAGAATACACTGTAAAAACAGGTGCTGTCGATTTTTTTGTGATATTTGCAGTTTTCGGTTTTTGAGAAAACCAGTTTTCTGAAATCCGAAACTGCAAAAGCGGTTTTCAAAACCGAAACCGCAAAAGCGATTTTCGGTTTTTCAAAAACCGATTTCGACAGCACTAGTAAACCCTCTGCGCTCGTAAGAATGACCAAAACATAGTCCTTAATTTTATATAACAAAATATATTATAATATAGACTATAAACACACTTTGCAGTCATAAGAATGACTAATTACATACCAGGCAGGCCCGTATCCAGGGGGGGTTAGGAGGGCCGGGCCACCCTAAATTTTTGCAGCCCCCTAAAATTTTCACCTATTATAATATGGTGATGAACTATAATATGGTTGGATCAACCCCTAACTTCAGCCGGGTCCCCCCTACATTTTTGGGCTGGCTACCGGCCTGATATCAGGTCGTTAACATCTTATAACACATATACTAGAAACACAATATAAAACATTCTGCAGTTGTACGAATGACTAATAATTACATTGGCGTTAATTTTATATAGCAAAATATATCGTAATATAGACTATAAACTCACTTTGCAGTCATAAGAATGACTAGTTACTTACAGTGACGTGAACATCCTATAACACATATCCTAGAATATGCTATGAAAATATTCTGCAGTCTTAAGAAAAGAATGACTAATTATTTACACCGTCGTTAATTTTATATCATAAAATATACAGTAAAATAGACTACAAAAACAATTTGCAGTCATAAGAATGAGTAGCTACTTACATTGACGTTAATTTCAAGTTGTGATCAATTCCTGCAAGAGTTCCTCAAGAGATCTTTTGTTTGTATAATAATCCACACATAGGTTCCTTAATCTATGCTGCAGATCATCATAAACCTTTTTAGTTTTCTTGACGGGGTATTGTCCTCTTTCGCACTAGGAAATGGTAGAATGAACGGTGGTTTTTTTTTTTTCTGTAGGCTTTGTATGAGTTTCCATACCGTTGGGTGGTTGTGTCCAACCAAATGAAAAAACTTATGATTCCACCCCTCACACAAATTATTTGTGCGATGATTGTTAGACAAGAGTTGCTGCCTCATGAGCATTCCAAACTTCCGGCGGAAATCTTGGTGGCACTCTCTTAATTCTTACGAAATCAGAATTCACAGAATTGAAATATTATTAGCAGTTCGAATTTTGGAACATAATGAATAAATTGAAAAATTATGTTGAAATCTTCATTTACCAAGTATGAAACAAAATAGTTTAAAACCCGAGAATTCAAATTATACTTTCTGCCTTTATGTCCTCCTGCCATTTCGTCCGCCTGCCATTTCGTCCTCTGCCATTTTGTCCTCCTACCATTATTTCCTGCCATTATGTCCCCTGCCATTCTGTCCGTTCCCCATTTCAGTTAAAATATTTGGTGAGTGAACTGCAAAGCCCACCAGGAGTTCAAAATTAATACTATGTCACGAATCCCTTAAGAAGATGAGGCTCTATATTTAAACTCCTAATTAAAAATAACTTTCCCGACGTTTTTGAAAATGCAAATTTTAAGGGAAAGAGGCAATTTCTGTAGCTTTTCTCTACTTTTAAATCGATGTTGTCTGTACCATCAATTCTTGAAAACAGCTGAACCAATTGAAATGAATTTTCTGGCTACTGTACTGCACTCGGATTTATCTTTAAACTACAGAAAGGCGATATTTTCTGTGCTAAATACGTCTGAATTGAGAATAGTTTCTGTCCTTTATGAAGAGAGAAAAAGAATGTTAGTAACATGTTGCAAGATGGGGGATAAAGGCTATCTGTGTTAATATCTGAGAGTGTGAATTAGAGGGTTATGTACGGTGACCAGATGTACTGATTTTCGCAGTACAGTACTGTTTTTCGAAGACTTGTTCCGTGTGTTGCGAAGACACCCAGAAAATTGAGAAATGTCCTTTTTTTTAGAATGTCCTGCGAAGTGTCCTTATTTAACTAATGTCCAGTTTGAAGTACACTAATAAATTATCAGGAAAAGAAACAAACGATTTCTACCTGTTTGATGAGATTACAAATGTAAAGAAGTATGCTACTTATATATATATATATATATATATATATATATATATATATATATATATATATATATATATATATATATATATATATATATATATATATATATATATATATATAGGGTGGTCCTTAATTTTTGATTTCCGAATTTCTTTGCTCCCAACCCCTAAATTGGTTCCATGTCGGACCAAATTAATCTGTGAAAAAAAATGGGTTCAATCGAAGAATATTTAACCGGTCCCCAAGCGACCTAAACATCTGAATGTATTTACAATGTATAGTATATGGCAAAAGTTTGTAATAAACTCTTGTAACTTAAAAATGGCTGAGGAAAAGGAATCATATCTTGGATAGAGGTTGTAGAAGTAGATCCATACCTGATACTGAGTAGTAACCGAGATGAGGCATCTTTACGTCCAGTATCTTGGATTCGGGCACAAAATTTTAAATACAAATGACCTCGTATGATATATCATTTTGAGGTAGCTTTTGACGACAAACAGACGTCTGCCTTTATTTTCCACTTATCTCTGAACATGTAATAATTGTCAACTATGGAAAATAAAATCTCCGAAGTAATAAAACTTAATATTCTGTGAGTTTATATCTCTGTACGGGCTGCAGATTTATAAGATTGTTGAATAGTTTCCCTTATTTGAATTAAACCATAAAGTA
Source organism: Thermobia domestica (assembly GCF_964235325.1). NCBI lineage: Eukaryota > Metazoa > Arthropoda > Insecta > Zygentoma > Lepismatidae > Thermobia > Thermobia domestica. The sequence goes on from NC_137466.1 coordinate 63,053,435, forward strand.
AAGAAAGAAATGCACATGCCCATCTACTTGGAAAGTAGATGTGAACTTTCAACGTGGGTTGAATATATTGAAAAACATTGTGGTGGTGAATGATGTTGCAGAGAGAGGTGTAAAACTGATACAAGAATACGGGAACATTTTAACAAAGGACGAAAAAGAGAAACAATACATATTGCAGATAGTCAGTGAACACAGAAAAAAGTATCCAAATGCTACAAAAATTAGATTAATGATGCAGTAGAATTTGGCTAGTTATCCACAGCCTTCAGCTAGTTATCCACAGCCTTCTTTTATCATCATTTTAAACATTCATTATATTATTTACGTAATTTCATTTCATATAAATAATTTCAATATAGGCTGGTGTGTATTTCGACGGGATGTAAATATATAACAATATATATAATTATTTCCTTGTTACATGTATGTAATGGTTTATTAATATTTCAGTAACCTATAAAGAAAAAAACAATATTGAAAGATAATAAACTATTATTTCAAAGCTAAAAAGAATTAAATGACCAGAGATAAGTTGAAAATATAGAAAGATATGTTTTTATAATAAAAGATTACCCAAAAACGATGTCACAAAACATAATTTCCATTTAAAATTTTGGGTCCGAATATAAAATTGCGGATTTCAAAATGGCCGCCATCATGCTATTTCTCAGGGTCAGATATGGATTACTTCCAATCCCTGTATCCAAGATTTGGTCCCTTTCCCTTCAGCCGCTTTAAAGTAAGAAGGGTTTATTCCAGACTTTTCCTATATATTAACATATTGAATATGCATTCAAACTTTAGGTCGCTTGGGGGTCGGTTAAATATTTTTCGATTGAGCCCATTTTTTTCATAATTAAGGACCACCCTAATATATATATATATATATATATATATATATATATATATATATATATATATATATATATATATATATATATATATATATATATATATATATATATATATATATTTGGTCTAGGAATTAATTCGTGCGGGTGGACAAGAGATGGCGCAACGAACCGAGCGTCCCACAGTTCCGTGTATCCACACATGTGTTGCAAACCCCTGTCATCGCGTATCGTTCGTAGTATAGGGCAGTGGATTAAAGCGTCAACAACACCAGTTTGTAGTTAAGTGAACATGGCGCAATTTGTGCCTGATAAAGTGTTTTTGCGGGGTGTCCTGCTGCATTACTTTAACATGCAGAAAAGTGCGACTGAAAGTCATCGTATTTTGGTGGAAGTGTATGGTGACCATGCTCTAGCTGAGCGAACGTGTCAGAAGTGGTTTGCACGATTTAGAAGTGGTGATTTCGGCTTGGCAGACCAAGAGCGAGCTGGACAGCCAAAAAAATTTCAAGACGAAGAATTGACAGCATTGCTCGAGCAGGATTCGTGTCAAACGCAGGAACAACTTGCAGCAGCATTAGGCGTTGATCAAACAACAGTCTCCAAACGCTTGAAAGCCATGGGAATGATTCAAAAGATGTCACATTGGGTTCCACATGAATTGAAAGACAGAGACGTTGAAAGACGAAAAACCATTTGCGAATTGCTGCTTCAACGACAGCGCAGAAAGGGGTTTCTGCATCGAATTATTACGGGTGATGAGAAGTGGATCCATTACGAGAACCCTAAACGAAAAAAGGCCTGGGTGAAACCAGGTGAACCAGGTCCATCACAACCAAAACGCGATATTCACTGTGCAAAGGTTATGCTGTGCATATGGTGGGATATGAAAGGTGTGGTGTACTATGAGCTGCTGCAACCGGGTGAAACTATGAATAGAGAACGTTATCGACGACAATTAATGTGTTTGAAGCAAGCTCTGGCCAGAACACGACCAGAATGGGAGAACAGACATGATAAACTTATTGTTCAACATGATAACGCTCGCCCACATGTCGCAAAACCGGTCAAAACCTATTTAGAAAATGTCGGATGGGAAGTTTTACCCCACCCGCCGTATTCACCAGACGTTGCTCCTTCGGACTACTACTTGTTCGATTGCATGAACAACGATTTGATTGGACAGCGGTTTACTTCTTCAGACGATATCGAAACATGGGTCTCTGACTGGATCGCTTTCAAGGATGAGGACTTCTTTCGCCACGGAATCCGTACATTGCCTGACAGATGGGCGAAAGTGGTGGCTAGCGATGGACAATATTTTTCTTAAGGTATTTATGTATTTTGTGTTTGTACTACAGCTTCAATGTGTGCGTACCAACCGCACGAATTAATTCCTAGACCAAATATATATATATATATATATATATATATATATATATATATATATATATATATATATATATATATATATATATATATAGATATAGATATAGATAGATAGATAGATAGATAGATATAGATATATATATATATAGATAGATAGATATAGATATAGATATATAGATATATAGATATAGATATAGATATAGATATAGATATAGATATAGATATAGATATAGATATAGATATAGATATAGATATAGATATAAGAATGGAACACTGCTCAAATGAGGGTAGATCTAAGATGGAGTGAATTATTCAAGCATTTTGAAGAAAATTTCATTCCATATCCCCAAGTATGTGATATTGTGGAATTCAATGCGCCTTCCTGCCACAAATGCTTCGAGCAAGAGGGTATTTTCTATAATGAATACTTTGTGGACTGATGAGAAATCTCAGTTAAAAACTGAAACTCTTAAACAAATAATAATAATAATAACGAAATACCTTTACTGGATTCCATGACATGATTTTACATGCAAGTTACTGTGTGCTGTACATTCAAACGAGAAATACGTCACAAATTACTGTATTGATGTTTAGGTAAACAGATGTCACATACTGATGAAAATATTTTTTTAAACACTTTTGTAAAAAGTTTGCAAGGTAGTGGATAAGTAACCGTTAAGACGAAGGAACCATTTTTATATTTCATTAAAATTTTGTGTTTCAACATACTTTTTTTTCTTTCATTAAAGTGACTTGTGTTACTACATCAGGATGTTTTAAATTGTTTCATCAATGTTGTATTTGTCATTCATGAAAGTATTTGGAGTTTTTTTTTAAGCAAAAATGAATGAATAACTTAAGATCATGGGCGGCGATTAGGAGGGGGGCAAGGGAGGGCAGTTGCCTCCGCACTTTTTTGAAGTAACCCATTAATGTATATAGTTTCATTTCTAAATCAGGGTGCGAAATCCCGGGGGGGACGGGAGGGATTTCCCCCCACCAAAAATTTTACACTTGCTTTTCCCCCTCACCAAAATCTGTAAGGGGGGACACCTTAATAGAAAAATATAAGTAGGTCTATAAAGAAAATTTTCAGACAAACAATAATTTTAAATGCATGCTGTTTTAAAAAACGTAGTTTATTTGTAAAAGGATCAGGTGTTTAACTTTTTCGGTTGTTGACGAGATGAAGACCTTTATTCTCTAGCGTATCAGTTGCATGCAAAATTGGTAAAATTTCTCAAACAAACAGATTGTTCTTCAATTTCAGTAGACGAACCTACAAACAGGTTTGCGGATAAGCACTTGCTGTTATATGAACATATGTGGACGAAGAAAATAAACCTTGTTGTCGTTTTTATAAATTAGTGAATGTAGAAAATGCCGAAGAAAAATCCCTTAAAGAGAAAATTATTCAAGCATTTTCCGAAGATGGCATAGATATTTTTAATCTTAAAGAAAAACTTGTTGGATTTAGTTCGGACGGGGATGCAGTGTTTAATGGGAGAAACGAAGGTGTTGCTGCTCAAATTAGAAGAAATGTCAACCCATGCCTAATTAGCGTACACTGCATGGCACGTCGAATTGATCTTGTTTTTGAAAGAGTTTTTGGTGTTGTGAATGCTGTTCACAACTTTGCATGTTTGTTAGGCGAACTTTACCAGGTGTTCAGTAAGTCATCTACAGCTGCAGCACTTAAAAGTATCGCGACAGTCACAGATGCCGCAGGACAAAAATTTGAACGATTACAGTGGTTCGGATTTCACCTTAAACTGTAAGTCCACATTTCATAGCCTCGCTGCTGAAAAGGGTCATTAAACTTAAATCAGCAAATCAATCGTATTATAGTGTTTGTGCTTTTATTTTCTAAAGTTTAACGTCCTATGAATATTCACCACGGCTAAGGAAGACGGTCATGATGAGATGAATTATAATGGTTGATTAGGATAATGGAAGGAAGCGAGAGGACCCCGAGAAAACCCCCACACAATTGTTTGTATACCGCAAGCAGAATTTGGCGCGAGCTAGGATCCAGCCGATGATTCCACGCACCTGAGGAGAGCGCTCTACCACTGAGGCAACACGGCTTTTTGTTGTCTATCAAGTATTTGTATTGAAATCATTATTTATAGTAATATATTCTTGCTAATAATACAATATAGATACATAGTATTATTTAGACTTACAAAGGTGACCGTATATCTGAACGACCAAACTGAAACACTACGTACGTAGCGAAGAAACGAGAATTTCATAAATAATAATAAAAACTATACTCTGACTCTACAGCTCATGAGGATCTATGGCTTGCCAGGTGGAGCGGTTCAAGTTAGTAGTTCTAATGCTTGGTTCGGACATCGGTTCTCAGGGACTATTATTTCTGACTTATATATCTCTACTGCTATTTTCGCGAATGTAATCTTCAATATAATGGTAAACACAAGGGTACTGTGCTCCCACTAGAGACTAACCCTGAACCATACGCACCGAAGTGTATATTAAATGCAGTAAGTTACCAATTTTGGTTATATGAATAAATAACATTAAAGTATTTTTAAATAACAATTACGACTAGTTTGAACATTTATTATTATTATTGTTATTATTATTATTATTATTATTATTATTATTATTATTATTATTATTATTATTATTATTATTATTATTATTATTATTATTATTATTATTATTATTAATCCATTAATATTTCAATTTTTTGGAGGCTCCACGAAGCATTAGTGTGGATCGCTGAACTTCTTCCCCCTCCCATTTTCAAATGATTTCGCACCCTGTTCTAAATGTAAAGTTTTTGTAGACTATGTTTTACTGGTTCATAGAAAAATGGTGCCATATAATATTTGCCGTTGCGTGAGTACATATTGGTTGTGTTCCCGTGGAGTAAAGGAAACTACAGAAATTGCATTTTAATTGCCACAGAAAATAACCCAAAAATCAACCTATTGGAGCACAACAATTCAGCATACTTTCACTTTTTACAAGGGCTCGATATGTTAGGCGTTTGAAACTAATTGAGAGAACATTTCACAAAAAAAGAAGAAGAAGAAGTATTTCACAAGTTATTCTTTAATTGCACAAAAATTTAGTTCCTAAAATGTCATTTTTCTTTCTAAAGTAACGAATATTGATTAAAAAAGAGCGTAATAAGAAACAACTTCTACCTTTTCCATTGTTTTGTAGTGCAATATACGAGTGAAGTAATGTGTTTTGAGGTGTACGAGTGTATATACAATTAAATTTAGTGAATTCAACATAATTCTAGATTTTAGGATTATTTTGTATAACTGGGGTGTGAAGTGATTCTAAGTATTGTTGTGTTTTAATGTGTTCCAAGAAAGTGAAAACTGCACCTAATGGCAACGAACATGTTTCGGCAAGTTGCAAAAGCAAATATTTCTTTAAATGTCGTTAAAAATATAAGTTGTTTATTAATACCCAGTTTCAATATAACTTTTACAAAACAAGCCTCATTATTAATTACTATGATTAATATTATCCTTTCTACTTATTTGTTTTGCATTTGTTATTAAATAATCTGATCACACAGTTTTCCACACAGAATTTTAAGGTGTTCATGAGCAAGGAATCAAATCTCTTCTTACACTTTCGTTGTTTAAGAGTACAAAGGGCTAGTACCTATTTATACTTGCGTTGCTCTTGTCAATTTACTTAATAAAATATGAAATACGACATACGATATTTTAACTGAAAAAGATAGTATCCTATTAGTTATACAACCTTTCGTCAAAGTGTTAGAAACAACCAGGAAAACTAAGTTATAAACAAATATTCAGATCGTATCTTGCCCCCCCTTCCAACTTTTAACGTCCAACCGCCGCTACTGCTTAAGATTAACATTAAATGAAATAAGTACATGCGTATTGTCGATGCACTAGGCTATCATTTACTATTATAGTTGTGTCCTACTTTTAGCTTGTCAGAATCTGGTCAACCTAGGTTATGTCCCCTAATAATACATATGTATTTTTACTGGGACAAAAAAAAATGTCGTACTATGGTGTCCGTTAATAGGGGTTTAACTGAATAAACTGTATTAAGTGTATATACATACAGTCTTGCAGACGCGGCTCCTCAGGGTAGGCTAAGTTTACCCTGGTTTACTTGAATAATTTATGAATTAAATCTTTAAAATATTTGTAGAGCATTGTATCAAAACTTTCCTGTAACAGAGTGTTCGAAATGTTTAAATTTGCAATTAATGCTACACGCAAAAGCCTGGACGAACGTGCGCTCATCAATTTTTGTATTGTAGTTCATGAAGAACCCGCTAGTAGATCTGAAATAGGTAATGCCTGCAAATTTCAGTCCACCTGCTCTGTCAGATATTTTCAGTGTGTATTGCAAGTTTTACCACATGAATAAGTATAATATCCAACACATGTACCGAAGTATACACAGCGCATGCGTATAAAGTTTTGGCCAGCTCTTGCAAACTCTGCCTACCCCAACAGATACAGTGCTGCCAAGCACTGGCTTCCTTTTTCTTGAGGTCATTAATATCCTTGTTTACATATGTCTTTACAGAGTTACGTACGGCTTAAAGCGTTATGAAACTAAACGTGCTAAAGACAAAACCAGAAAATAATCGAGAGGGAGAGGTAGTATCGATACCAGATAATGCATGTTATTAGTGCTCAGTATTTTATCTTTCTTAAACGATCGGCATACGAACAACAGAAATAATGATTATTTCACAAACAATAAAAAATTGTGCTTTCTTCTAATATTGAACAAGACCATTTTAAAATAATTTATTATTATTTATTAGTTGTAATGCATTTGTTGTGTCAGTGGCATTGCAAGCAGTGGGCGATAACCCTCGGCCTCAAGCTTTCAGATGTCTCACAAGGTCCAACGAGCCTAAATACGTTTTGACACTGACTTTTATAAAGACCCATCGATTCAATAATTGATAATGTAAATACAAACAATTACGAATTCGGATTTGCTTACATAAAACATTACATAATGGTGGCTTGAAACAAATTTATCATCTATTCTTGTAACAATACCGTGCCGTGGGGAGGGGGAGAAGCGAGCGGGGCAACGGGCCCGGGTGCCGAAGTAAGGGGCACAAAATTCGGGAGTCGAAAGAAAAGGAAAGAAGGAAATGAAAAAGAGGAGAAATTATTTGGAATATTATTAGTATGTACTTAAATTCTCTTCCTGCTTTAGGAAGTGGTCCTATAATGTTACTCATGTTAGAGAAATGCATATGCACATACAGGGTGAGTCAAAAGTCCTTGGACACCTGCATAAGTTTGAAAATCGACGGGAAAAGTAAAAAAGTGATATGGGAACAGAGGTTTGATGAGGGGCCGCAACTTTTGGAGTGTATGTCATTCATGGCCGCCATCTTGAAATCCGCCATTTTGGATTCAAGAAATTTTTTTTAAATGGGAAGGCTGGGGTTATCACACATCAAATAACACTAGCTTGAACTCAGGAATTTAGGGGTGTAATTTGTTTTTTTTTTTTTTTTTTTTCTATCTTGTACAGTTTAGAAGTTATTAATGTTCAAAGGTGGGAAATTACTAGGGATGGCCACAAAGATCCGGTTCCGGCGGAACCGGTTCCGGCGGAACCGGTTCCGGACCTGGATCCTAAAACCCGGTTCCAGAACCGGATCTTAGGAACCGGTTCCAGACCTGGATCCGAAAGCGCCCAAAGACCCGTAAAGGAGGCACAAAGTTCATCTTCAAAACACTGCAAAGAGGACCATGCAATTATATTGATTAAAATCTAGAATACTTGTTTAAAATGTTTCTATTTTTGAGAAAATAGAAATTATGAAATTTCAAAAACTCATTTTTCTTATTTTAGAAGAAAGATTTGCAAAAATATTTTAATAAAGTTCGTTTGATGAAAATAGTTTACACATAATAATTGTAATTGTTTTTTCAAATGAAAAAATAGAATTTGGAAATACATTGTTTTGTATCTTTCACGGATTTCATTTGCCACAAACCGCATGGAAATCGGACTTCAGTTAGAATTTTTTTTAGACCCAAATGAAATCCGTGAGTTTTAAAAGAATCACCCTCTCTTAAGCACTACGGCAGTACGACTAAAGACAGCGGCATGTTCGTTGTATTGTGCAAGTGTAACAGTCATTATCAATCCATTTTCTCGTGTTAAGTTTAGATGAAGCGATAAGTAGAGTTTTGATTACTGTTAGTTACTTGTGTTTAGAGATGCAGAGGTGTCCGCGAGTCTGGATCTCTCAGAACTTTTCATTTTAAAGAAAATTTGCACCATTTCAGGGGACAAATACAAAAAATTATTTGCATTTTGTAGCCTACTCCGAAAAATCTTCGGACCCAAAAGAGAAATCTTGGATGTGCCACTGCTTGTGTTTACATTGTGATACTCAGTGCGTGATCTCGGAACGTCTATGTTGGAAAGAGACATGAAAGGACTGAATTGTTTTATAGGCCTAAGAGGCCCTGAAAATAATTTTTGTGGGGAGGGAGACTGGGCAGGCCCGTATCCAGGGGGGTCTAGGGGACGGCCCCCCTAAAGTTTTGCTGCCCCCCCTAAAATTTGCAAGGTAGGCTTGCAAATAAACTATAATATGGTGATGAACTATAATATGGTTGGATCGGGCCCCCCTAACTTCAGTTCCCCCCCTTCCTACATTTTTGTGCTGGCTACCGGCTTGGGACTGAGTTTGAAGTTCGCCACTGGATCTAAGACAAATTAATATCGATTAAGGCACACACTTTTGTCGTTTGCTGTGTATTAAACAAGTTCAGCTAAAATCAATAAAGAATTATTTGAGATCAACTGTATCTCAAGGAAGATTAAATGGACTAGTTTTGATGGGCATTGAAAATCAAAATAGCCAATATCAATGAAATGGATACGGATGCAATAATAAGAGATTTTGCCAAATTGAAAACCAGAAAAGTGTCTTTGTAACATGAACTTTTCAGTAACAAAGGAAACGGGAAACGAAGCTGCCATAGTCCTATCACTAGAAAATGCTATGTAAATATGCTTTTAATGAAGCGCATGAGCATACCTCTTTGTCAAAATCAAACTATGTTAATGTTAGACTTGAAGCTCATGAGTTTTACTCTGTTTCGACTTTTATGTTTCAATTGTACTTGTCAAAATACATTTTAGGTATATATCTTAGTTGTGTCTTGTGCTTCTTTAATAATAATACAAAAAGATTATTAATTATTATAACTTTGTTCAGTATTCATCCACAGTCAATTACTTATAATTTCGATATTTAATGTTAATATTCACAGGGAGATTACAGATTCTAAAGACATTTGCAATTGTATCAGTTATTTGAAGAATTTTTGTTCATTACAACTTTCTATTCTTTTATTATGATTTAGGTGGGGGCGCTTAAATATCGTTTGCTTACACTTAAGAAATATCTAGAACCGGTCCTGCGTAGGTGCTACTTGGAGAAAGATAATCACCAAATTCTTTAGTTTCATATTTTCCCTTGTATAATACAATCTTATGAGAGTTTAATTTAAACCCGATGGATTGATGCACACGCAACACTGTTCTCATAGTTTCTTCCTTTTTCTTTTACATTAATTTGCTGTCTTTCTGTGTCAACTTTTTTGAGTTGCTGTTTACATCAGTTGCAGTGTAGGGTATATCGTAAATTAACTCTGTATTATCGTGTAAGTTCAAATCATCAAAATGTATTCTCTAGTAGAGTATAAAAATCATTTGTTATTGTTTTGTTGAATCGTGTGAATGTTCCATAGATCAAATTTTCTGCCTTTCTGAGGATGATATACAGGTGTTATACCATAAAACGCTTTTTTTTTTTTTTTTTTTTGTAGCTCTACCAGTACAAAAAGATATTGGTTATGGCGTCATCTTGGTTTTGGTCCTGTCGTTTCAGCCAGTGTATCAAAGTCTTGAGGGGAATGCTAAACGTACTTGCAGCACATGTGACTTTCATATCCTGCTGGATGGCCATCAGAGCTTGTCCTAAATCATCTTCAGACCACATGGTCCGAATGTTTGGACATTTTCTTCCCATATAGAAAAGAAAATGCACAAAACATGAGACTTTGCACATTTCAGCATAAAAGAGCACATTTTTGACATAAGTACGAGCTCGTATTATTCTATATTAGCAATTAAATGGAGTACGATTATTTATAAATTTGTGTTTCGAATATCCTTTCTAAACCTAAAACAGGAGACATTCACATATGACGGTCAATACAAACAGCGCTCGTAATCGTATTATCTATACCAGCGTTTCCCAACCTTTTTTCAACGTGTGGTACACATGGATGTTACTTGGATTTTCGCGGCACACTTATAAGCATTATTATTTGTAAATATAAAACACAGTGGTATTTTTTCTGTGATTATTGATCTCCTCACAGAGAAGAAAGCTCTTTCACTGTTTTTCCCCCTTGGTAAATCATTATGCTTATTTTTCATTCTAATTAAAAATAGAAAACAATTGCAATGAAATATTGGACTCATGTTTTTAAAAATACGCTTTCTTTTTTAAAAATGTATCCAACCTTTTACTAAGAAGGAAGATAACTAAATAACGAACGAACAAACAAATCTCTTTTACTTTTAAAACACAAATGTAGGTAATCTGCCGAAAGGATTGAATGATATTTTAAATTTTCAAGTTACGAAATAGTCTACAACAATAAAGAAGCAATAATGGTCATAACAATTATAACAAATACTTTTTTCAACATAGAAATGTACGGAACAGTAACTCGGTATCAAACTTAAAATTGTAGATTCATAGTGGAGATTCATAGTAATGTGAAATACAAATATACATTTTTCCCTACGTTTTGCAATTTGATTGCTATAAAATTAATAATTTTGTTTCGATTCCTCGCGGCACACCAGTGGCCCATTCACGGCACACCAGTGTGCCGCGGCACACCGGTTGGGAAACGCTGATCTATACCCTACTCTTACATAATGATTTATCTATTGATGTATACCGCTAGCCAGTGTGGTAATTGAAGGGGGGAAAGGGGGAAAATTCCCAGGCACCTCTGAACATTTCCCCGGAACCTCGTTCCCTTTGTGCTTTCTACAGGGGGGGGGGGCTTGGTAATGACCCCAGCCTTCATGTGTAATTACACAAATTAAATTTATATACAAATAAAAATCACTAGGTTTTCAAATTACAAATAAGGAATCTATGTCGAAATAGAATCTACTCCGAGAAATTTTAGTACAGTGCAGTGGCGTATTTAGGGGGAGGGTTATCGGGCTCAAGTTCCTCTCGAAATAAATTTGATGGTTTTTCGCATTCCCCGTAGGACTACAACATTAATTCTTCTCACCATTTCTAAGAATTTCATTGACTTCCATTTTTTTATGCTCTTTGCTCACAAATAATATTGTATTTGTCCAATTTTATTCCATGTAAGAGCTGTGTTTTTTTTCTTTCTTTCGTCCATTCTACTCTTCTGTTTCTTTTTCTTGGTTGTTACTTTCTTTCGTTTCTCCTATCATAGTTTCGACCGTTGTTGGTTGTGATTTGAGTCGGCCGTCGTCAGTAACATCAAAACTATGAGAAGCTGATAAGCCGAACTGATGTTCCACACCAACTTGCACGGATATCAGCATAACGGACTTTAGTTATTATAGCAAAGGAATATTTACATCGTTTAGTTATAAAGAAAAGTAAATGTTTGAATTAAAGAAAATCAAGAGAGGGAAAATACGTAGCCTGGGAAATTAGGTACGTCAAGAAGATGCTTCCTTTTTCTTCTATGAATAGAATAAAATGTTTGATTGTTAAATTTTTGTGTATATTATATCACATAAGATTCACCAGTCTACAATTCTTGCCATTAAAACTGCAATCAGTATATTTCAGCTTCAACTTGTCTCAACATTTTCTTTCAGGTAAAAACTTACACAGATAAAACTGAATATTTCCATTTTTTTCTAAATTGAAATCAGTTAAGTTGAAATGAGATTACAAATCTTCAACGTGTTTGTAGAAGTGTCATTTCGGATTTACATGGAGGTAAGATCCTGAACCGACATACGAGTTTCACGTTTTTTCCTAGAACAGAATTACTAGACAATTGATTAAAATATTAATTCTCAAACTTAGGTGGGCAATTGCCCCTTTCTTCCCCGTACTGTGCATAGCCCTCCCCGAAACAAAATCCTAAATATGCCACTGGCACAGTGAGTTATCCGAAATGCTGAAAAGTAACATCTCTTGAACAGTGAACAGATTGAGGTGTGTTTCAGTTTCTCAGGTTTAGTTCTATGTTTCGTTGGAAGCGTGAACAATGGATATAAGACAGTTTTCAACAAATATCTGTTCTACTTTTTTTTTTTTTTTTTTTTTGTATAATACACCTTTTCTTGACTAGAAGGTTAACTACTTTGAATGAATATTCATAATAATTGCGGTTATGCATATTTGTAACTTAAATTTAACGTGGTGTTCTAGTGATTACACAAATTACAATTATAAGCACATTTTATGGAGACACTCTCACAGAGGATACCCAAGATCCTTTATACACTATGTACATTAGAAAAACTGATTTTTCAAGTCTTTTCTCAGAAAAATACTATGAACTAAGAAATCATAACCTATTCCCTATTGTACAGAGTTATTTTCCTGCGAGTACAAATTTCTTTTGGAATGTGTAGAGAAATTAACACAGTCTGCAAGACAGTGGCGTATTTTGTGGACTACGGAGCTACTGACAGCAGCCCTAGAATATTACAAAATAAAGTTATAATATGAACTAAATTATATTAATAACTTTATACTTTAGTATCTTCTTTCAATGGTAAAAGTTTCTGAGAATTTGAGTGTATTTAGAAAGATCCACTGAATTCTTTGCAAGCAGCCTGTCTCGCGAACTTAAGAGTTTTCAATATGACAACGCAGCAGAAATCACTCTCTAGCTACTACAGTAAGAATCGTATCGGAGCATTCCCCTTCGCTCCACCTCCGCCCACAGCGTACGAACGGACCGCCAGGTAAAAGGAGTTGCCTATAGAGAAATCGGTTTCTTCGGCGTGAGTAAAGAGTAAAAGGAAATTAGACGAGTAATGACAGTGGATTTTGGGGGTCTCTGTGAATTATTTTTTACATTACGAGCCTCGTTCCATAGCGATTTGCGTTAGCGCAACGAAAATTTTGTGTTTTACAGTAGTTTGCGTAGCTCTCACAGACTGAAGCTTCTTCTTTTCTAATCGCCTATTTCAGCGTTCATTATTACTCGGACAGCTTCCATTTGCTCTGGTGAGTAGGGTTACCGTCTATCCAATGCGAAATGTAGTGATACTTCATGCAACAAATAAAGGTAGAAATGTACGATCGTTTTTCCGTAATACTAATAAGATAATATAAGGCTTGCTAGTGAAGAGAAAATGATATTTATCTACTTGATAAAAAGATGGTGTAAAGTTTTTTTCTTGTTTTGAAGATTGTATAATAAAGTGGAAAAAAAGTCCAATAATAATAATAATAATAATAATAATAATAATAATAATAATAATAATAATAATAATAATAATAATAATAATAATAATAATAATAATAATGTACAGGCATTATAAAGGTTAGTGGTTGGTAGCCCAAGCCATCAAATCAGTATGCGCCACTGCTGCAAGAGTACACTCTTAGTACAAGTATATTTTTGGCCCACACTAACTCCTCCCCCCCACCTTGAAGTGCTTCAATTTCCACACTGCCGTTAGCAATATTTTAAACTTAACGTTACCTAAAGAGGACGCTTACTTCTTTTGACGTGCGCTTTTTCCACTGACATACGACTACCAACTTTAAACTTGCTAATTTCTTTCTCTCAACTGACGCCTTATTGAAAACTGTTTCTTGTATTCATAAAGATATAAGTGCCGCTGCTTACTATACAACTGTGAATGACTGACTTACGAAACATGATGGAAAGGTGCAAAGTTTCAAATGGCGTTAATACCCGACTGGTGTTATTTGTCGAAGTTACCTTGTTTACAATATGTAGACAAGAGTCTTTTAAGCTCTTAAAGGAGCTTCAGATAGAGATCTTAAAGATGAAATACATCTAAAGTTACCAAAAGTGGACTTGATTCCTTTCTGTACTGAACGCATCATATACTCCAATTCGCAAAGTGAGTGCAAGTCATTGAAATATTAAAATTAATAAGTATTATTCGTCAGTGATTAACCCCACCCTTTATTTGCTAAGAACAATGGCTGAGAAAGTTATCAAAGCCGTTTCAAAGTCATTTGTATCAGACAGACATCTATACCATATTTTTTAGTGTGCACATTGCCTTGCTGGTACGTAATAAATATCTGAGTAATTGACATTGAAAATTTATATTAAATTTTATTTTGAGCTAAATACTAAGTATTACGCTACATATTTGACATTTATACTAAGCAATAAACACCACATTATATCTTTTGTGACCTTTCACGAGAATAGTTTTAAAATGATTTTTTTTTTTTTTCAGTTTTACATTCCACGATTATGCTCTTTAAGCTAAAAGAGACGATGATTAAGGCAAGTGAATGGTAATGAAAGAATTGGTGGAATGAGAATTTGGAAGCAAAAGGGAATATTCCGGGAAAACCCACGGACACGATGTTGTCCACCGAAAACTTACTTGGCCGGGAATCGAACTAGGGACCACACGCACCAGAAGTAAGCTCTCTACCACTGAGCCACTAGTGCATTTATTTTTGAGACCTTTAGGCAACTTTGGCCCACTCCGACTACCACACACACCAGAGGTGAATGCTTCACGGTGTAGCTACCGTGACATTTCTTGTCTTGTGTGTTCTGGGTAATGACTTAGCTGTATCTTGATTAGCATGGTGAAGTCCGCTACATTTTACTTTCGTTCCCATGGTATGCTGCTATATTTTTTACGAGACAAACGAGACGAGACGGGACGGGACAGAGCCTCTCGAGACGAGACACGAGACGGGAGAAGCACATTTTTTTTCGAGACGAGACACGAGACGAGACGAGACAGCCTGAAGTCTCGTCTCGTCTCGTCTCGTGGTAACACTAGCCACTACGGACCTACATATAATTTTAATACACTCCTCCTGGTGCCCGCTGAAACCCCGGCCAAAATTTCACGATACTCGAAGGCGAAGACGATATTGAGATGATTATCATACTCAAAAGTTATTTTTTTTAAACTTTTGTTGCTTTCCTTTTTCAATTTTTTTTAAAACCCAAATAGAATCACTATACTGAAGGAGTTCCTTTTTATATAATTGGGCAGATGATTTGTATCAAGGCCACCTAGTCCAATATTCGTGTACTTTATCATTTGGAGAATTTTGGAATCTAAAGTCTTCGATGTAAAAATTTCAAATCTGAATAATCTCCGGAAAGGAAAAGTGAAGACCAAAAAATGACGTTGAAAAGAGTTGAAATAAATGCTTGCAGACATATGGTGCACGTTCTGTATTAGATAAAATGTTCATGATCACTGCTTCTAGTAGTTGGAGAGCTTATAGCAATAATTTTAATTTGCCACATTGAATATTTAGTCAATTAAAATAGTGCCTCAACCTACGAGATTAATTAATTCCATGAAACTACTTGCACCATTGAACTCTTGTATCATGAATCGAAATATCCCCATACAAAATAATAGAGATCCCTTTGATTTTTTTTTCCACAAAGCTACTCTCACCGTGAAACTTTTGTATCTTTAGTTGAAAATTCCCATATAAAATAATAAAGATCTCGTTAAATCTTTCCAGAAAATTATTTGCATCATGAAATTCTTATATCTTCAATCAAAATTCCACACATAAAGATCTTATTAATTCTTTGCAGCAGAAATTTACTCGCACCATGAAACCTTTGTATTTTCAATCGAAATTTTCCATATAAAATAACAGGTATCACATTAATTCTTTCCAGAAAGTTACTTGTATCACGAAACTCTTGTAATTGCGACCTGCGACAATTGCGATTATGTGAAAAACTGAGATAATTGCGATCACTTTCTTTCCAGGGTAATTTGAAAAATATGTGAGCTGTGACAATTGCAACTACTTTCTTAATAAGTTTGTACGAAATTCAGGATTAATATTTGATACTGAAGGTAAAAAACTAGCTGAAGATTGCTGAATGAAAAAAAATATTAGCATAAAGGTAATGGGCCTTATGCAGAGTCCTTTTGACGTCTGATTAACGCCATATTACGGGATTGACTAATGAATGGGTATCAAAATTGTATTCAGAGACTCTGATTAGGACGTAGTATTTGACGAAGTTAATCACATGTGACTAATTAATGTAGAGCAGAGGCTAGTCATTTACCCACGGTTTAGCGTGAGACACAACAGTTCGTATTTCGTATTTCATGTATTTTCATTTTTACAGGCTACGCATGCGCTCATCCAGTTTTCCATAGTTGCCACATTTATTTTTCTCAAGCGATGCATTGGGTTTATATTAGTTAATCATACCCAAATCGACGTTTTATTTCTACTTAAATTAGACTCTGAATAGCAAAAAGTGCACCTTACTTAGTAAGGAGCTAGTATGACACTAACTAGTCTCTGACTAAACACCGATTAACAAATTATCTCTGAATACCGCCCAATGTGATTAGCTGATATATAACTAACAAGATTTGATAGAACAATATTGTTGTGCGTTGTGCTTACAAAATCGACTAACTGAATCTTGAAGAATAGGATCGTCAAATCATGCGTAACGTATTTAAGAGTTGTGTTAAGTAATTTACACAACTTTATATTATTAATGCTGACCTCCAGAGCATTAAGGATGAAAGATGTATTTCCCGAATGAAGGCTGGTCATTGATCAATGATAAAGTTCCTACTAATGGAAAGTTTCACAAATTGTATAGTAGAAGAATTCTTACATTATTTAGTACAACAGTGTCTAGAAAACAAAAATAGTCCTGTGGGTGTAGATAAATTTGCCTGCTAACAGCGGATATACAGGGCTAATAGTGCGATAGAAGGATGAAGTAATAAGATAAATGAATTGTTCGGTAGACCTCATCAGAATTTGATTTCTTGCCTCAAGTCGGAAGCAGAAAGCATAAACGTGATGTTTACTACAAAGGAACTTATCCTAAAAGGGATCAAAAGAAAGACACCATATATACCCAGGTAGTATGAATATGCATGAGAGATGGATGAGAGTTGAGTTGATTTTGAGTTTAACGTCCCGTTCAGCAGCGAGGCTATATGAGACGTGGACCTACTGATTAACGTGGAATCCGAACCACATGAGCTCCCGCCGGGAATCGAACCCGGGCCTAAGAGATGGATGAGAGAACGACAGAATCGTTCAGAATACGAAGTTACTGATGATTTCAGAAACTGCCTGAGACCTTTGGCACGCGCTTAAATTCTGGATTTAGGCACAATCTCCTGTGAACTGACGACGCCTAATGATGCTGGTATCTCATACCTCATATACGGTTTGCGGTTTCCAATAACAGTACTAGATAAGCAAGTGCTTAAAAAAAACTATGGTAGACTTCAAAACTATGCGAATTCAATAGTCAAACTTTAAGTAGTACAGTTGTAACTTCTGACTGAAATAGAGGAACAAGATCAAAGATAGAACCTGTTCCTCGGACGCTGAATCTATATCAACAAGGTTTCAATAATCACAATCTCTTACAGTTTTGGATCTATGGAGATTAATATTGAAACAGGAAATGCTAATTGATGTTTATCACTTCCGGTTGCAAGAGAGGAATACAATCAAAGGTGAAACATATTCTTGTCGTACTGAATCCATATAAAAGAAAAAAAACTGCTTCTCGATATCTGTTTCTGTTTTATCCATTGTGCGATCAGTGTTGTAACCGGAAGTCGTATATTTTCATCACTTCCGGTTTGAACAAGTATATAAAAGTCGAGACCCTTCTTGGAACGCTGAATTTGTGTCGAAAAACCGCTTTTCGAAATCTTTTGCTGTCTTTGCTACATGGAAATCAGTATAGAAACTGGAAGTTCTAGTAAACTTCAACCACTTGTGGGCAGTGTTGATATGTTACCTTGAAACGGTGAGCCGATTGCAAAATAACCGTTTGTCGCTACCTGTTACCGTTTCTGTTCTAGGTTGATAAACGTTAAAATCGGAAATGGTTCATTTCTACCACTTCTGGTTTGAATAAAGTGTTAACGGAGGAGATGGAACTTATTCTTGGAACACTGAATCGATTGGAAAACCCACTCTCCGATATCTTTTACCGAGTTTGCTATATGGAAATCAGTATTAAAATGGGATTTACTAGTGAATCTCAACCATTTCCGATTTCGGTAGTTACGGATGATGTTGATATGTCTTAAGTCGCTGAATCGATTGCAAAAGACTGCTTGTCGCAATCGGTTACCATTTTTGTTCTATAGCGATAAACATTGAAACCGGAAATTGTTGATTCCTACCACTTCCGTCTAGAATAGTAAGTTAATAGCAGAAGATGGAACCTATTCTTGGGACGCTGAATTAATTGAAAGAAATTACTTCTCGATACCTTTTGCCGCTTTTGGTCTGATACTTGTCGTTAGACAGACGGGAGAACATTTATACGTAGTATAGTTTGAAAGTCTTAAAAAGCTCCACAAAGCGAAGATTAACACTCACTTTAAGCACGCTCAAACAAGTGCACATTAGGTCGGAGTTCCAACTATTTTGACAGTCTCAGGCTTCGAAAAAGTGCTACAGAAATCGGCACTTAATCACTAATGTTGTTCCGTCTATATAATAACATATAATAACAACAGTTTAATTATGGCAACACAATATTTTGATTACAATTGTTCATAATTGCCACTGGTATCTCCAGATTGAGAAAGGATACTTACTTGTTGATTTCAATTGTCACAAGCGTCTCCAGTCCAGACCCATTAAAAAGAAGAGGAAGAGGAAGAAGAAGAAAGAAAAGAAAAAGAAACTGATAACACTAGTATAGTAGTTGATTTTTTAAACCTTGAATTTAAGTTATACACATTCCTTCTAAACATCTTATAATGAAAATACTAGCTCAATTTTATTTCCGAATATCATAACTTTCCATTGGATCTTTTTCCATCGTTCTTGGATCAAAAGATCCAATATATTTCAATCATAAATTTTCTTGTACGCCTCCGTTATATCAAGAGAACTACATATAGTGTAGCCAAATCCAAAATATCACTTAACTTAGTATGATAAGCTTACTCTGTAGAAAATACGAAAATTCGATTTAGGGGCCGTTCAAAAATGTTGTAGTCCCTGATCCAAAATCAAATATATTTCATTCAATCAAAAAAAAAAATATTGTACGCTTTATATCTGGAGAACTACATATAGTATAGCCAAACCCAAACTATCCCTTAACTCAGTATGATGACCTTATTCCGCAGAAAATACGGAAACTCGATTTAGGGGCCGTTCAAAAATGTTGTTGCCCCTGATACAAAAACTAATTGTTGGCCAAGATCGCAATCTTTTGATCCATTTTTTGGGATCATTCCTAAAATTCTTGTTTAGTTGCGAATTATTTAATCTTGATGTGAATGTCTCTTAAAATATCTCTGATTATTTGTTAACTGATATAGATCTAGCAACTTTCTTGAATTGTTTGCTATAACGATTTAAAATCTACAACAAAATTGTTCCTAAAGATGTTTCAACAAAAATTCATAGAAGAGCCAAGATTATATGTGTGTAGGTATGTGGGTGGGGGGAACTACAAAAGATATAAAAAGTAATAAATTCATTGTTAATTTATTCTCGGGAATATTTTTTTCAGCTATCGATAAGTTTCAATAAAGAACATGCTTCTTTTTGTGGTGTTTGAGCGAGAATATCGTTCCATTTGTTGCAATGCGGTAAACGAATCAAGTTAATCCCATATTCTTCATCAAGAAAGATATACGTAAATATTAAACATTATGAATATGTAACTATATCCATATATGGAGAATAGAACATAATAAACGGAAGAAATTAATGTTCATATTATGTGACTGTATGTGGCTTTTGCTTTTATTACTTTGAAGAGAGAGAGAGAGAGAGAGAGCAAAAAGAACTTTACAGAAATAACACATTGATTTTTTTCTTTTTAAGAAAGAAAAAAGGGTATAAATTGTGTTCTCATTCTATAGTCATCTTTATTCGCTCCACATCATACTGAGACCCAAAAAGTTGTTTCATTTACATCGCACTGCATGGATCGTCGCCACAGCGCAACAATGCAAAACAAGCAACAGAACTACGCATACAGCTCGAGTTCTGCAAATGCATTGTGTGTGCATAAGAGCTTCGGTTCTTCCCGCAAAAGCTCAACGGCTGCTGCTGGGGTCCTCCCTCTTTTTATCCTGTGAGTTATGCTTCACCCTCTTCGTGAAACATCGATTCCCGGAGATAGCCATTTTCTGCGGAGATTTGTGACATTGGTTGGACCCTTTTGGCGCCGAAGCCGGAACATTATTTTTTTCTTGGAAATGAGTGCATAGACGCCCGGGTTCCGGGCGCCAAGTGAACTGAACTCCGATTGGTTGTCCCGGAGTTTTGTGGACTTGGTGGCACCTCTTTCGACGCCAGAACGACGGGCCCGGTTTTATAACTTTCTCGTTTGTTCCTTTCCACCCAAATTCAAGAGAGACCTGCAAACGGAATTTTCGGAAGGATGAAGCAAAGACAGAGATTTCAAGGGAAAAGAATCAATACATACAAAAGTTTTCCTCCACAAACCAGCAGAGAGAACGAAAACTCTCTTGGGTGAAGAATTTTGTCTGAGTACTTCCAAAAAGTTATAAAAATTTTCCTCATATATATAAAAAAGAAATAACTTTCTCCGATTGTTCCATCAACGTAAGTCCCAAATACACATAACGTATATTTGACATTAGATGGTAAAAGTTTTTCTCTATCTTCGTTCATTTTATTCGAGCTGTTGTCATAAACTACAGTGTTAACAGTCAAAGTACCATCACTCTTGCAAAGTACCATCACTCTTACACACAGAGGTAAAGAAAAACTCTCAAAAGATTTTTTTTTTTTTTTTTTTGGAAGTTTGGAACTGTGCAACATTATAGGTGAACCCATATTGTTAATGATTCTTTCTATAATCTTCTATTGTTTATTTGCTACTTTGGAAAGAAGCTAAATTTCCAACGTCATATAAGGATTAAATTTACCTTACATTATAAAACATCAAATAAAGTTTTTTATATTAAGTTAGCTATCTACAGTATATAGAGTTTAAAAGTATTTAAGCTATTTTAGAAAGGTCTTTTCTTACAAAATTTGATTTTGAGAAGAAACTGAAATCACGTTTCTTCAAAACTACAAGGCTCATTCCTACTCCAAATGCGTTATCATGTAATAATTGTGTTAATAATAATAGTAATACGTTGTACCGGTAGAAGCAATGATCTTCCCTCTCACTAAATTCCAGTCCCAAAATTTACGAAAAAGTCCCTAAACTGGAACAAATCACATACTACCTATCTACCCATATGTTTAATAAAATTGAAGTATTTCAAAGCAATTTTCATGAAACGTTTTTTTTTTTTTTTAATCAGAGGATATGGCCAACAATTTGCCAATTTTACTCCAAGCAATCAAGACGAATAGGAATCCTCATATAAATATTCCCTTTATTCCACCAAAATCAAATTATTTTTTAAACAAAAGTTATAGTGGAATTTATCTTCTTAATCATAAAAATTCATCGTTTCAGAATACCTAGATAGAAGCTCGGTGGCGGACCCAGAAATTGTTTTTGAGGGGGTCTCGAACGAAATAATTTAGAGAAACAGTGGAACTCATTTTTGCTGCTCAGATTTGATAGTAATATATAGTACACTCGCATATAGTTAAAAATAGGTTAGTTCATTGAGCCAAAGAAGTGGCATTATCTGATATTTTACCGCATCTATTTAAAAGGTTTATTTTATTAATAAGAAAGAGTCAAGAGAAATCGAAATAATTGTTATTTGACTACCCAATAAAGTCTGTGGAAAGGAATTTCTTCAAATGTCTTTTGCATGAGAGTTTCGGATATTAGGATATGGCCATTCCTAGCACAGAACGTAACTTCGCAGAATCACCCGATGTACTTCGAGACATTAGTACAAAACTTCTTTAGTTAGCAACATTATACAAAAGTTCTTCACTACTACTCTGTGGGTGTCTATTTACATCTGAAATCGCTATTTTACTGTTAAGGTCATCGCATCGGCACTCGTGATTAAAAAGATCAGCAGTTAATTCTAAAGCCAGACACAAGAGGCAGCCTCGATCATCCAGTCCCATAATTCACATGAAAGCTCATTTATCACTTCAGCAAAATGTTCAGCAGTTTTAGTATGAATTACTTCAAATTCCTCTTGCTCTGATATTTTTGGGAGGGGCTTCACTCCCAAAACCCCTTTTATATTCGCTAATGCAGAAGCTTTCGTTTCTGTTAAAGATGATGTGAAAGAGGTTTTGAACTATAGTAAAGTTCAAACTAGGAGTTTAGAAATCTAAAACAATGCCAAGTTCTTTTGAAATTCGAAAATTGAAAAAATGAAATTTGCAACTTACAGTGCTGAGAACAAGTTCTTTACAGAATCGCGTCAAGAGGCTTTTGCCTGGCAATTTGTTTTTAGCACTGAATTTGTTTCATTTTCCAATTTTCAGATTTCAATAGAACCTGACATCTTTTTAGATCTCGGCTCTTTTTCTGGCCGAACAAGGTGATAAATGTACGAGAACTTGGCTCTGTTTTTTTAACTTTTATGTTTTGGTGAGATATCACTACTTTTTGAAAATTATTTACAATGATTTATCCAGTATCTAAAGCGGCAGATAGACAATTAATTAGTGTATTAAATAGTGATAGTAATAGATATTCTATCTTCACATTTCCTGTCAAGTTCCAGATTTTCTCATTAATAGGAAGTGCCTTATAAGTTTTTATTGGCTTCCAGTGACAGCAACTCAGCGACTCAATATGCAATTTTAATGAGTCTTCACTCCTAATATTTTCTATGAACTAGTAAAGTTGGGATCTTTATAAGTTTTATCTTAACTTATATTAAATACTCGCATTTGAGTGGAATTTCAAATTCTTTGTTTAGAGGAAATATCGTACTGCAATGTGTTTAAATGGCTCCTGAGTGGCTCAAACTTGACAGTTTTCATGTTTACTGGAAGGATAACATGAATTTATAATTGTCTTCAAAAATGAATATGAATCAATATGAATGAAAATGAATCAATACTGTATGTGATTTTGCTCTTGCCCCTTGATCCTCCATCTTGGAGGTATAAATTCGGAGTTTCTGATTTTTTTTTCCCACTAGACTTGGATCTTGTCTTTTACTTCTGCTAAACTTCAATTTTACGTGTTTGCAAGAAACACTCTATAGATAGGGATGCGCACGAGACGAATCGAGACAGAATTTTCCTGACAAAATTCGAGTCGAGACACAGCTCTTCCAATAGAGAAGAATACATTTTTCGAGTCGAGACATCACTTTTACAGCACATTTTCGAGACGAGACAACCTCAAATCTTGTCTCATGCGCATCCCTATCTATAGACTTTGCGTTGTTTTTAGAAGTCACGTAACAATATGTTTTTTTTTTTTTTTTTTACTTTTGCTCCTAAATTTTCTCCATGGAGGGAGAAATTTCGAATTTTCAGACTCTTTCCTTCACCTGTATAACAAAAGTACATTTGTGCGAAATTTAATGTGTACATGTCCACAGGACGTAGTAGATTTTCATACTACACTTATGTAGGTTTTGCCTCTCCCCTTAAGTTTCATCCGTAAAGGGGAAAATTTTGAGTTTTCGAATTTTTTTTATTTCTTTCTTCCTCAAATCTTATACTTACGCCAAACTTCAAATTTTCATTTTTACAGTATCCTATATGTTTTGAATCCTTGTCATAAGTGTCATGACAATATGAAATTTTGCTCTTTTCCCTTAACTTGTCTCCTTGGAAGGCAAAAATTTCCAGAGTTCAGATTTTTCCCTTAATTTGTGTCACACCTTTGTATCTAGTATCAAGTTTCTATGCCTGCAGAAAATATCCTGTAGGTTTTGAACTGTTGTCATAAGTGATGTAATTATATGTAATTTTGAACATGCCTCCTAACGTTCCTCCTTAGATAGAGAAGTTTTTGCTTTTCAGATTTTTCGCTCTCTCTGTATCACTAATCCTACATTCGTACCAAATTTCAAGTTTCCATGGCTACTGGAAGTACCCTATAAGTTTTGAATCAAGTAATATAAGTCTATGTAATTTTACCTTCGCCCCTAATTTTCCTTCTTGGAGGGAAAAAAAATCCTAATTTCCTTTGTTTAACTTTCTGTACTATCTGTCCTATTATTTTGCCAAATTTTAAGTTTCCATGTCTACAGGATCACTTTGTCCCCTAATTTTCCCATTCTGAGGCGAAAATTTACAGTTTTCGGATTTTTCTTTATTCTTATCAGTAATTCTACTCGTATATTTGTGCCAAATTTCAAATTTCCATCTACTGGAAGTTGCCAATAGATTTTGAATCAAGTAACGTAATTATACTTAATTTTTCTCCTGCTCCCAAATATTCCTTCTTGAAAGGCAAAATTTCTAATTTTCGGATTTTTTCGTTTCTTTGTATTTTAAATTCTACATTTTTGGCCAAATTCTAAGTTTATATGTCACAGAAAGTATTCTATGGGTTTTGAATCAAATGATGTAACTACGAAAAATCTCCGCCTTTCACCCTAATTTTCTTCTTTGAAAGGAGAAGTTTCCAGTTTTTATATTTCTACATTTGTGTCAAATTTTAAGTTTCCATGTCTACAGGAGGCATCCTATAAATTTCAATCAAGTAACGTAAATTTTGGCGTTGCCTCTCTCTATATAGAGAAAAAAATTCAAGTTTTTCTCTTCATTTGACACCAATAACAGGTTTGATCCTCGTTTTGTTTCCATGTCTATACTTTTTGAATCAAGTGATATGTAATTTTTCTCCCATATACACAATAGTTTCCACATTTACAGGAAGTATTCTGTGGGCTTTAAATCAAGGCGTAATTTTGGCTTTGGTCCCGAATTTTCCAGTTGGAAGAAAAATTTTCAAGTGGGCGTACTTGTGTCCCAAATCCTACATTTGTGCCAAATTTTAAGTTTCCATGTCTACAAACAGACCGTATAGATATTTAAAGTGACGTAATTTTAGTTTTGCTTCCTAAATTTCTTACTTGAAGGGGAAATTTTTAGTTTTATTTTTTTCCTTTTACTTGTACCACTTTATTGCCGAATTTCAAGTTTCCATGTCTACAGAAAATTATTCATAGTGTTTGAATGAAGTAACATAAGTTTGGCCTTGACTCTTAATTTTCCCACTTAAAAGGAGAAATTTCCAGTTTTCGGACTTTTTTCATTACTTGTATCAACAATCTTACAATTATGCCAAATTTCAAACTTCCGTGTCTATAAGAAGTGTCCAATATTTTTGATGAGTGAGTGCCAAAATTTCATGTTTTTAGAGGATTTCATGACCTTCTATCTCGTAAACAGTTGGAGATAAAACATTGATATTTTGTGAAGGACATGACCTAGTGCAGATTAGTGAGGTAGCTCATTTTCTTTGCACAATCTTCATGGAATTAGTGGGTGTTCGAAAAATACCTCAGTTGCTTCGTGTAATATTCACATGGTGCGGTGTGGTCCAGCCAGAGAACTTGGTTTATCGCACTGCCGCGCACCTTAATAATGTAGAATACTGTGATACGATATGTAGATACTGTGTGAATTATAAAGTACAGATGATCGTTTCAGGTTTATCGTAATTAATTTGAAACCTGTACTAGCTTAATTAAGAAATACCGTGCCACCACCAGCGGCTCCCATCGGTAATGGTATTAAAAATGAGTTCTCACAAAAGTAAAATATTGCAACATAAAATGTAATGTTATTAGTGTTCATTTTCAGTCATGGCTTTCCTTTTTGTTAAGTGTTAAAAATATAAAAGGATTTTTCAATTACAGCACATCTCCAATAAATTAAATTATAAGGCCTAATATTTAATTACATTAATTAGCGTTCCTCAACACATTTTTTCACGATGTTTTAAACAATAAATTTTTTCATCATTATTCCTACATATACAGGGGCGTATTTGTGTACCACAATGTTCACTCAGAGTGGGCTTTGATCACACTAGGAACCCCACACACCAGAAGTGAACATTCTAGCTTTGAGCTACCCCCCCCCTTTCTTGGGAATAATTGTATTAAGTTTACCTTCTTATATCTCTATGCCACATCCAGCATGTTTTATAAGTAACAGTATCATCGTCATCAAACATTATTCTTTAATCACTTACAGGTCTTCGAAAACTCAAAAAAATTTGTCGCTATGTAAGAACTCCTACGCAAGAACTGCCCTGCGTAATTTTGTCTACAAATGATTGATCTTATTTTCCTTCCTCTTGAATCTTCTAGTACAGCTCAAAGGAGACAAATTCTCCTTAAACAATGCCCTTAACATATCTTAATGTGTCATCATTGCACATGGTAGCAGATTCGATTACCAGTAAAGGTGCAGAAAAGTTTCGGTATCAATAAGAGATATAAGGCAAGAAACAGATTTTTTTAAAAACTGAATTAATTAAGAGACAATAAACTGGGATCTAGAAAACCATACATAATGCATTTTGGAAATGAAATGAAATCTTTGAGTTTTACGTCCCACGGTTATGCCGGTTAGGCTAAAGGAGACGGTGATGATGAGTAATGAATGAAATGGTGGAATGAAGAAAGTGGGAGGAAACGGGAGAACCCCGAGGAAACCCACACACACGATGTTTGTCCACCACAAAGTTCACTTGGTAAGAGCAGGGTTTCAACCCTGGACCCCAAGCACCAGATGTGAACGCTCTACCACTGAGCCACCGCGGCCCCATAATGCATTTTGGATCAAACGCCCTAATCAAGTATCACGCTGTTGAGACGCAGCGCCAGGAAGTTTAATTTCAGATTCTAGTATGGTTTACTAGGTATATACTGGTACTTGAAGGGAATACAACGAAATCCAGTTGTTGCGTTAATGTTAATAGGAAAGTTTAAACAATCATCATTTCAAGATCATAACTTTTGTTTTTTGGGCGAAAGGTATTTTGAAGAATTACACTACAATATATTTTTTCCTTAAATAAAATTTTCCTGTTAGATTTTCTATCTTCATTGCCAAAAAAAAAAAAAAAAAAAAAAAAACTCAACACATTTTCACACAAATTACTTTCCATTTAATTTTCTTGGGATTTCATTTATTTTACAGTACACATACATACATAAACATATTTTCATTTTTAAAAATTTTGCGAATGAACTTACCTCCAAATTTCCGAGAATACTTATAATGTACACAATTCATATTTGTAGTTATTTGTTCAAATTTAGGATTCTTAGCGACTAAATCTTATATATTCTAGTATTTTGAAGGTTTAAAAACTTTCAATTAAAAAATCAAATCTTTCAGTTTAACGTCCCACGATTATGCCCTTTAGGCTAAGCAAGATAGATAAAATAAGTGAATGATGATGAAAGAAATGTTAGAATAAGAACGTGGAAGGATATGGGAGTATACGATAAAACCACGATCCCGAGAATCCACGAACACGATGTTGTTCACCACAAACTTATTTGATCAGGGATAACACTTTCCATACAATGAAACAAATAAGGAGTTATTAATACGTAATTTGTATTCAAATAGGAATAAAAGCAAACATAAATGTGTTGATATTACTAAGAAATAAGTTGATATCGAAAAAGAAATCTTTTAGTTTTCCGTTCCAGGATGGTCCTTTAGGCTAATTAGCAGATACAATTAAGGCACGTGAATGATTATGGAGAAATAGATGGAATGAGTTTGTGGGAGGAAATGGGAGTACTGAAAACACCCACTGACACGATGTTGTCCACCACGTACTTTCTTGGCTGGGGATGAAATCAGGGATCTCATGAGCCAGCGGTAAGCGCTGTGCTACTGAACCACCGTGCCAGAGTTGATGTCAAAATAGAAACGAACTGAAAACTGTTACTAAGAAATTAATTTCAACTATATGTAGAAACAGGGATAATTTAATAATTTAATATTTAAATATAAACAGAAGGAAGTTGTATTGTACACTATTACTAAAAACAAACTAATTATTATCTATAATAAACAGACGCAAATTGACATGTATTCTTAAAAAATAAGTTAATATTAAAATTTTGCACTGCTAATAAGTAGGTTAACATTCAAAACGTAAACAGAATCAAATTGAAATATAATGCTAGTCTACTAAGAAATAAATTTATATTCAAGCATAAGTAAAAACGAATAGAAACGTGTCAAACTTAGTTAAACATCACTTCCAGTTCATTCCGAGAAATGGCAGCTATTTATCCTAGCAATGTTAACAATCTTATTGCTTTCACGTTTCTGCTCCTTGGATACACTTAACAATATGTTATTATTTGAATAGTGAATAGAACAATGGTTTTTTTTTTTTCGTGGTTGCTGAAAACAAGGAAACATGTAACTTAGTTGTACTAATAGGACTAACATTTATTCTTTAGATATTAAAGCCTAGAATCAATGAGACGACTGATGAACCTTAAAACCGTGATATTCAACTATTTTTCGTTTACCCCCTAACGATAGTTTTCTATACCATCGTATACCCCAAATTTGAGCTATCCTTAATTCAAATTATAGAAAACTCTATCAAAAATAAATTATATAACCCATTACTTATTAATTATATAACCCAGTTTTGCTATAAACAGGAGTTTCATGTTATAAATGTAATAGAATTATCGGAATGCTCCAGATAACATAGAATATATATTATGCTAATAAGCCTTCGCGTGCCTGTAACGATACTTTTTCCGTTCAAGCGTGTACTCCCAGATTTAAGCTATTCTTAATTCAAATTATAGGTAACCACACCGAAAGTAAATTACAGAATTTATTACTTATAACTTAGATCGCCCAGTTTTAATACAAACAGGAGAATCATGCTATAAATTTAACAGAACAGTGTTCTTGCAGTATAGAAATATGTTATTTTAAATTTTACGTAACTTCTAACAACTCATCGCGTGCCCCTAAGGGAACACATACTCCAGGTTGAGTAACATTGTTCAAAAAAACTCTGGCTCAACATGTCCATCATTGTTTTCAATACATTGTAGGTTTCATCATGTCTCTTTCTTTTCTCTTCTATAGGAAAGATTGCAGCACCGCATCCAATGCAATAATTTTCCCCCAAATTATGATTCAGATCAGTTTTCGTAGCATATATCCCGGAACTCCGTAAGTGGATTTGAGGCCTTTTTTTTTTTTTTTTTTTTTTACGATGCAGTCATTTCCAACTGGCGGAAGTATGACGTAGGAGCGGATATGTAATATCAGAGCCAGGATAGAGAGAACAAGTTGAGCAAAGATGGAAAATAAACGAGATAGCTGGAATGAAAGAAAACAAGTGTTGACAGTGTACAATTAGTCGTGTTAATTCACGAATAGTTTCTCTGCAAAACCATCCACTATCTCCTGTTTTCCTGTTACCACTGTCTTCGACGAACACTAGGTTTTCTATATTTCATTTGCTCTCCTTATTTGGTTTACTAAGAATAAGGCACCAAACTTTGACATCACAGAGCATCTCCACTTGAGTGTCATTTCTTAGACCTATTTTTACCTGTAATCATTTTGCTTCCAGGCTCCTTGCCACTATTAGTTAAAAAAAGAAAAAAAGGGATTTGTAGTTTTTAATGTACAGTATATTGTTAATAATTTGGTTTGAGATTTTACCACTAATAGTTGGATCAAGGGAAGAATTAACACTGGAACCAAAATATATTAGTATACTTAAAAAACCAAATGTCCTGAAGTTTGCACAAAAGAAAATTAGTATGATAGAATTAAAATCTACAATATAGATGCTTAACACACACACTTAGATTATGCTGGTATGGGGTTGTGAGAGAATTTTAAGAATAAGAGCTATAATTTAAAATAAGGAAATTGTAATTAATATATGAAGTTTATAGGTGTTCGTGTTTAATTATTGGACAATTTTATGATGATAAGTATTGGTTTTATGTATATAGATTGGATATAAGGTGCGCTATTTTATTTTATTTTATTTTTATTTTTATTTTTATTTGATTTTGCGACCCTTTTCACCAGCGACGCTATATGGCCATGTTGGATTCAAGGTGGCCATAGATTGTTCAATTAAATTTGTGTTTACACTTTGACCCGCCGCCATTCTGTACAAGACTATATTACAGAGTCGAGACTAGATCCATCTTCTTCCATTTAACA
Organism: Thermobia domestica; assembly: GCF_964235325.1. Classification (NCBI taxonomy): domain Eukaryota; kingdom Metazoa; phylum Arthropoda; class Insecta; order Zygentoma; family Lepismatidae; genus Thermobia; species Thermobia domestica. The sequence goes on from NC_137466.1 coordinate 63,084,041, forward strand.
GCAGCTTTCAAACGATGTGTTATTTAACCCCCTTGCCATTTTAAAATTTTCAGTTGGACCCCATCTTTCACCCTGTGGAGGCCCTGGGACAAAACGTTTTAACTTAAATCGTTGTACTCTGAAAATAACGCCACACGCCCTTTCCTGTTTTCACATTTGTCTCACCGTTTCCGATTTATAGGGGTGGCCATGGAGTTTTCAAATAAGTTTTTGCTTACATTTTGACCCGCCGTCATTTTGAGAATTATATTAAGGAGTCAAGACTTGCTCCATCTAGTGTTGTAAATAAAAAAAAGGTTCGTATTTTTTCAGAAATGTATGTTTTTTTTTTTTTTTTTAGAAAAAACTGGCTCTCGTTTTTTTCTAAATTTCGTTTTTTTTTTTCAAATAGTCATTTGTAATGCATCTTACGTCTATTTAAGTATGAAATATTTTATGTAGATGTAATCACCGTAAAATGCAACATAAATTAAAAGCTAGATACTGATATGCTACAAATATTTTACAATTTACATGAATACCATACCTATTAACAATTCGGGCTTCAGTAGTTTTCATCAATATCAACTAAGAAATAAAAGTAGAAATGAAATTTTGTATTTTCGTGAAAGCAGACCTTTAATAGGTACGAAAATAATGTTACAAACAGTATAAAATTCCAATAACTTGTCTAAAGGTAAAAACTAATACTAATTTGCCTAATAGTATTTTTCTAAATCTCATATATAAATAATTTGTCGACTAGATATATATGATATGCAGAGCCGGCTCTACCATATATTCAACACGTGCATTTGCATGGAGCGGCAAGTTTGGATGGTCCGGCAAAATCTGTCATAAGTATATTATTTCAATTAAATGTTTCTTGTTGGAAACATACTTCACGATGATGGTAGTTACATTTACTAAACTGACCTATTTGAATACTACATTCATAAATTATGTTTAGGTTGCATTAGTTTAAGGTCACATGGATAATGTTAAAGCAAATGGTCGAATAAATCCGAGCACAAATTGCTTGATTGTTGTCAAATGCAACAATTCAATTCTCTAATAATAGCGAATATCTGTTCCATTTAGTAAGTTATCACAGTTTTGATATGAAACTAGTCTTGTTTTTGCCAGAAACAAGTTCCTTATCATTGAAGATAGAAACAAGTTTTTTTTAAATGTTAGCAGATGTAGAAGAAAAATCAAGAAATAAAGATAAAAGAGCTAGTTGCACTGGAATTGCTAACTGATACATTGAGATTGAAGCTCGATAGTGAATTCTATAAAAAGGATTACCATCTTTCCTCTGCAGGTGTGTTTGTTTTATCTTTCACTAACATAATAGATTAATATTTAAAGAAAAAAAGAGACACAATGGGATTGCATTTTTAGTAAGTATTTAAGCCTTTCTGAGTGCAACTGCACTTACCCTCCCCTTCGTTGTTCATGCTGGAGTAGCATACTTAAAATCATGGCTTTTAAGATTTATTCTTTCTGGAGAAAGGGGGAGGCGGCAAATTATGCCATTGCACGAGGCGACAAATTGACTAGGACCGTCCCTGATGATACGTATATAAAACACATGAATATAGGATGACTCAATTTGAAGTATTGCAGGGTGTTTCAAAATTAATATTAGGATTTTGAAACTTTGTAGTAGGTCTATTTATTACAATTAACTTACAATTGTAAATATTATATCAAATGAAAGAGCAACTCAAACAGTTTTGTACGCACGCATGTACATGCATTGTTTCTTCTGTCTGCCGTTAGAAAGAGCAAGTAGCAAAGATGGAGAATAGAGAGCAGAAAGCTTTTTGTGTTTTAATAAAGACTGAATCTTTACAATGCAACCGTCCATGTGAAGAATATTAAGGAGACACTTGCAACTTCGTCTTTATCGTTTGCAGTTGCTACAGGTCTAAAGCCTACAGACAACGGTTTACGTGCCAATTTCGCAAGTGAAATATTCCTGCATAACAATGAAGATTATCTGGATCGTGTCGTCTTCAGTGATAAATCGACATTTCACCTAAGAGCTAATGTGAACACTCATAATGTTTGCATCTGGCCGTCAGCAAATCCTCAGGAGATGGTATAGTTGAAACCAGACTCCCCTAAATTGAATGTGTTTTGTGCCATATGGCGGAAAGTTTATGGGCCTTTCTCGCCTATCGACTAGATGTGTGCCGTGTGACGAATGAATCTCACATTGAACACTCGTAGCAAAGACTATTTGAGGTGCTCTTTTACTTGATGCATTGCTTATAATTGTACGTAAAATGTAATAAATACTACGAAGACTTAAAACCCCAAAATTTATTTTGAAACACCCTGCATTTCTCACCAACAGTGTTGGAACTAAGATGTAAAAAGGAAAGAAAATTTTCCTTATAAAGTTATTGTTTACAACGATATTATTATTAGTCGAGATTATAACTACAACAACAACACGAGTTAGTAGTCAAAAAATGTAATCAAATGTATAATCGGTGGCCCAGGTGACCAAAGTGGCACACACGGGTGTGTTACTTGTTTAATCCGCTTCTGTGTGGACACTCATTAAGATATCGGGATATTATTCTTGCAAAATATGGTTGGACTATAGTTTATCATATTAATTTCTTTTTCTTCTGATGTCGAATTTCCTTCTCAAATTTCACCCCAGTCAAAAATTCGCGAACTTTCTAATTTCGAATTTCCTTTACTTCTTTTTTCCCTGTAGCTTCCTTCGTTGTAGAAAGACATCCTTAAGATCTGCCAGTGAGATACCTCGGATGGATACCTAACTGTTGACGTCAATTGGACGGGCCTGCGCGCAGTGTTGCCAATTAGGGAAATTAAAATTCTCCTATATTTGGGCAAATATTAGAAATTTTTGTATATAAATCCGTACCTATACGTCCGAGTGCAAGTCAACTTACGCCAATCGAACATTTGTCCTTACTTAACAAACGCAAGTACAAATCGTTACAATGGGGTAATTAGGGGGCGCACGTAAAATTCGTATTTAGGTTCTAACCCTTGATTTTTCTATTTCTAGTTTTTCCTTACTTTTCTGTATACCGTAATATATTTTTGGAAATTAGAAGCTTTGTTTCTTAAATATTGCCATAATACTTGTAGGATATATTAGTGGTGTACCAATGTTTAATTTAAGATAGTTTGCGTCTGTCTGGTAGCAGTGTTGCCAGCTTCAGAAAATTTTAATTCCATATTTTAGGGGGAAATTTTGGAAAAAACATATGTTTTGTCTCTATTATTTCCCTTTTGTTGGCTATATCGGAACAAACGTACCAGTATCTGTAAGTCTCGTCTTTGCTCTACACAACGCACTATAGAAAGTTTCAATAGGATAATTAGGGGAAGTACAGTTGAGGTTTACAGTAGACTTTGCTCTCTAATTGGGAAGATAACTGTGATTTTTTTAAAGGTAGAATGAGATATTTTTTATTGACATGCTTACTTTATTAGATATCGTCACAATACTTGTAGGATATATTAGAGGGATACCAAAGCTTATTTTAAGATAGTTTGTGTGTGTCTGATAGTAGTGTTGCCAGCTACAGAAAATTTTAATTCCAGATTTTAGGGGCAAATTTTGGAAAAAATCCCTTTTTTATTTCTATTATTTCCTTCTTGTTGGCTACATTCAAATAAACGTATCAGTGTCTAACAGCCTTATCCTTAGCCTACACAGCGCACCATAAAAGGTTTCACTAGAATAATTAGGGGAAATACAGTTGAGTTTTATAATAAACCATGTTCTGGAAATGGTAAGAAAATGGTGAATTTCTAAGGTAGAATGAGATTTTTTTTTAATTTCATGCCTACTTTGTTAGATATTGCCATGATACTTGTAGAATATATTCTTGGAGTACTACGGTTTATTTTCAGATAGTTTTCGTCCGTCTGATGGCAGCGTTTCCAGCCAAAACAATTAATTCCCGCTATTAGGTGAAAAATTCGGAAAATTTCCCATTTCCCCTCTATTATTACCCTCTTACTGGTTACATTGAAACAAACGTACCACTACCTGAAAGCTTCCTCTTTGCACTACAGAACGCACCATAAAAATTTTCAATAGGATAATTAGAGAAGCTGTAGCTTCGGCATATCTGTTGATTTTTGTTTCTGAGGCATAAAAAGTGTCAACATTTCATGTGTATGACAGGATTATTTCTTTCCCTCTTTGAATGGAAGCCAGCGACTTCTGGATTTCACTGTACCTTGTCAACACACCAAAGATTTGTTTAGGTGACTTGAACCCATATAGCAGCAGTGGTGCTAGATACAAAAAAAATTGAAATTCGGTTAGGGACTTTTTTTGTAAATTTTCACCCCTACATTTCCCCCAATAATTTCCCACCCGTTGGCAACACTGCAATGCAACTTACATCAAAAAGTAGCCACATCCATTTTCTAAAAAAACAAGGCCTTAACCATATCAATCGAATGAATAGTTTTTGAGCAATAAGTCACTAACTGGGAATGTAGGAAAACGCCAAAAATGACCTGGGTCCGAAAGGAATAATCACACAATTTTGCTCGTATAGGTACAAGGAAACAAACGATTTGTAAGTTACAAGGGCTTCGACTCAAGTTCTGTTGATTATTTCAATAATCTGCAACATAAATCAATAAATAATAGTTGCCAGAAAAAAACAGACATTTGAAAAAAAAACATGAAAAAGAACGATGTTTTTATTGAAAAAACACCACAGAAAAAACCGTTTTTTTACAACACTAGCTCCATCTTCTTTCATTTAACAACAGCTTTCAAACGATGTGCTACTTAATCCCCCTTGTCATTTGAAATTTGTGAGTTGAAACCCGTCTGGCTCCCTGCGAGGGACCCTGGGGTAAACATTTTTACCTCAAAAAGCGTGCCCTTGGAAATAATGGGATACGTGTTCGCCGAGTTTTCCATTTACCTGATCATTTCCGAACAAATGACTCGGTTCAAAATATTCTGCTTGGTAATTTTTTGCAGTTTTTACATGACAACTCACGATATCCTCCCCAGTGGCAAGTATAACTTTGGGATTCGTCTAGTTATAACATATCAAATGCAAACACAATTGTCTCGTTCGGATCTTAGCGGAGCCACTTCATGATTCTCCCTTGTGAGCAGGAGAGGAATAACGTATAATAAAAATGGAACCAGAAATTTGAATATTTTAGAAATTGTCCCATCTTTTCTCTTAAGATTGAGAATTTTCGAAAAGAGTCACGTATTTTTAATGAGCATATTGTGTACCGAAGAGAATATGCCCAACTTAAGCAAAACCCCAGATTCTCTGATTTAAGTAAGGATGTTATAAATAGAGGATCTGTCCACATGTATCTTCATCCTATTAAATCAATGAAGCCAAAAAACAACCGAGCATCGGCACGTCTGATTGGCTACTCTCGTCTGATGGGCTACTTTCGTTTCCGCCATGATTGTTGGCTCAAAATATTGCTATCCTATTGGGCGGAGTGGGCAGAGTAGGGGTGGCGAAACTGTGACGTATGGCTTCAAGATTTTGTTGTAAGGGCAGATCCTCTATTTTATAAGATCCTTGGATTTAAGAAAGTGAAAGTTAATTAATTCAAAAGTTTCTTTCTTTTCTTTCTTAGGAGAAGACTTCTCGAAAACATTGAAACATATATTCCCTTATTTTTAATTAATAGTTTATACACTGAATATCACACCTCCACCTTCAACAAATCTTATGATTGGGCATTTTCTGAATAAACAAAGAGCAATTCGGACATTATAAAAACGATCTTTCCACCCTTAGATGCGTATTTTTTAGAAACACTGAAACACGTATTTCATTATTTTTAACTAAGAGTTTATTTACGGAACTTCATAACTGCAACTTAAACGTATCTTTACTTCAGAACTTCCAAAATAAAGAAAATAAAGGGAGAGTTGAATGCAGAAATGGCCCTCTGAGAAGGGGAAGTTTGTAAGACGTTGAAACGTATTTCGTTACTTTTAACAGAGAGCTTATATACCGAATTTCATACCTCCAACTTAAGCAAAGATTTATATTAGGCACTAAGGAAAAACAAATTTCAATATTATAGGAACGATACCCATATCCTCTTTCTAGAAGCTTAGTTTTCGAAAACGCTGAACTACATTTAAAAAAATTAATGAAGAGTCTATACGTCGAGTTTTCCTTCTCTAAATTCATGGATTCATTAGATATTCCATTCTTGGCAGATTTTTTTTTTTTTTTTTTTTTACTTCCCTAAAGCCCCCTTAGGATACATATCCAAAAAATTCTTCTTATCGTATCTCTTGATTTCGTGACAAAAGGAGATTCTGTCCAATTTTCACGTTTCCATCTATAACATGGCTTGGCGATGATGAGATAGTTACTCCTACTCTTTCATATAATAATATAGATTATGAACTTCGGATAAATGCAAATTTGGTAGAAAACCACACTTACAAATTTTCAAAATATAAGAAATTGACTTTTGTGAACACAAGTTCCTTAAATAACGAAATTAAAATTCTGAAACAACAATATTACACCACTTATCGAATAAAACATATCTCCATATAAATTAATTAATTGTAAATGAAATTTTTCAGTTTAAAGCCCAATGATTGTGCTCTGTAGGCTAAGGGAGCCGATGATTAAGACAAGCGAATGACGATGGAAGTATTAGTGGAATAAGAACATGGGAGGAAACGGGAGTAACCCGAGAAACCCCATGAATACGATGTTGTCCACTACAAACGTACTTGGGCAGGAATCGAACCAGGGGCCACTGAACCATTGTAATTACATTTATTATCTAGATATATCCTTATAGAAGAATTCAATCGAGATTAGGCGAAAAATGGGTGACTATGCTGAATAATGCAAAAGTTTAAAAAAGCTACAGGTAATTGAATACCATGCGGATAAATGACATGTCTAACATGGGAGCATTACAGACTATAACATGATGCACAGAGTTGTAGTACGTTGTAGTAGGGGCGCCTGAGAGAACCGAAGTTTATTTCATGATGGTTTTCATCTGTCTGGTAGAATATTTCCAGCCATAAAATCTTTAATTCCCGATTTTAGGAGGAAAAATCGAAAAAATCCCATTTATCGCTTTATTATTTTCCTCTTGTTGGCTACATTAGAACGTACTAGTATCTGAGAGCCTCCTCTTCGAATTACACAACGCACATAGAAAGTTTCAATAGAATAATTAGGGAAGCTACAGCACCTGCATAACTTTTAATTTTTGCTTCTGAGGCGGAAAAAGTGTCAAAATTTCGTGTGCACGATGTGAGAGAATTTTTTCTTTCGGTCTTTGCATGGCAGCCAATGATTTTACGCTTTCACTGTGCGTTGTCGACAGATCAAAGAATTTTTTTTAGATGACTTGTATCCATATGGGAACGGTAGTGTCAGCTCTAGAAAATCTTAAAATTCGGTTAGGGATTTTTTTTGTAAGTTTTCACCCCTACATTTCCCTTCATAATTTCCTTCCCGTTTGGAACACTGCAATCAAACGTACGTCATACAATTGCCACAACCTTGTTCTAAAAAAACAAGGTCTTAATTATATCAATCGAATAAATAGTCTTTGAGTTATAATTCATTAAGTGAAAATCTACAAAAACGTCAAAAAAAAAAAAAAAACTGTCCGAAAGGGAGGAGGGTGACACGTTAATCATGTCCTAAAGAATATGGAAGACAAAGACAAGGATGTAGCTACGTACTATACTTACAATTTAATATGAAGTAAAGGAAAGTGTAAACAACGACAAAAATGATAGTGAATAATGATGTCATCCCAAAAGAAAATGAACACAAGAGTATTTAATGACTATTAATTTTATGCATCAAAAATCATGCAACGAATAATAAACGTACATGATGTTTGATGCAAAAAACTAGATTGTTGTTAGGAAAAATGTATGATTCAGATACAATTACTCAAGTTTGTCGGATTCAACCTTTACTAGCAACACAACAATGTCAACTTTTCTTCTAGTCCTGGAACGCTTCATTAGATACGACACTCAACTTCTTTGATGAATTTTTGTTTCATCTCGTTTCAAGGTGGACTTTAATTCGAAAAAAGAGACAAAGTCAGCCGGAGCCAAATCAGAAGAATATGGTAGCTGCGTACAACAGTCGTTTTGTTTTTCGTCAGAAAATTGCGCACAACGAGTGTCAAGCTAGCCGATGCAACAATCAATTCTGGTTCAACCATAGTTGAGGCCCCATGAAGAGCACTTACGATGAACTATGCCTTGAATTCAAAGAAACTCACTAACAGCAGCTTCAAACTTGATCGGATTATCCGTCCTTTCTTTAGCTAAGTGAATCTTTCCTCATCCACTGTGATGGCTGAGCCTTGGTTTCGACGTCGTATCCGTAAACTCAGATCTCATTTCCTATAATAACGGTTCTCAAAAAGTTTTCATCACCATTGGCATTCTGAAGCAGTTCACTGATTTGCACTCTTTTCTCTTTCTGTTCCTTGGTTAACACCCGTGGGACGAACTTCGCTGCGATGCGGTAAGTGTTTAATTTTACGGTCAAAATTGCTTAACTTGATCCAAAGCGGATACCCACATCTGCCGCGATTTCATTGATAGTCAAACGTCTATTTTGGCGAAGCAAACCATAAACAACGTTCACATGGATCGTTGTCTGTAGATGTGCGAAGCCGTCCGCTTCAGAGATTTTAAGTAGTTGACATTCTTCCTGTCTTCAATCAACTTTATCACTTGAGGCTAATGGGATGGACTTATGCATGCGACGTTTCCATCACAGTTTTCACAAACTCGTAAGAACTCTCTCACACACAGACACACACACACACACACACACACATATATATATATATATATATATATATATATATATATAGTGTATGTGCTAGTTAGCGCCATTGGTTTATGGATTACATTCATTGATGCTTGCACGCTATATTCGTTCATTTCTTGATCAAACCTCGTAGATGTCGGAATAAATGAGGAAGTTAAGAAAGAATAGCTTTAATTTAAGAGGACAAAGGATACAGAAGATGGTATTGGCTTATTGAGAATCAGTGAAATAGTTCTTCAAAACATGAGAAAGTTCTTGTAATAATTATTAATTTACTTACTAGTTTCCAAGAAATAGTAAACTTAGTTAGATTGGACTGGGTAAACTTAGTTAGAACCCACAGAAAACTGTGTTTCAGTGAATGAATGAGAATAGGAGAGAATGGTAACTGAAAGGGTAAACGAAAGACCATTGTGTACCGTCATCTTGCTAATATCAAAATGAAAAGCTTGATTAAGGTATGATTCAATATGTTTTATCTTAATAACGTGGTATGGTTATCGTATACACTACCCGTTTTTATATTTGCAAAAGATAGTTTTTGTCGTCATTCTCAAAAAAGACTCATGAGGATTAGTATTCACAGAAATTAATTTTATTCAATTGCATAAGATCTCTTGATTCAAACAGGGTTTGTCTGGGAAGTAGAAGGACTGAATTTTTTCAAAAAAAAAAAAAATCATAATTTTAACACGATAGTTTAGTTTTGAAATAGCTTTGAAATAGTCGACTTAATAGTTTTGAAAATATGCCTCTTCTGCATCAACACAGCGTTTCCAGCGACTCTACAAATCACAGAAGGCTCCTTGGAATGCAAAAACTGGAATGCTCTTTAGCTCCCTCGTTACCGCTTCTTGAATGGCGTGGATCGAGTCGTGGTGTCGTCATTTCATGACCCATTTCAGTTGGTGGAAGAGGAAGAAATCTGCAGGAGCGACATCTGGGCTCTAGGGTGGCTGAAGAAGCTGTGTGATGCCATGTTTGGTCAGGAAGTCCATGACAGCAAAGTCGATGTGGCTCGGCGCATTGTCGTGATGAAACTTCCATGATCCAGAGATTGCTGGACAGACGTGGGCGATTCGTTTTCTGAGTCTTTCAAGTACTTCCATGTAGAATGCGTTATTCACAGTCTGACCAGGAGGTACAAAATCTCTGTGAACCACTCCCTTGCAGTCAAGAAAGATGATCAACATCTATTTCATTTTCGACTTTCTCTCCTCCCTCCGGAAACAATTTGTGCCACTCACAAAGACTTGATCGACCCTTGGCATCACTCCCATAAGTAGTCGTGATCTTGTCATGCGTCTCACTCGTAGGTTTTCTCAGTTTGACGCAAAACTTCACAGCGTAGCGCTGCTCTAACAAACGATTTACTGTGGAGATGACAAGGCACCTTGAAACGGGGGTTCACCTTAAACTGGATCTACATTCGATTGGAGACGACCGGTGACTGGTGCACTGGTCGGTAAGACTAGCGCAACTGGAAAAGATCAGTCGTACTATTTCCTGGACATATCCTGTATATCGTCGTTGGAATAACCAATCATTTGCGATTTTGATTTAACACCAGTATTTTATATTATTTTATAAGGACCATCAACCGGTCTGCCTATTCAAGATCAAGATTTTACAAGATTTTACGAGATCTACTGATCGTTTCCCCTTCTCATCAATTCCATATTACAGAAATGAAGCCTCCGTTGCCCATGATCAGTACAGGTTCTTACAGCGATCAGTAGATCTCGTAAATTAGATGAAAGTACCTTTGTTAACGTCACAACGCAAATTTTGAGAAACGCCCATTGGTTATTCTAAAGACATTGTATCTAAATTTGGACTTTCTTGTTGTTGTTGTTAAAGGCTAATACTATTGTAAACTTCTCATTCTAGTATTGAGATATCTATTACTTAATTAAGTTCAACATATCGTTGTTATTTCTACTACATGAAACTGATTAATGTAATGATTATGAACAATTCATTGTGCATAAGAATATATATTATTATGAACTAACATTTCTGCTAACATGAGGGTATGATTCTAAAGTTGCTAACATCTATATGTAACTATATATGTATATACATATATTGTAGTCTCATATATATATATATATATATATATATATATATATATATATATATATATATATATATATATATATATATATATATATATATATATATATATATATATATATTTACACACAAAGAAAAAAGAAGTGATGTGACGTCAACATTTTGTTTTCTTTCTTTTATTTTCTTTTTCTTTTTTTTTGTATGTATAAGTGTATGAAGAAGAGGATGAAAGACATTTATGATGTTCCCTCCGACGAAAGCCAACTCAGAGAGAACCTCTCGCGGGGAAGACGGACCATTCTTCTTCAAGACAACCGGAAGTCGGAATACGAAAGCAAACCGGAACTACACAAGGGAAGAATGTTTGTTAGGGGAGGAGGAAGGAGTGAGAAATGCAAGAAGACGATCAAACTTTTTGGCAATAGGGAACAAGGAAACTGTATCAAAAGAGAATAATAGAAAGAGACAGGGCGAAGGAACAGCTACAAAAAGGAAACAACGAAAGGGAAAAAAAAGACTGAAAGAAAAACGAAGAGATGCCTGGAGAAGGATGGGTGCGAGGGAAGCTCTTAATGGTGAAAGTGCACGGAAGTATCTTTACGGTTGAAAAGATCGTCATCAGCATCATGATCATCATGATCATTAGAATCTCGGGGAAAAATTGCTTTCTCATTTCTCCTTCATTTCATTTCCATTATGTTTCTCAACCCCTTTTTTCTCCCTTCTCCCAAAATCCCGCATTCTTAACGCTCTGTATAACCCCGTCAGTTGTGTTAATTTAATAATAACGAAAAACGGCACAATTAGTCGATTCGGTCTCGACAACACAGAAATTTATGTAACACACTATCTGTCTGTGTTAACCTATCACCCTCTCGTTTTCTCTCTCTCTCTCCCTTGTACCCACAATGCATTTTGCTGGCAGTTGATCCTCCTCTCAGAGAGATGTCAACCAACAAATAATGAACAATATTTCCTCACCAATTAGCGGCTAAACCGAAAATGAAGATGAAGTTGTACAGGTTCTGACAGTATAGATGGCCAAATGGTTTGGGGGTCAACAGAGTTAGATAGATATAGCAAGGCCTTCACTACCAATACTCACTTTGATAGATGTGGGTGCATTTGAGAGTCGCTTTCCCTATGCGCTATGTATACAACTATGTTCTTCTATTTAAATATCTTTCTTTCTATTCTACATTACCTAACTTAAATTATAACACACGATATTCAATATTTTTGTTGTTAAGAGGAACGTGAGTAGTGTTTCCCACAAGACAAGAAGTACATTTTTATATTTGTGACGAGATAATAAGCCAATTAGGCGCACATCTAGACACTTTGGGATGGGTCCAAGATTTTTTTGGGGGGGGGGGTGAGGTGTCCAATACTACAAGCCACTACGTCTATGTAATAGTGGATATTATTCTGCACCCCAAAACACATCCACCTATGTTTTCAGGGGGAAAAAATGATAGAACTTGATTGTTTTTATAAGAGAAAGAGTACAGATGAAGTGTAAGATAAAATTTTCATACTACATCAATCATTTCCCTCTTAAACAAATATAGTTTTATTGAGAAAGTGTGTAAATGTATGCTGGGTTAGGATGTTTTTTTTGGGGGGGGACGGTCCGGACTCGGTGGACTCCCCCGTGGGTGCGCCCATGATACAATTCTCGTCTCATTTTTGAGACAAGGCAAGTCTTGTAGAGAACTAATTCACCAAAGTCTCACATGTTAAACATTGTTTTATTAGTGTATGAGTCATACACAGAGAGAATTGGGGGGCGCGGTGGCTCAGTGGTAGAGCGTTCACCTCTGGTGCTTGGGGTCCCGGGTTCGATCCCAGCCCCTGCCAAGTGAACTTTGTGGTGGACAAACACCGTGCTCGTGGGTTTTCTCGGGGTTCTCCCGTTTCCTCCCACTTTCTTCATTTCACCATTTCACTCATCTCTGATCATCACCGTCTCCTTTAGCCTAACCGGCATAACCGTGGGACGTAAAACTCAAAGATTTCATTTCATTTTTTACACAGAGAGAAAAATCGAGCGAGTTACAAGTAAAATACATAGATTCCGGCTACAAGCAGTTTCTTCTGGCGCTGCTCCTGCCGAGGCAGAAGAACTGCAATCTATGTTATAATACAGATTTTCTTTACTGCGTTGGAACCAGATCAGCGTACATAGTGCATATATACTCCTCATCTTTGTATGTTCCTTACAGATATTTTCGATGCTGCTACGTACTCAATTATTTTCCGCGTATGTTTATTTCCAGACAGAAGAAAAATCTAGATAGTACACAAAAATGGGAATATGTAGTATCCGTACACAAGCAGATAATGTGTTTGTATATACAACAAAGTACATAACCATGACTTTCTATATCCTACACGTGCCGACGGAGGACACAATTTCCGTTTCTTTGCTGCTGTACAGATTTGTCCTGGCTAAGCAACAAATCTGTACGTAGCGGTCCCGGGTTCGATTCCCGGTGGGGTCACTCGGTCGAAAAAGTGTAACAGCTTTTTCAGGCCAGCCACCCTGAATGAGGTTTTCCTGGGTTTTCCTCATTCACACCAGGCAAATGCCGGGGTGGTACCTAACTTATAGGTTCCAGGCCGCTTCCTTCCTTTCCCAGTCCTTTCTTCCTTCCCTTTCCCCGGATTGTGTGCTCGCCGAGGGACGTCATCCCTCAAATCGTGAAGGGCTAAATGGCCTTAGATGCCGACAGCCCACAAATCTAAATCCTAAATCCTAAATCTGTACGTAGGCTAATACAGAAAATCTTGTATGTGATAAAAATCCTGATAAATGTCGCCTCTGCGGACTTTCTAGACTAAAAATCAGGTTTTTATCTTCTCTCTCAGTGTAGTAGAAACACTATAAATTGACAAAGATTACCCAAACACAACGAAGAGTATTTTTCAATATTTAAAGATACACAATAAGTCTATACTTCAATAATAAATATGTTTTAAATGTTGTAATATCAAATCCTTCGTGGATCTCTTGTGGCTGAGGAAGATTCTAATAACTTCTAAATGAAATTAAGAAAAAAATCAAGGAATAAATTTTGTTCATAAATAGAAAAAAAAATACGAGAAATTTTTGAGACGAGAAAGGAAGAATTCTTTGAGAATCTAGACAAGACGAGACGACAAGAAAACCTTATTTTTCGACCTCTTGTCTCGTCTCGTTGTCATGGATATAGCCAAATGGTCTGAAGCAGATCGCGAGGGGGCAATATGAGTGCTTTTAACTGTGCTCGAAGTTTCTATGTTCGAGTTCCTGCCCAATTGGGCACCATTTCTCAAACTTTCCTTAACCAGCGACCACTTTCATTAGTCACAATGTTTTACAAGACCACTCTCCTTTTGTGTCTTTCGAAAGTAAATTTATCATTTTTGTTTTAAAAAAATACAATTTTTTGAACATTTGTTATTACCAGCATACTATATTTTAAAAATAGTATTAGCCAAAATCTTTATAACCCTTTGTAGTCTTTTTATATTTTCCGATTTTGTCTGAACTTGTCTGAATTATTTTGCCAGTTACAGCGTTTTGTACACAATGATATGTTTCCAAAGTTAAAATCTACTACCTTAACGCCATCTATTAAAAAAGGGAAGATAATCTGGGGTGAAATTGCTCATTAGAGGAAGTAACAAAATATCAAGTAACCAACTTTCGACACTGGTCGAATTCAACCGCAAAAGCATGTCCGGTAAAGATAGGTTTTGAGAAAGGACATTATCTTAAGTCAAGCAATCAGCCATAGTCTTTATAGATTCACAAATCCACGATAAACATATCTACACTAAAGTGGAACGTTTGTTAAAGATGGCCTTGGTTCATTACAGCTTTCTTATGTACTATTTATTTTAACAATTTAAGTACGGATAGTTGTCTAGTAGGCTTACGATAGACTTCGGTTCCAAATTCGTAGTCCGTTCCACCTTCCAAGCAATAATCTCTCTCCTCCAACTTCTACATCTCCAACTTCCACAACTTCATCAGAATTCCTTTTTAAGGATTTGTGTTTTCAATTTTATTAATTTACATTTTTCTTAAAATATTATTCTTATTTGTTGATAAAGTATTTAATCTTAAATCCGGTGTATTTACTGTTTAAAGTAATTTTGAAACTTACAGTTAGTGGGACCCAGGAAGAGATTGATCCAGTTTCTATTATTCGAAAGGGAAAAAATTGTCTTGGAACTCGGATGATTTTGGAACTGGAACAGATTAATCTTGGAAAATATAATGTTAAGATATAAGAATGAGATAACGCAAGGCATACAATAAAATAAGGGTACTTCGCGCACAATTCTAAAAATTTGAATTACATAGCCAATATTGAAGCAACATTGTTAGGAATGACGCAGTATGTAGTTGGGTACCTTTTGTAGAGACTTTCACAGGCCGAAGTTTTCGGCTCAAGCTCAATCCAGCCCGAATATACATAGACCCAGTTCAGCCCAGGCCTGGAAAGTTTTGGAGTTTTTTTTGGCCCAAGTCCGCCCAGGTCCGATAAGTTTTAATTCTGTTTGACTGAGCCCGGCCTGGCCCGATAAGCAATCCGCCGCTAAGCAACATCAACTCTCAGTGGTAGAGCGTTCACCTCTGGTGCATGGGGTCCCGGGTTCAATCTCCGCTCCCACCAAGTAAACTTTGTGGTGGACAAACACCGTGTGCGTGGGTTTCCTCGGGGTACTCCCGTTTCCTTCCACTTTCTTCATTCCATCATTTCATTCATTTCTCATCATCACCGTCTCCTTTAGCCTAGCCGGCATATCCGTGGGACGTAAAACTCAAACATTTCATTTCGTTTCCAAACATTGTATTGTTTGTAACACCTTTTACTCCACCTACGTGCTCATAGATTTAAATGTTTGGCTTTATTCCAATTATCGTTTAAATGAAAGACATGGAGATGCAATTAATTGGCCCGAGCCCGGTCAGACCTGAAGAGAAAACGTCTGGCATCCGTGTGAACTTGAACTACCCTACAGTGTTATTTCTCTTGACTTTACATTTATTATAATTGATTTTGTGACAATCTGCACTGAGAAAAATCTGTTCTCCGGACAGCGGTATATTGTACAAATATACGTAATCCTTTAGCTTACTACAGAAATCAGTATGGAGCATACGTTATCCGTACGCTACATAGGCACTGCCCTTAGATGTTACATCATGGCTTTGCAGGAAGTCTGATATCTAACAGTCTTTCATATATTACATACATATGTGTATGTTACTTTCGTCAGCTATATGTTATATACGTTCATTTGTATTAACAAACTATTTGGAGACGAGGGATTATTATGTTAAAATAGTTTATACAGGTTCATTCCTATATTCCACAACTTCAATTTCAACACTTTAAAACCACATTCTGAAATACACAAATTTGATCTAGATAATGCAAATACTTCATAGCACATGTTAATAAATGCATAAGCAGGACATTTAAAGAGATCGTAGGTAAGTACAAGAAATTGCATTTATGAATGGATTTAAAAATTTAAGAAAAGAAGCTGATACCATTAAAAAAAAAACTTTGAAACAATTCTAACTTTTTAAAAAAGTACCTAAATCTTCGTGAAGATATAATTTCAGTATGTAATCAAATTATTTTTTTCCTCTTTTCTAAATTTTCTGTTTGCAGGAAAGTGTAATGGATAGGGTTTGAAGAACGAAGTGAAATTGTTGCAGTTAAAAAAGATTCCATCTAATTGCAGCTCTCACAGTGAACCGTAAAGAAAAATTGCTGGGGAAACATTGAGGAGGGAAACATCACTAAGAGAGGGAGGGGAATGACTTGGGCGGAATCGCGAGAATGGAATAACGAAAAGTAAAAATAAACAAACAAAAAAGTTGAAAGCGTTAATAAAACATACTCTTTGTCTTTCTGATGGCCTTTTAGATCGGTCTTCCTCTTTAGCAATTTTCTTGAATGATGTTCCATTTACTGTGTTGCAAACCGTAATTATTGTAGTTTGGTACGAAAGATTTCTGTATTGATGTTCCAGTCTATTAACTCTTGTTACTCCTATAGTTTTGGGGCTACTTGTATTCGCAGTGGTGGGGTTTGAAGAACTTTTACTTTGTCCCTTCTACGTGAATATTATTTATGGGGGCAAGATGAATCAGTGTTATAGCGTTCATCTTTAGTGCAAGAGGTCCCTGGTAAGATCACAGGGCACGTGAATTTGTGGTGTTCCCGTTTCCTTCTACGTTCTCATTGCACCAATTATTTTTATAATCATCCACTTGCATTAATCATCTGTCTTCTTTAGCCTACAGGGCGTATCATCTGTCTTCTTTAGCCTACAGAGGCCACTACAAATGATACGTCCTGTAGTCCTGTCTTCTGTCTTCTTTAGCCTACAGAGGGCACATCATCTTCTGTCTTCTTTAGCCTACAGAGGGCGTATCATCTGTGTTCTTTAGCCTACAGAGGGCCTGTCTTCTGTCTTCTTTAGCCTACAGAGAGCGTATCATCTGTCTTCTTTAGCCTACAGAGGCCACTACGGATGATACGCTCTGTAGGCCTGTCTTCTGTCTTCTTTAGCCTACAGACGACGTATCATCTGTCTTCTTTAGCCTACAGAGGGCCTGTCTTCTGTCTTCTTTAGCCTACAGAGGGCCTGTCCTCTGTCTTCTTTAGCCTACAGAGGGCGTATCATCTGTCTTCTTTAGCCTACAGAGGGCATATCATCTGTCTTCTTTAGCCTACAGAGGCCACTTACATTAATCACTTGTTTTCTTTAGCCTACAGGACGTAATCGTGGGACGTTAAGCTAAAATTTTAACTTAATTTCATATTTTTTTCCGGTGGCAAGTGGCAAGTGGCATCAGTCACGTGGAGAAAACACAAAGCTAACGGCATTGCTAGAGATAGTGCTTTTCTTTAAGCAGGGGCGGATCCAGGACGGACTTCTAGGGCGGCGGTGGGTTGTAATACTGCTACTTAGAGCTACTTTTAAGAGCTCCAAACTCTGGGATGGGTTTCATTTATATATATAATAAGAAAGCTTCCTCTTCTGGGAGGGCAATCGCCCCGATCGCCCTCCTTGATTCACCCCTGTCTTTAAGAAACGCAAACGATATTAGCGTAAAAACAATGCAACTTAAGACGTATGGTATTTGGTGTGCATACTTCTTAAGTCAGTTTTACGTTTAATAAGAAAAACTGTTTAACGTGTGGTCAAACTTTAAATGCATGTAGATGTCTAAATAGTTTAAACTTCTAATAACATTTAAAGTAAGATGCCACCGTGCTGAACTTTCTTGCTCCAATTACTTGAACTAAATCATGTTACGCTGCAGCTATTACTGTAAGGTTTATTCGTGAAATATGAACAAAATTAGAAAACTTCATCCAAAGAAAACTCATCCTCAAAAGAGGATTAAAAAAAAGAAAAAAAAGAAGTGTGTTATCCCATATTGTAGGGTTATTGATGACACATTTATTTGTGGAGTATGAACAAAATCGCCTGAGTCATTTTTGAGAAAATCGTACGAAAAGGACTCATCCTCAAAAGTAAATTATCCCTATGGATCTTTCCTACAGAAATGACGTATGTCATATAGTTGTTAATTAAATACTAATGTATGAAATGTAAACAAAATCGTTATAGCCACTTTTGAGAAAATGTCATTTTTAATTTTTACCCTTCAGTTAATTACCCTTATTTTGCTTTAGTTAATTACCCTTATTTTTGAGAGTAGGACAAAAATTAGAGAAACATCGCTGGAGAATTTTTTTCAAAACCTAAAGATTAAAATTTGGTACACATACGATTGAGCTGTATGAGTTCTAGGCGAGTGTATGTACATGGGACCGAACTAATGTACAAACAAACGGAGAAGTATTCAAAAATAACTTTTTCGACATGTAGAGCAGCTTGTTCTATTACCCTATTTAGAAGTAATATGGGATTTCTGTTACTTTCTACAGAATTTTAATACTCATTCCTATTTGTGTTGGGCCGAAATACTTTGGATGAGGTTTCCAATATTTCAATCCCAGCACTCTTGCACCGCACAAATACACACACACAATCCACAATCCCCAATCTTCATACTATACAAATTGAAACAAAGATATGAAACGACTAATATATTACTGAACTTCTCATCTCATCTGACAACTCTGACAGGTAAAATACAGTAAACCACTCACTCATATTCTCCCAAGTCTCTGTCTATCTCATTAACTCCACGTAAACCCAGCAGCAGCAACGCTTCAAAATAAACGCATTCAATTGTCAGACATGCAACTCTTTGAACAATGATCGTATATGACACTTTCCACACGACGAATATTTCAATTGCATGAATTTTGTCGTCTTTAAAATTATATTACATATTTACAAGATCGAAACAATTAATAGCAAACACATAATGTTTTATTAAGGGCTTTTCACTAATTTCTTGCGTTACCATAATTTTAATGACAGAAACGAAAGCTTAAGTATTTGTTTCCTCCGTCCGTTCGTCTGTAGGCGTATTATAGATTCGATAACTTTTTGCTCTCCTTAGCTAATTTCGTTTCATCATAGGATAGTAAGCTCGAGATTTCTGATGGTGAGAATCAGTGGGCCGCATCGTTTGCATGGGAAATACATAAGGATGCATACACTTCTCGTAATGGACAGACTTTCTGGAAAGGAATCTTCAGGTGGATTAAGAAGAGAACGAAAGAATTAAATGTGTTACAGCTAGTGAAAATGATCATGCGATTTTATAACATTTTGTTATAGGCAACCAGCATTTCTTTCCTACTGTGAAGGTTGCATAAGAGCTAGGGAATGTTATAGATTTTAAACGATAAGAACAACTACCGTTAATGTAATCGTTATCCGTGAAAATGTTAACGGATCGACTCCATTAACAAGCTCGATCGATATAATCGCTCTAACGGTGTATTGCAGAAAACATAATTTAAAAATTACCGTATATACTCGAATCTAAGACGCGCCTCCATTTCTAAACTTCAAAGTTGTGCCAATTTTTTGTATTCACTTCCAAGACGCATCCTGGATATTCAGTGAACCAACTCAGAATTTGACAGCACAAATTAAATCATACAGGTTAATTTGTTCAAACTAAAGATTTAAATGTGAAAATCAAAAGTACAACAAAGGTACTATCTTAAAATCTTTCTTACCGTGTGAACAGAGGACATCCTGTTTACTGGCTGAATACAAACTTCACTATCCTTTTGTATGCGATTCCAAGACGCACCCCCATTTTATACTTGAAATTTTGGCAGAAAAGTGCATCTTCTATACAGGCTTTCATTGAAGAGTTAATGGACAAGAGTTAATGTGTGAGGTAATGGACAGACCAGCAGTACATTCTTGTAACTACCATTGCGTAACCCTAGTAAAGTAGGACCATACTTCAACATGTAGTAATAATCGTCACTAGATTGCTTTTTAATAGGGTTGTGTTTTACGTTTTAGATGGAATACCGAGGTTATGAAGGACAGGATGGGACCTTCGGACTACAACCAGAGGTTGAATCCGTTCCAGTTGGCGGGTACACAGACCATCATACAAGCATCAATTATCGTAATAAACGTAGATTGTTCCTCACTATGCTATCTCGCCTCCAAGAGAGCTGGATTACAAGACCACGCCACTGGTTCCGACAGATTTGGCATGAGCACAGTCCAATAGAATTTATGCCTCTGCGGTAGTGTTGCCGATGAGATGAGTAGTAGTAGTATTTCAGTTTAACGTTCCGCGATTATGCCCTTTAGGCTAAGGGAGGTGGATGATTAAGGCAATTGAATGATGATGGAAGAATTGGTGAAATGAGAATCTGGGAGGAAACGGGAGTACCCCGAGAAAGCACAGGGACACGATGTTGTCCACCACAAACTTACTTGGCAGGGAGCCAAACCAGGTACTCCACGTACCAGAGGTAAGCAATCTACCACAGAGCCACAGTGTTCCCCCACGAGATGAGAAACATGACCATGCTCTCATCTTGTTTTCGAGACGAGACGAGAAACATTTTAGAAGTCTCGTGGTCAACACGAATTCATCCAAGTCTTGGATCTCAATCACTGTGTTAATGTTACATGATTCATAATTTAAAAACTATAAATTTATAAAGTGTTTGCATGAAAACAATGAAGAGAATTTATCAACGTTTGAAGACAGACAAGTCATTTAAATGTTGTTATGTCACACATTTCGTTACGCGGAAGGATTATAATAACTTTTAGTTGATTTATTTTAAAGGATAAATTTTATACATAAATTTACAAAAATGATACAAGAAATTTTCGAGACGAGGAAAGCTTTTCGAAAATCTAGACTAGACGAAAAAGAATTCCTTGAAAATTTTCGAGGGAGGCGAGATTTTAACGAAATTAGCGAGACGAAACGAGAATACCTTAATCCTCATTTTGTCATGGGCAACGATAGCGGCAATGAACTTCTTATATTTTAAGCTATTAGATCAGTGTTAATTCTTGGTTTTAGGGATACGAAGAGATACGCACTGCAGAATATATACGACATTAAATTTATTACTATGTAAGAAGTATGCCTAATATAAAAGGTAAACTACCAATGCTAATTGAGAAGATGTCATTGAAAATGCAAGTCGAAAGACTTCGATGTAACATTTTAACGTGGAGAGTTTAACTACTTCCACATTATTTAATACTTTATTTTACAACCTGGCATGTCATTTTAGAAACTTCTTTGTATGAATTATATAAAAGGGGGAAAAGTTTCTATGCAATAAATACAAAAACGTAGAAAAGAACTCGTCAGTAAAACTCCCTGACGACAAGCGCTGAACCTTAAACTAGAAATGTTTATGACAAAATTCACTACTGTTCCCTTGTGACTCACTTTTGTGTCCAAAAGAGGAGATTTTTATGATTGAAGAAGAAAGCAACGCACTTCTGTGAACAATACAAAACTACAACGATTAGATAAAAGTGATGAAATACTAGGGGGTCCTTCAGAAGAGGAGGAAGAGCTCCTCCGAGGGTTTGACTCGATTTGCTGAATGAAGAGGAAAGCATACACGAGCAAAGCGACCAATGGGTGCGTATAGAGGGAGGGGGTAAATCTGTATCGCTATGCATCTTTCGCTGTTTTGTGTAGTTATGGTGACGGGCCAAATTTTCCAATCCATCAGAACTGTGGGGTGACATTCCTTAGAAGAAAAAAATATATAGATACACTTAATGTCCTGCTTTCATTACTATATCCGAGCGCTGCTTTCAGTATCATGCTTAGATATATCTGTTGATGACCAAATTTGTTGGTGTGTATCAGAGTGGAACTGCATAAATGGATGGTGGTAGTGGGGAACTTTTCTTGTCTAGGGGAAAATACAGGGAAGCAACATGACGATGATGCTGATCAGAGTAAGATCTCTCCACTCTCTCATCAGTCTCTGTGTGGATGATGGACCCATTCCACACACACACACACACAAACACTTATTCGTTTCCCAAGATTCACATACTCGTACAATCTATGTTACCAACTCTCAACAACAGAAAAATCATTACTTTTTCTCTCTATGCCTGTCTCTCATCCCCCTTTTCAACCCATCTGACATCTTTTATGACCCTCGGGGTTCTGTGAGCTATTTGTCATGGAATTGTTAAGAATGACAGACGACAATTCGAAGAAGAGCAAGAAAACTTTGACATCTCCCTTTCTTTTTGCCTTTCCCTTTTTCACAAATAGAGCTAACTTATATTCTTATATTCGCGTGTTATATATATATATATATATATATATATATATATATATATATATATATATATATATATATATATATATATATATATATATATATATATATATATATATATACATGTGTGTGTGTGTGTGTGTGTATTTGTGTATGATCTAGATGTCCTAGAAGTATCTTACTATCTTATGCCACTCTCTTGCATTGCTCATTCAGTTTGTATCTACGGAACGATCTCTCAGTAGTGATGCTTCGACGTTCATCTCCATCATCTAAATTCTCCTTTCTCATCTTATTATAACAATTTCGGATTCCATATTACACTACCCAACGCCAGCTTCCATTCCATTTCGTATATCTATTCATCGCCATCCTTCCCTGTTTTTCTTTCTTTCTTTTATTTGCTTCACTTATCATATGAAAGCTTTCGCATGTATAAGACGCGATACTGGAGCGAGGACTTAAATTTGTAATGCAATATTAGAGAGATTCTTCTTTATTAGGAAAGTGCTTGTCATTTTTTATCTGTTTATACTATTTAAAAAATGAAATGAATAACAATGAACTTAACTCTCTTCAAAAAAATTAGTAAATAAAGGAGAGACTGAGTAATAACGTAAATTTAGAAAGGATTTCATTTACTTTAAGCAAAATTCTATTACTAGCTCGTGGTGGACAAACATTGTGTGCGTGGGTTTTCTGGGGTTCTCCCGTTTCCTTTTACTTTCTTCATACCACCATTTCATTCATTTCTCATCATCACTGTCTCCGTTAGCCTAGCGGCATAACCGTAGAACGTAAAACTTCCACGGTTATAATAATGCTATTACTACGTAACCTGCTTCACTGGGATTAGTTAAAAGAAATAGAATTCAAACTGAAAATTAAAATAAAAAAGCTAAAATGAACACCCATGAAAAAGTTTTAAATTGACAACACAATAAAGATTTATAATGAGGCGAAATGAAAATAATTGTAAATAGGCCTATTACGAAATGGCCCATAGCAGAGATGGAGTGGGTCAAGTGGGTCAAGTGGGTCAAGTTTTCTGATTGGGTCAGTGGGTCGTGGGTCAACAGCATATGACCCATTGCGACCTAACAGCCACCGTAATCCACTGCGATCCACCACCCACCATGACCCACTGCGACCCACCATCCACCATGACGCACTCTGCTCACTGCATTGTAGATAGCATCTTCCGAACACTGGTGAATTTGTCTACGTTTTACTTTCAAGGCCTCCACTTCCCTTCCTTTTTCATTTGTTACTGTTTAGTTACCTGAGATAGTATATCTAAGGGAAAAAAGAAATTCAGATACTTTTGGATATTGATATTTGTAATTGTGATAATAGCAACAGGACTTATACTACTACTTGGCTTTCGAGACATACAGCCTGTGAGTTTTTAGAGGAGCTAACTACTGGAAAAAATGCATTTTTGAATTACCGTAATATATAAATTATTATATTTAAAAAAATGAATGTAACTATGTGTGCCTGATCATCACGGTCAAATTGAAAAGTCAAATGAAATTACTTTTGGTATATAGGTCTTAATCCAAACTGGGATGTTATCGTATAGCTTTCATTATAATACATATCCTAAGGGGGTAGTGGGGATCGGAATTTTTGCGGAAAAAAATGAGTAGGGATGGGCAGAGTGAGTTCGAGCGAGTTTTTTTTGAAGCTCGGCTCGACTCAAAACAGACATTTTTCAGTTCTACTCGAGAACTCGACTCGAATTTGGGCCAAGTTTCGAGTCGAGTCGAGCCAATTCGAGCAAAACTGTGTGTAAAGTTCCAAGTATTCTTTTCAAGTATCCTACATAAACAATATAATTATCAATGATACTACTACTACTACTTCTTATATTATTATTATTATTATTATTATTATTATTATTATTATTATTATTTTATTATTATTAATATTATTATAACACAGTGTATAACCATGAAATGTAGGCAGTTTATATCTGCCTAAACTAGTTGACTTTAGATAGTGATGTGAGGTGGAAAATTTTCCGCTATATTTCGGAAAATTTTCCGCTATATTTTTCCGGAAAATTTTCCGTTCTAACCAAATATCAGTGATCAAGTAACAATTCATCAGTGATTATAAAATTGATTAAATGTATGGAAATGTTAAGAAGTGAAAGATCGTTTAAAGAATCTGAACATTTTCATGGCTTAGACAATTTTCAGTACTATGTAGAACAAGTGAAACAATTTTCCATGAATCGAAAAATTGTCTGTCCTGTACGGAAAATTAAAAAAAAAAAAAACTTTATGTATCGGAAAATTTTCATCATTTAGAAGCAAAAAGTACATCGGAAAGTTTTATTGCTCTGTGGAAACAAGTGAAAGGAATTTCCATAGATTGAAAAATTTTCATTGCGATGTAGAACCAAGTAGAAAAAAACTTTTCGTAAGCTGGACAATTTTGGATATTATGTATAGTGATATTAGGTGGAAAATTTTCCACTATATTTAACTGCACATTGAGCTATAAAGTTGAATTCCTGTAGAGGAAAGTTAGTCAGCAAAATTTTCCAATTAGCTTCGGGAACCGGAAAATTTTCTAATATTTCAAGTTGGGAAGTAAAAATTTACATAGTCTCTCTCTCTCTCTCTCTCTCTCTCTCTCTCTGCGAGTTCCTTCGTTGCTAAGCGGTTAGCATACGCACCTTTGGCATGGGAAACCTGGCTTCGATTCCCGGTGGAAGCTCATGTGGTTCGGATTCCATGTTAATCAGTAGGTAACGTTTCATATAGCCTCGCTGCTGAAAGGGACGTTAAACTCAAAATCAAGTCAATTTAACTCTCTCTATCTCTCTCTCTGTGTTGTAAAGTGCAGGGAACATACATCGAGTTCGTAGAGTACAAATATCCCATTCTGTTATTTAAAATTTAAATTTATTAAAAGTGATTAATATTTTCCGATTCACAAAAACATTTTCTACTTATTCCTACATCGTCGTTTAGCCGTAAAATTTATTGGTAATAAATATTGTCTAAAAAGTTTCATGAAGTGAAACTAACGATTCTTCATTTCTTCAGAAAGGTTTCAAAAACTTCAATGCGTTCTTCCCGCAGAATCCACCTTTGATCTCACAAAATTATATTTCGTCAGTTTAATACGCGTAAGACGAAGTTTTCTCATAGCTTTACTACTTTTCTAGATTTACATAATGCAACATTTATAAATAAATAAAGATAATATAAAATGCCTACTGTAAATTTTTGACTACTCAAAACTTGGATTTAAGTAACTCATGAAAACAAATAATGACCATTTTCTTAAAAAAAAAAAAAAAAAAAAATCATATATTCATTCAGAAGAGAAAGTGAAATATAACTAATAAGGAAGCTGATTTGTGTAGTTGTTCTTTCACTAAAATGATAAAAGAAACGTAAAAAGCTGCACTGAGCTTGCGTTCTAAAAGCAACAAGAAATTTCATTTTAATTTACAAAATAAATAAATAAATAAATAAATAAATAAATAAATAAATAAATAAATATATATCCTATCGAATTGGTATTATTTCTAATACATTTTTATACATAATAATGGTAGCTTTACAATAAAAATATCTGCTCTAAGATGTGAAATTGTGAATTACAACGTTAAACACAATAAAATCAAAGCATTTCTTCTTATTTTGTTGCAAAAATAACACTGTTCTACAAAAAAGTTTAAAAAAGTTATATTTCTGGGTAACGAAGTAGTGATTCTGAAAGGATTTTCACTCCTGAATTTAAAACTGATTTTAGTTTTTCTGCATCAGGTATAGTTTTGGAGTAATCAGCACGTAATGTTTGTGTTTGTAAAGCATTACTATATATTGTTGACACTATATATTACATAGAATTGTAGGTATGCGAAACAGCTGTCGACCGTACATAATGGTTTACTTTTTTCTTTTGTACTGAGTGTCTCTTGTCTCTAATGATACACCAGCAATAGTCTGCCAGCATGGTGGGCATCCACTTCCCTTCATAGCGTTTTTCAATGGTGGATATATCTTTATGAAATATTTCTCCGTGTTCATCGGATATGTCACAGCAATTATTGGGGAAGTAATCCAGATGTGATTCTATGATATGCACCTTCAAGGACCTTTTGCACCCTAAATCCTGATAAGCTGCAAGCATTTCATCCACCATCTCCTTGTATTTAGGGTCCCGTCCAAGGAAGTTTTGGGTTACTTTAGTAAAACTCATCCATGCGCGCTTTTCTTTCTCTGTGAGACACTCCTCAAAACATCTATCTTTCTGCAGTTCTCATATCTGCGGACCTACAAACACGCCCTCTCTTATTTTTGCAGCTGACAGTCGAGGAAATTTGTCAGCAAGATATGCAAAAGCTGGCCCATTGTTATCCATTGCCTTCACAAGCTGTTTAATAAGTCCAAGTTTTATATGTAGGGGTGGAACAAGAACATTTCTAGGATCTACAAGACTGTCCCGTTGCACATTCTTTTCACCAACTGTCAAATTGCGTTTAGGCCACTCCTTTTTCACATAATGGGAAGTTCTTTCCCGATTATCCGATTCACACAAAAAGCATGCATACTTCGTGTAACCTTGTTGCATCCCTAATAATAATGCTATAACCTTGAAGTCACAACACAACTTCCACTTATGTTCACTGTACTTAATTAAGGTCAATATCTTTCTGAAAATTTCATAACTCTCTTTGGTAAAAGTGGCATATGCAACTGGGATTGAAGGCAGTTTATTCCCGATATGCAGCAATACACCTTTTAAGCTATTCTTCGAAGCATCCAAAAATAATCTCCATTCACCAGGTTCGTATGTTATGTATAAGGCTGTCATTAATCCATGAACATCATTGCAGAATGTCACGGAACTATCATTGGCAAAATAAGACACAAAATCACGTTCTCTGTTCCTGAAGGTTATGTTGGTTGTTTCGTGGAGAAGGTTATATCCCAGTAACCTGGAGCATAACAATTCTGCTTTCTGTTTACTGAGTCCTAAGTCTCGCACTAAATCATTTAAATCATCCTGCGTAATACACGTGGCGTGGGCGTACTCGTGCCTTGATACGAGGATCCCTTCTCTTTTCCGGAGAAGATGTAAGTTCTGTAGCACTACTTTCTTCACTATCACTCATCTCTTCAATATCTGTGGGCCTTGAAGGAACTGGCAAAGCTTCTGAATGTGCCACAGGTCGTCTTGCTGACGGCAGATCCGGATAAACAATATGTTTCTTTGATTTGCTGTTCGTGAATCCCTGAATTTTGGTTAAGCAAAAATATCAGTCTGTCAAATGGTCCCTTGGTTCCCTCCAAACCACCGGTACAGCAAATAATGAAACATTTTTTCCTTGCCACCACTTAATTAATTTACAATAACATGTAGCACAACACATATTAGGTGACCACTTCTTATCAAAATCACCATCCCCGACGCCAAAGTACTGCTTATATGCTCTCTTGATGATGGGTGTGATTTTCTTCCTGTTCCTCACGAAGGTGAACTCTCCACAAACATAACAGAAGTTGTTAGCTGCGTATTTATAACCACGAGTGCGAGGCATTTTTTTACTTCACTTAAACACAAACAAAATGAATCCACAGCATTCAGTTTACATACAGTAAGTAGTACTAACGCCCGATAAAATATCAGATTCACACGCTCAGTTTAACTCACAAACTACTCCCAACATCACATTGCAACAACAAAACACTGTCCAGCAAGTTTTGCCAACCTCTGAAAAATGAAAGCTGTCAATGTTGCAAGGTCTTACTTTCCAAATTCCCTTTTGTCACCATATACTGTGTTTGGCATGTATATGAATATATGTACTACGTGAATGCTTGAATTACTCGTAAACTACCCCTGACGGATCAAATCGGATGTCTCATTTGAACTTCCATGTCACATTCCTTTCATAGTACAAAATTTCATTTCAGAAATACAACCCTTGTAAAACAGTGTAATCTTCATAAGGAACTTTTATGTAGTTATTTCATTACATAGGCAGGCCTATATGTGAAGAAAAAGTGGACTTTCTGGTTTTGAAATATTTGATAAATTCAGAAAGGTTTCTTTTCGATTTCTTGTTACATTTTCAATATTGGAATGGGATATTTGTTCTCTACGAACTCCATGTAAGTTTCCTCCACTTTACACACACACACACACATAGAGAGAGAGAGACAGAGAGAGAGAGAGAGAGAGAGAGAGAGAGAGAGAGAGAAAGAGAAACACTATGTAAAATTTTACTTCCCAACTTGAAATATTAGAAAATTTTCCGGTTCCCGAAAGCTAATTGGAAAATTATAATTTGTTGCTATCCAACTTTCCTATACAGGAACTGAATTTTATAGGAATAAATAAAGTGGAAAATTTTCCACCTAACATCACTATACATAATATACAAAATTTTCGGGCTTATGAAAAATTTTTCCACTTGTTTCTACATCGCAATGAAAATTTTTCGATCTATGAAAATTCCTTTCACTTGTTTCTACAGAGCAATAAAACTTTTCGATTCGCGAAAAAGTTGTTTTAGTTTTTGCTTAAAAATGATGAAAATTTTCCGACTCAAAATTTTTTTTCGGTTTTTCCATACACGACAGAAAATTTTGCGATTCATGAAAATTTATTTCACTTGTTCCTACATAGTACTGAAAATTATCTGAGTCATTAAAATTTTCAGATTCTTTAAACGATCTTTCACTTTTTAACATTTATATACATGAATGCAATCAATTTTATGATCACTGAGAAATTGTTACTTGATCACTGATATTTGTTTAGAACGGAAAATTTTCCGGAAAAATATAGAAGAAAACTTTCCACCTCACATCACGGCTAAACAATTATGTAGGAATAAGTGGAGTATGGTTTTATGAATCGGAAAATTTTCATCGCTGACTGTAGACCTTGGTCTTTGAAAAGTCTTCAGGACGCAAGGACATCGGTCACGAGGTTCTGGGTTTGAGTACCGGAGCAGTAAGTATTCGGGCTCGACCCAAAAGTTGTAAAAGTTATAGGGCGCCTGCCAACGATGTTCAATACTGCTCGGCCCAGGTTTATGTCTGCCAAAGGCTCGAGCGGCTCGGTTCAAAGCTCAGTCACTATCAAGCCAAACCGAGAAGTGACCCGAGCCAACAGCTCATCTAATCGAGCTGGCCCGAACTAATGGTTCATCCGAGCCGAACTAAACCGAGCTGATTGCCCACCCAACCGAGTCAGTTCGAGCCATCGAGTCAGTTGAGCTGAGTCGAACCGAGCTCGTTTCAACGGAGCTGGCTCGAGCCGATGGATCACATGAGCCGAGTCCCAACCAAGTTGATTGCTCATCCCAATCGAGCCAGCTCAAACAACTCGCTTAGTTGAACCGAGCCGAGCCGGTTGACATCACTACTCGGATTAGGCTTCTGCTCGGGCTCAAAAATTCGAAAGTGCAGGTCTCAGTCTTGATGATAAGAACTACATACTTATGTTGGTATGTTGGTACTTATCCCCATCAGGGAGTCGCTGTCGGAAAGAGGGATTGCCGCCGTCGACGGTGTCAGGCCGCCTGAAGCAGCCGGCGCCCGTCCACGGCGGCACGACGATCTACTTGTTCAAAGTTGCGACATTTTGTCAAGGCGGCAAGCGGTCGAAAATCGTAAAATAAAATGCCCGTTGGCAAAACAGTCGGAAAGGCCTCTTATCGACTCTGCCGACTACTTATGCCGGCCTCTTTTCGACGGCGGCGCCGACGCATTTAATGCTCATTTCCGGCTGTTTGCTGACTGCTCGGCAAGGCAACTATTCGTCGCGGTCGAAAATTGGCCGGAAAGACGCCGGTGTCCGGTGCCGGAAATCCGACCACGGCATCTGGTCGGCATGGACAAATTGTCCGACTGTAGGCGGCAGGATCCTGATGGAGATATTGGTGCATGACATTTGAGGCTGTCTCGTTATAAAAATCTATTGTCGCCTCGTTATCGAGACGAGACGAGACATACTAAAAGTACCCGACAAGATGCACTAAAAATACGAGACGAGATGCACCTCTGTCGTGGGCGATACTAAGAGTATTTCGCATTACTGCTTACATTTCTCATTGCTTTCGTTTTTCAGTTTAATCAGGCCATGATTTCAAAACGAGTTGAAACAAGCTGAACGAATGAGCCATTTATCAAACTCGACTCGACTCGAAACTCGACCTCAAAACAGTGACTCGACTTAGAACTCGACTTGAGAAAAATTACCTTTGACTCGACTCGAAATTCGAGTCGTTATAGCTCGATTCGTGCCCATTCTTAATTATCTCGTAAGCCATTAAACTTACGGAGCTGAAATTCAGTATATTAACTCTTTATTAAAAATGAACAGAACGTGTCCTAGCATTTTTAAAAATTCTCCTTTATGAGGGGGCGGCACTTTCTATATATGGAAAATTGGCAGTGGGTTGGTTTGTAAAAATAATCGAAAATAATCAATATTAGTTGAGAAACAAATTGAGAAACAATATTAATTGAGAAACAAAAAATACAGTGCTTCGCTTCATACATCCATTGCTTTCTACTGTAATAATTACTGAAGCTTTTGTTTATTATATGGAGCGCTTAGAGCACAGGGTAATCAACCCATAAAGTTGTGAGAAAAATAGGCATAAAATTTGTACTGTAAGCTTAACTACACGAACATTTTAAGTTTGGACTGTACGCATAACTATATGAAAATTTTTACACTTTTTTCTTCCTTTACGTTGGTCTACTTACCTTGATTTGCGACTTGCAAATTCTATCATTTTTCCAGTGAAAAATATCAATAATTCAACAAGGAAATAATTATACCATGATAATTTAATTAAAATTAATCGTAGTTTGCCCATGACAAACATGTTACCCTTTTATTTCGTAAAGGTCAGATCAATCGTTATTGTAACAGAACGGTGCTTGAGCGATTGACCGTAGAAATTCAAACTCGATTAGTGATAATTTCACAACCTGGTTTTATCACAAGTGTTAACTACTTAGTCAGTAGAGAAGAGGCCGTGGATCATGTGTCAGAGTTGATGATGATGTGTTTTGGTGGGTGAGAGTGGTTCATCGTGGGTGGTGGGTCGGAGTTTGTCATGATGGGTGGGGGGTCAGAGTGGGTCACGATGGGTGGTGGGTCAGTGGGTCGTGGGTCACGATGGGTGGTGGGTCAAGTTTTCATTGACCCACACTATCTCTGACCCATAACTCAATAAGTCCTAATGGTTGTCTCATGCAATACTAGTGCAAGTTCTGTGGGATGTATATTTTGACGATTAACCATCTCAGCTTAATGGTAGTTGATTATCAAAGTGAAATGATAAAAGCATATTTCAATCCAAGTGTAAACTATGTTTTAAAAAATCAATTCAAATGATTTAAGTGTTTTGTCGTTTAGAAGAGAATGTATGGCAGCAATTTCATTTATAATTCGATGCTTTGAATACAAAATAAAATAAATATGTTAGGTTGTGAGCAGATGTTCAATAATATGATATGTGTGTTAAGAAGGGATATTCTAGGGGTGGACTGGATTCATGTAAAGAGCAATGGTACAAAAATTGGGAAGGCGCCATATGGTATACCAATTGGCCGGAAATAGATTGGAATATTATTTCGTTTATATGTACTTTAGCGTCTTGAAAAGTTGTTACCAACAGAGATTCACAAGATAGGCATTTCTGCATGACATGAAAATATCTTGAAAACAATTAATAGCATGCTAAATTTACAAGATAAATTAGCAGAGAGTTAGACAATAGCACTAGAAATTAGAAGGCATAACTGTCTATGGGAAAACAGAAGAAAATTAGCAATAGCATATTCGTTTTTTTGGTTTGTTTGGAAAACCTGGATTTGCTCTTTTAAATTAATGGTCCTTTACAGCTTCGAGTTTATGTGAAGCCTGTGGGTTCCGAATTTAATTTATTTCCACGTTAATAATAAAAGTCTTCTTCTTCTTCTTCTTCTAAACCCTATTCAAAGTTAGTTGGAGTATGGTTTTCGGATCACTGTTCTCGACATGTTTTCATCTTTTCATATACACTGTGACACCACATTGCACCATATCGTATTCACACAAATTCCTCATTTCTTCTTTGCTCGGTCTCACACTCATTTCCCATTCAATTCTACAGTAGCCACTCGATGAGCTAGTATTCCACAGGTCTTATTTCGTGAAAAAATCATCGAAGTCTATTTACTTGCAGTTTATCTACTACTGGTCTTACTGTTCCACGGATCGCTTCATCCTTAATTTTGATTTCCACGTCACTCCACACATCCATCGCAGCATCTTCATCTCTGTAACAACTTCTTTTACTCTTCTTCGTCGTCCAACATTCTACAGACAGGTCTTACTACTGTTTTATAAACACTTCCTTTCAAAGTGAATTGGTATTCTGGGTCACACAATACTTGTGACACTTCTCTTCATTTTGTCCAGCTGCTGCTAACTCTGCTTTTTACATGTTCTTCTATTCCTGCTTTTTTCCTGTAGTAGCGATCTAAGTACTCTAATTTCTTCGCCATTACCACCTCTTGTTCATCCAGTTCTATTCTTGTCAATTACATTTTTTTTTAGAATGGGCCATGTAAATATTCTGTCCTGATTTTACTAACTTTAAATCCTTTTCTCCCCAGTGCCTCTCTCCAGATATCTAAATTTCTCTTGCAGTTCTGCCTTGTTCTCACCTACCAGCACGATGTTGTAAGCAAATCTTCACATCCTGAGGTGCTAGCACTTGGATGTCCTTTGTCAGCTCGCCCATCAAAACTGCAAAAAGGTATGGGCTTAGCATAGGTCCCTGAAGAAGACCCACTTTAACTGTGAACTCTTCTGTTATTCCACACTCCTCAACCAAAAAGTATAAGCTGCCAAAGAAAACAGAACTTGTATAGCAATAAAATTTAAGTTCAACACATATAATAATAATAATAATAATAATAATAATAATAATAATAATAATAATAATAATAATAATAATAATAATAATAATAATAATAATAATAATAATAATTTGAATTTATTGATAGTAAAGACCACAGCCAAAGGCAAAATGGTCATAATGTACAATTAGTGATGAGCGGAAGAGTCTTGGTCTTGCAGTTTTTGCAAGAGTCTTGTATGCAAGACCAAGACAAAGAGTAGGAATCCTGATGCAAGACCAAGACCATACCTGCAAGACCAAAACCAAGCACAAGACTCTTGCGCAAGAGTCTTGCACAAGTACTGGCTCGGTGGTAGCGCAGTCATGTGTGATTATTGGGGTCCCTGGTTGGATCCAGTTTGCGCCATGTGAGCTTTTTGGTGGACAAATCCTGTGTGAGTGGGTTTTCTCGGGGTTTTCCTGTTTCTTCCTATTTTCTGCATTTCACCATTTCATTCATTTGTCATCAACAGCGTCTTCCTTAGTCTCGATACATAAACGTGGGACGTTAAACTAGATATTTCATTTCATTCCAAAACATATTAGTGGTGTTTTTCTTTCGAAACTAAAGAGAAATGTAGTATTGAACATCGGTAATTCCGTACACCATAGGTGCCGACAACATGGATATGGCCTTGACTACGAGGCTCAAGCATCAGTTGCAAATTTTCAATGTGTGCTCATAAAATTAATATAAAAATAACATGTTCGTGACATTGACAAAAACTTAGTGCATGTGATCGTAAGCTTCATTTCGTGGCCGGATGCTTATATGTTGAATAATTGTTTATTAATATAACTTTTAGCCCCCTGTATGCCTTTATAGGCACACAGTGTTCGGAATGACCAGAAAATGCTGTGAAACTATTTGGAAGTGTATTGAAAGCGTGTTTTTGTCGATATGGTGTTTTTTGATATGGTATTTTTTTTAAAAAAAGTAATTTAGAGTCTGTGGTAATATCATTCTTATTAAAATTGCAGAATAAGGATCTCATTTAAACTAAATAAACCTATTTTTGGACGGTAACGACACGAATAATGAATTTAACCAAAAATCAGTCCGTGTAAGAAATGTTTACAGAAACGAAACTATTTTCGAAACTTGCGAATTTGAAAACAAAACAGTGAGAGTTGTCCAATCAACTACAATAAAAATCACAAAATTTGATTGTGAAATTAATCACTTTCAAAAGTCTCTGGTGCCCATACATGAGATTGGCGATGGATATTTAAAAGTTGTAAAATTTCCTTCGGCATATTGTTATGATTTGGGGCATTCTGGGTCTCAGCGATAAAATTACCGGGTCAGACAATGGCCAAAAAAAAAAAAGTTTTCCGGTATCATTTCTCGCGATACCTGCGGAAGTCTTTCTCGAGACGTCTATGCTTCCTCATTTAGCATCTCTATTGGGAGAGGAGCTACGGGTATAGTAAATTCTTCAGCGATTTATCATGTACGCGAAGACTTGTCTTGCTGGCAAGATGACACGACACAACGGGACTAGCAGTCAGTCTCTGTGGCCATTGAGCGCGCGCCCAGACTCATCGAAGCTCACTACGTTTGTCAGGTAGCAGGTAGTAGCAGCTAGTTCTAGCAAAAGTCATGAAAATGAAACCTTGGACTTGCTAGGAAAATGTTGAAAATCTACAAATATAAAGCAAAGCATTGATTTTGAATATAGTGTTGCAAAAATGCCCTCAGTGCGCATACGAAGTACCTCAGAGGCCTGCCATTGGCCTTAAAGGATTGCTATTGTTCTGATCAACAATACCAATATTTAGTATTTCATAAGCATCAACATATGAGGTCCGTCATACTACCACACACAAAAAGCATTTCTACAAGGACTGCCATATCCATTTTCGACAGGTATTTCCTCACGAACGAGTGATGCCAGGATGAAAAACAAATGTGTTCTATATAGAGTGAACATTCCCCTACTAAAAGATTATAAACGTTCGTTCCAGTGATAGAGTTCATTTTGGGGGTTTTATCCAGCTTTTTTGTTATTTCGACCACTTTGTGGCACATCGAAGATTGAATGATATACCATTATACAACAGTGAATAATCCATATTCAAAGTGAGAGTGATTTTGTACAGTTATTTTAATATAACTTGGAGTTTGATGCCGTTATTTTGTATTTCTAATAGAGGTAAAAAGTAACATAAATCAAGTTTACACAAAAGATATAGACAGTTGTAGACTGAGTATTAAATCCGTGCTAAGTACCAAAACGAAAATATTGAGTAAACAGCTCAGATGTTACTTTAGAACTGATGGGACATATAGGCATGCGTCACATTCTGGGGATTATTTGAACTACTTCCACAGTGAATACTAGGTAACCAATTTTTCACTGAGTAGGCCTAGTGTTAGGCACATAGCAACATTTTACATTAGACAGAACTTTTCTATTTTTAGCACTTACCAGGAAAAATATTATCCCTTATATCCAGAGTAAAATTTACCTATGAAAAGCATAAGCTTCCTTAAAAGCAAGACTTGCAAGACTCTTGCATGCAAGACCAAGACCAAGACCAAGACTGGGTGTGCAAGACCAAGACCAAAACCAAAACCAAGTATTCCAGTGCAAGACGAAGACCAAGACCGGGTATGCAAGACCAAGACCAAGACCAAGACCACCCGAGTCTTGATCTTGGTCTTGGTCTTGCATTTGCTCATCACTATCTACAATAATATACAATGAAAAATTACAAAGGAAATACAAATAAAACAAAATAAATAAATTTAAAATACATCAAATCATCTCGACCAAATACAAAATAAAAGATTAGCACATGAACTTGATACAAGCTAAATTGTAAAGTAAAGTTACAACATAACCTCGATTAAATAGCTAATGAATCGACCATGATGTATTATTAAGAAGTAAAATATAATGAACATAATAAAAATGAACAAATTACAAAGAAAATATATAAGAATACACATAAATAGATATAAACAAGGTACATAAAACAAAGACAATTAGAATTCAATAGATAATATACCAAACCATGGTGAATTTTATATATTTACTAAGTAAAAGATTTCAAATATTGTTTTTTAAGTAAAGAAAAATTCGGATCAAATAGATCAATTTTGAGAGATTTTTTATTAATATTGTCAACACTAATAAATAGTGGAGAACCAACCAATTTATTGTTACATAGTATAGATCGGTAAACCCTAGAATTATACCAAGGAACTTTAATATATAAATAATCAATTAAATTCACTGTAGCATGTATTATATCATGAATAAATATTATTTGCTTTAGATTTCTCCTAACTTCAAGAACTAGTAAATCAAGCTTAGCACGAATCTCCCTATTAGTCATCTCATGTAATTTGAATTTATATTTTAGCCAAGCCAAGAAAGAAATCTGGACTGACTCAAGAACTTGAGTGATAATAGTAAGATTACGATTCCAAATTAAACTTGCAAATTCCAAATGGGATCGTACATAAGCACAATATAAGATTTTACATGTTGCAATGTCTTTAAAATCTTTGGCAACCCATTTGATAAGTCCCAGATTCCTTCTAGATTTAGATACGATGGTAGAAACATGATGATCTAATAATAACTTGTAATCCATCATAACACCTAGGTCTTTATTGATTAGAACAGCTTGAATTGTATGCTGATTTATTATGAAAATTACGATATATTCGTTTTCCTAGAGAACGATATAATTTTTATTTCGTTCATGTTCAAGGGAAGTAAATTTTGTATGCACCATTGATAAACTGAAATAATAATAATAATAATAATAATAATAATAATAATAATAATAATAATAATAATAATAATAATAATAATAATAATAATAATAATAATAATAATAATATAATAAGTATGTATATTCATACATAATGTTCGAAACTTCCAAAAATGAAAAGAATCTACCGAAAATTTCGTTAACTTCTACAGGTGGATGACAGAAACAGTTTAAATGAAGTAAATGCCTAAGCACAATACAAAACCCGAAGGTTTATTTTGAATTTAACGTCCCGTTCAGCAGCGAGGCCATATGAGACGTGGACCTACTGATTAACGTGAAATCCGAACCACATGAGCTCCCGCCGAGAATCGAACCCGGGTCTGCCACGCCAAAGGAAGCCTAGCCACGCTAGCTAACGCCTAACCGCTTAGCCACGAAGGAGCTCAACAACAAAATTAAGTTCTATTCTTTACCAATCTCACTCAATCAAGATCATTGCAATATTAAAATTCAACTTGTCTTATTCAAAATCCTTTTTAACAGTTTAGTGACTGGTAAAATCGTTTACTTAGAAATTGTATAGTTTGAGATTCTTTATCTTCATTTATAGCTTTTAGTGTACCTTAATCTATAGAAGATGAGTCATAGTTACCGTATTCTAATTAATTAGATTTTAACGTTGCTTTCTAGCATCAATGCTACGTGAGACTTACTTCTAAAAGTGTGATCCGATTACTACTTGAGTTTTGTATTCGAGGAAAGTACAAGGAATCGAACCCGAGACCATACGCAAAGAAATCACACATGTTAGTAACATGTCCACTAAGGGATACTATGGATACGCATAGTTCTCTACGATTATGATTTTTTTCTTTCTTTTTTTTCTTTTTTTGCAAGAATAAAAGCTATCTTTAGAGGCTACAGAAAATTTGTTTACTAACACCACAGGAAATTATGTCAGTAGGTATATTTATACTCTTCTTTGATAACATTCACTATCTGCACAGACCTGTATATTACATAGAGATTTCCAGATTTGCTTTTA
Source organism: Thermobia domestica (assembly GCF_964235325.1). Lineage (NCBI taxonomy): Eukaryota > Metazoa > Arthropoda > Insecta > Zygentoma > Lepismatidae > Thermobia > Thermobia domestica. Next base: position 63,122,414 of record NC_137466.1, read on the forward strand.
TATTTCAAAAGGTAGGAATAATTTTTTGAATTTATTTGTTTATTATTTTGTTCATGACAGAATTTATCTTTTAATAAAATGAATACTAAAAAGAAATGTTATGAATGTAAGAAAACCGTTATAATTTTCGATATTTTTCTTACATTTACATTTTTCTCAAATAATACAAGTATGAGCGTGCTTTTTTTAATGTGTTTGTCAGGATTTTAGTAGTATTATCCAATATACTTTGCAGTTTCCTTTTTTTCTTTTTTTTAGCTTGAATGAGATAAAAGATAGAAAGTGTGATAAAAGTAAAAAGGAAAATTAGAAAACAGAATATTATTCAGATTTAATTATACCATTGCAACATCTTAATAACTCCTTATTTTCTTTCATTTTTATTAAATAGATAAAATTAAAAGAAAAAAACTAACCGTGGGACATAAAACAAAGATTTCATTCCATTTTTTTTCAAGAAAAAAACAAACAATAAAAAAAACAGTTATTGCAGGATCGTAATTTTTAAGTGCATGTTGGAAACAGTGATTACTCCTGTGGTGCACATAACGGTCATCACGCTTGATTGTTGTTGTTGTGTAATAGACACAAGAGAAGGCAGTAAAATAATCAACAATATCATCATGTGACAATTTTAATTTTGTCATCCACTTTATGAGATTAACAACAATACAAAAAAAAAAGTGCACTGTAGTAGAATGAGGAGATAATCCCTCCTCGCTATTGTCTCGCACAATGGGAAAAGGATAAAAGAAGAAAAAACAAAGGCTGAGATGGAGGAAGAGAAGTGGAAACGTTTCACTTGAATGAAGGAATCACAATAAAAAAAAGAAAACAAACGGAAGTACAAAAAATAGATATAATGCTTATTATTGTAGCAATTTCAATGCTAGTGGAAATTGTTTGGCTTTTTTTGGTTGGGGGAGGATGCAAATGTTGGAAGAAATTCTCTAGTTAATGAGAAAGGACGCCACTAAGACGACTCCCACTCCTTATGACTTGGTTACGTAAGGGTTGGATCGTATAAGATAGACTAATGCTGCTGTTTATTATTCAAATAAATCATTCTCGTGTAAAATTTCTGTAATAAAAGGCTTCTAAGAAAGAATAGAATACTAATATTAATTAATGTCAGTTAGTAAAACCCTAAAATGAATAAGTACACCGCCGATCCTCTGCCAGCAACTGGAAAAGAAGTGTTAATGCATCGAAAATATTATTATTTGCTACTCATAAAATTTCTATCTCAAATTTCAACTAATTTCTCGTTCGATAGCGGTACTGTGTATCGCATTATACTGCGAACTTTATCAGTAGTGCAATTTACAATACTTAAATTGTATTACGAAAAACAGTCAAAAAGATCCCGGAATGTTGTACTTCTGGCATTTGTGATGCGATCACAATGAATCTTATGCAATACAGCCCCTAGATTGCCTAATTCTGAATTTAACAAGTGTAAATACTAGTGGTGGGCACAAAAACCGATTTTCCGGTTTTCAGAAAAAACGAAACCGGCTTTTGAAAATTTTCAAAAACCGGTTCGGTTTTTCACCTAAACTGGTTTCGGTTTTCGCCGAAACCGGTTATCGGTTTTCTCCAAAACCGGTTCGATTTTTCATCGGATTCGGTTTTCTTCAAAACCGGTTCCGTTTTTTTCCAAAATTTGTTCTATTTCTGACCAGAATAGTGTTTCGTTGTTCTCCGGAAACCGAATCCGTTTCCACAGAAATAGTTTTATCTGTTTTCCAAAAGTGTTCACCGAAACTGGTTTCGGTGAAAACCGAACCAGTTTTGAAGAAAATCAAACAGGTTTTTGGAGAAAACTGAAACCGGTTTCGGTGAAAACCGAACCGGTTTTGAACAAAACTGAAATGTCGGTTTTTCGGGTTTCGGTTTTTCTAGAAACCGGTTTCAGGTTTTTACAAAAAAAAACTGTTTTAGTCACCCCTAGTAAATACGTCTTAACAGGCAGTGTACGAACAAACACAATTGTGTTCAAAAATTCGCTTACATGTATGGGATATGGACTATAAATAGCCGTCGTTAAAGTAGCCGTTAAAAGTTAAGATGTTAACGGACTGGCTCCATTAATGAACTCTGCTGAGATAATTGCTCTAGCTATATATTCCGAAAACATAATTTTAAAATTCTCTTACAAGTATGGATAGGTGATATAGATAGTTCATCGTTAAGATGTTTACGGAGTGACTCTGTTAAAAACGAGGCCGAGATAATCCCTCTAACTACCTATTGCAAGAACGAGAATTCAAAAATTCGGTTACGTGAACAGGTTATGGGAAATAAATAACCACCGTTAAATTCGCCGTTAAAAGTTACGATGTTAACGGATTGACTCCAATAAGGAACTCGGCTAGAACTTAGTAATTATTCTAGCTGTCTATTACAAAAACATAATTAAAAAATTTCGCTTCCGTTCAGAAGTCATCCTGCAGAGTAACGGATGGACCGAAGTACTAACAACACAATCTTATAAAGTCTCACTGCGTGATCCTAATAGTAGAAAACAAGTGAGATTCGTTTCACAGTATGAAACTACGGTAGATTTCAAAAACTATTCAAATTCAATACTCAAACTTGAAACAGTACGTTCATAACTACTGGTTGCAATAGATTAATAACGTCAAAGATACAACCTGTTCCTGGGACTCTGAATCTATACCAAAAGGCCATTATTATCTATCCCATACTGTTTTTGTTCTATGGCGATAAAAGTTGAAACAAAAAATCGTTAATTTCAATCACTTCCGATTTAAATAGAGGGTTAAGGGAGTGGACAAAACCTATTCTTGGGAGACTGAATCAATTACGAAAATCCGTTTCTTGATGTTTCTTACAGACGATATTACTATGAAAATCAGTATTGAAACAAGAAGTACTAGTAAATTCAACCATTTCCAGTTTCGATATAGTGTTGCGAATTGTGATAATTTCTATACTCTATCTAGACGTTGTATCGATTGCGAAAACAATTTATGTTCTATAGCAATAAATGCTGAAACCGGAAATAGTTAACACTTCCACTTTGAATATAGGATTAATGGAAAAGATAGAACATATTGTCGATAAGATAAATCAAATGGCAGAAACTGAATCTCAACATTTCATGTTCTTTTTTATTTTCGGCAAATAAGTATTGAAACCGAGTGTTGAAACCAATAGTAAATTTGAATCACTCGTGGTTTTGGTAGAGAGTTGCATATTGTGATTATATGTTGTCTTAAGAGCCTGAATAGATTGCAAAACACAGTTTGTTGTTTACTATTACAATTTTTCTTCTATGGCGATAAATGTTGAAACCGGAATTTGTTAACTGGAATCACTTCAGTTAAAAAAAAAAAAAGAGGATTAACGAAAAAGATGGAATCTATTCACGGCAAGACTTATCGGTTGCGGAAACCCGCATCTCGATATCTCTTACCATTTTTGCTCTATGGAAATCAGTATTAAAACCGGAAGTAATAATAAATTTCAACCACTTTCTATTTTGGTAGACTGTTGCGAATAGTGATGAGCAAATGCAAGACCAAGACCAAGACCGGGGTGGTCTTGGTCTTGGTCTTGGTCTTGCACATCCAGTCTTGGTCTTGGTCTTGCACTGGAACCCTTGGTCTTGGTCTTGGTCTTGGTCTTGCACACCCAGTCTTGGTCTTGGTCTTGGTCTTGCATGCAAGAGTCTTGCAAGTCTTGCATTTAAGAAATCTCAAGATTTTCATAGGTAAATTTTACTCTGGATTTAAGGGACAATAAACTCTACAATGCACCAATAGTAACAGAAATACAATATTTTGTTTCTAAATGTAATATAGTTTAACTTCGTGTAAGTATGATGATAGTGTACAACATAGACGACGACATTTATTTTATTTTTAATGGGTGCCAACGCTTCACTACTTATAAGATATGCCTAAATCACAACGTTTCGTAATCTGTTTATATTTTTTAACAGATCCAACACTCCACTGGTTTCCAAACTGGGGAGGTTACCCCTGAAACGCATGAAAGAAAATCAAGACGGCACAGATTATTGAAATATTATGAATTGCAATATATTTTTTACACTCTAAAGGCGTCAGATTTTTCTTTTCAACCACGATTAGCTAATCCTTGTCTTAAACAAATTTCCAATTAAATATTGAGCTTTTGTTTTACTGATTCCAATATGTATTGTATGGGGCAGAAACATTGACATTACGCAAAAGCGATGAAAAAATTACAGGCTTTCGGAACATTGACATGGAGAAAAAAGGAGAGAATTAGCTGTGCTAAACGGAAAACGAATGGGAAGGTGTTAGAAGTATTAGCAGTAGGGAAAAAAAGAAGAATTTTAGATATTGTTAACAGAAGGAAGAGGAACTGGTTAGGATATTGGCTGAGGAGGAACTGTATTATGAGGGACTTGCTAGAGGGTATTGTGGAAGGAAAAAGACCGAGGGAGCGAAGGAAGGTATTAAAACAGAAAATTGCTACGTTAAGACGAAGAGACTAGCTAAGGACCACCAAATGTTGAACCTTCTGTTGCAGCAAGTAATCGGTCAATAATAGCAGAATAGCTATTATTATTATTATTATTATTATTATTATTATTATTATTATTATTATTATTATTATTATTATTATTATTATTATTATTATATGTTTAGCAATTAAAATAATAATTGAGAGAGAGAGAGAATTAAAATAATTATTATAATCAAACCTCTTAATATTTTAGAATAATTTAAGTGAAAACTGAAAACGACTCAACTATGTGTTTTGTGTAAACTCTCATCCACTTAATATTTACCGAAGAGTAATTTAGTTTCTTCTCTTTCGTTTTCCACTACACAAAACATCTTTGCTTTTAGATCTAAAATAATAATAACTAATCTTTGTTCGATATAGTACCCACTATAACACGTAATTACTCTTCGTGGATGTCAATAATTTGCAGTTCTTTTTTCATAAAACTCTTAAGGGTATTAGCCATTACTAGAACCTGCGCAATAGTATGATAAAAACATATAATGCTATCATGGAAGAAAATCAGAACCTGACGGACTGAAGGCAGGATCATAAAAATAACAATATAACGAATCAGACATCTCGATGTTATTCCGATATTAAACCTATTATTGGTACACTAGTTATACAGTATAAATACTTTTGACCTGTATTAGAAATACAAATTACAACATCAAACTCCAAGTTATTTGAAGTTTAGTGTGAATATGGATTACTAGCATCAATTACCCACTTCGTTGGATTAAACTTTAAAAAAAAATATATTATATATTTCGTTAGTCAGTCACTTTTTATTATTAGTAAAGCTCTCTCTGATATCGGTCATTTTCGATTATTTTTATTTCTCTCCCCTCTTCCTCCCCAAGTTGCAAGGATTAAATTGGATTTAAACGGCATCAGAAGTGTCACTGTTCGTCTCAGAGATCCCGAAAACTATTGATTTGGCACTAATATTGGTCATTTTCAATAAACTTATATATGTCCTCCTCCCCCATGTTGCGGAGCACGGCATTGGAAGTGTCATTGTTCATCTTAATGACCTCAAAAACCATGAGTTCGATATTGATAATGGTCGTTTTCGATAATTTTTATATAGGCCTATCTCCTTCCTCCCCCAAGTTGCAGTGCTGAATTTGCATTTAAACGTGATCGGAAGTATCACTGTTTACCTTAGCGACGCCGAAAACTATAGATTCGACACTAATATTTGGTCATTTTTTATTATTATTATATATCCCTCTCCCCGAAGTTAAGAGGCTGAATTTGGTCGTAAAGGGTATCGGAAGTGTCACTATTCAACCAGACCTCGAAAACTATGGATTTTACACTAATATTCGTCATTTTCGATCATTTTTATATCTCTTCCCTCCCCTCCTCCAAGGTACGGGGCTGAATTTGAATTTAAACAGCATCGGAAATGTCACTGTTTATCTCAGCGACTCACTAAACTATAGATTCCATCGGTCTGGTGGTTCAAGAGTTATTAAATTTTATTTATTTTTGTACATTTTCCATCCCATCCCCGTAACCTAAATTCTACCATCAAAGTGATTTGTAGAGAAACCATCCCAAGTCCGAACCTCATCTATGTTGAAAATTTGAGCAAGATCAGTCGGGTGTTTCAAAAGTTATTAAGTTGTATTTATTTTATACATATTCCCCTCTCCTCCTCCAGCCCTAGGTTCTACCATCAAAGTGGAACAAACTCTAAAAAACTTTCCAGGACCGAGCTTCATACATGTTAAAAATTTGATTGAAATTGGTTGTTTGATTCAAGAATTATTAAGTTTTATTTATTATTTTATAACTCCCATTCTCCCCTCCCCTACGTTTTACCGTCAAAGTGAAATGATAAAAACACTCTCAGGCCCAAACCTCATCTACGCTAAAAATTTTATCTAGATCGGTCGCAAGATTCAAGAGATTAGGAATCATAAAGTAGTCACTTTCAATTTTATAATATAGAGTTATTGTTGTAGTATAATGTTATATCGCTCAATCCTCGATGTGCCGTATACCTAAGGAGGCTAAAAGTTATATTAATAAACAGTTTTTCAACGTACAAGCATCCGTCCATGAAATCAAACTTGCGGTCACATGCACTAAGTTTCATGAAAATGTTATTTCGATATTAATTTTATGAGCACACATTAAAAATTTCCAACGGATGCTTGAGTCTCAGTGCCAAAGCCATATCCATGTACTGGACACCTATGATATACAGTATTACCAATGTTCAATACTACATTTATCTTTAGTTTTGGAAGGACACCACCACTAATGTGCTTTGAAATGAAATGAAATATCTAGTTTAATGTCCCACGATTATGAACCAAGGCTAAGGGAGACTGTAATGATGAGAAATGACTGAAATGGTGGAATGAAGAAAGTAGGAGGAAACGGAAAGAGGCCGAGAAAATCCACACACACATGGTTTGTCGACCAAAAAAGCTCATATGGCGCAAGATGACACCTGTGTAGCTTGAAAACGAGTAATATCCACAGAAAACGCGAACAACCAATTAAGAAAACGACATACTGTAGCTATATGCTACAAGGACAGATCGACTCACACGGATTTCATAAACTACTGGGAACACATTCACTGCAGCAACATTTTTACTGAAGCCAAAAAATCCATCTCTTACTTTTTTGCACTCTATAAAAGAAATTCAAGTAGTGCCGGTACTTGTGCAAGACTCTTGCGCAAGAGTCTTGGTCTTGGTCTTGGTCTTGCAGGTGTGGTCTTGGTCTTGGTCTTGGTCTTGCACCCCTTGGTCTTGGTCTTGGTCTTGCATCGGGATACCTGGTCTTGGTCTTGGTCTTGGTCTTGGTCTTGCATGCAAGACTCTTGCAAAAACTGCAAGACCAAGACTCTTGCGCTCATCACTAGTTGCGAATGATCACGATATGTTGCCTTGAGGCGCTGAATCGTTTGCGAGAAACAGCTTTTCGCTATCTGTCACTGTTTTGTTCTATGCGATAAACTGAAACCAGACATGTCTAATTTGAAACACTTCCGGTTTGAATAAAGGGTTAACGGAGATGAAACTTATTGTTGGAACGCAAAATCGATTGCAAAAAAACAGCTTCTGGATATCTCTTACTGTTTCTGCTCTGTTGTTGGCCGACAAACGAACAGACAAAGCCGTTCTAGAAAATTTCCAACATTTATGCATAACAGTTTGAAAGTCCAAAAAGTAGTTGTAAAAGAATAGAATATTCTGTGAAATCTGCAACCATATATCACGATTACGCCGTGCGGGTTGTCTAATCTTCCAGGCGTTTAGGTATTTCCTTATTGTACAGTCCACAGCTAAAAAACCTTGCAACATGAGCATGTAAGTTTATTGTAAAACTAAGCCTAACAGCGCAGGGAATCAACATAACGTCTAAGTGGCACGAATCACGCCAGGAAAACTCGGCGTCGTCCCCTGCACATTTATTTTGGAGCAAAAGACTTCGTCATTTCCCAATAACCTTACATGCTCATGTAGCTCATGTAACTGTACTTAATGGATACTGATTATTAGGATGTATCGAAAAAAATAATGCTTTTTTTAAAAATCGTCTTACGTTTACTGGCCATTATGGACTAAATATATTTACTATAATCTAGAAAACATTTGAAGTCGATGTGTCAATTTCTAAGATGCCGGTATTAGCTTGATGTTCGAAAAAACAAAATGTTTTGTTTTGTTTTTGTTTTAAAGTAAAATACTGATTACTTTATACCGTGTTAGCTTTACTAATAATTGTTCTTGAAACAGTCCATATATAATGTAGAAAAAATCAGAACAATGCCTTAAGTTTTTTAAGGCATCGCTATCCTTTTAATTTTTGAGGAAAAAATCGTCAAACTCCGAAAAAAATCTTTAAGGTTAGTGTAAAGAGACAAGTTTGGCCGATAGATGGCACTACAGTCTTCGTATCTCTCCGATGTATTTTTTACCTTTCACAAAAATTTACAATTTCTCTTACAAATTTCAACCTAGAGACTTCAAATTTTTAGAGAAGGAACTTCATAACCTATTAAAGGGAACAATCCGTGCCGATTTTTTATTTAGAATTTTCTTCATCGTTGAAACAGTTTCATTGTTAAAGGTTTGGATATTCATTCCAACAAACAAGCAATTTCAACAATGAAGAAAATTCTAAATAAAAAATCGGCACGGATTATTGCCTTCGATAGATTATGAAGTTCCCTTTCTAAAAGTTTGAAGTCGCTAGGTTGAAATTTTTAAGAGAAACCGTGATTTTTTGTGGATGGTAAAAAATCCATGGAAGAGATATGAAAATTGTAGTGCCATCTATCGGCAAAACTTGTCCCTTTAAACCAACCTTAAATGTGTTTATGAATGTTTTCTTGTTAGGTATCATACACAATGGGATAAAAAGCAAATAAAAAGAAACTTATTCGAGTGTTTATATATTTGGAAAGCGTAAAATATCTTAACAATTGGAGAAAATTAACTGAGATACAGCATTGTAGTTTCTGCATCTTGTCGCTTATTTCCTAGAAAATTTATTACATTGGAAGTAACCTAAAACTCACCACGAGAAGTTAGCTGCAGTTCTAGTTAAACCCTATTTCCCATTCCTACACTCACATATAATTTTGTATTGGCAGATTACTGGAACACCCAGAAACCAGGACCTGTGCACCGAAAGCATGCGAGCTACCAATTTAGCTACCAATTGGCCAAGATCGTCTTACAATCAATTATTTCCAACTAGCCAGTGTATCACATTATGACTTAGGAGGGAGATTTTAGGATAAGAGGCAGAAGAAACAGAACAGGTTGAGCAAAAAGGAGAGGGAACAAAGTAGAGGTAATGGAATAGGCCTAAAACAAGGTTGGTGGTTTTCGGTCACTCATGAGTTCCTGAGTAGTGAATCTGAAAAACCATGGACTACACCTTGTTTCCCTGTCACCATTGGCTTCTATCAACGGTATATTTACGGCCTTCTCCTTGCTCTGTGTGAGAAGATTACTGAGAATCCGAGCAGGAAACTGTGACGTCACAAAACTTCCAGTTAGAAATTACTAGTTATAATGTTATTTAAAAAATACCAGATAAAGAGCTGGGAGTATAGTGAAAAGCATTAGAAAATAATAATAATAATAATAATAATAATAATAATAATAATAATAATAATAATAATAATAATAATAATAATAATAATAATAATAATAATAATAGTAATAATAATAATCCGAATTTTCAGTATAAAACGATATTTTCGCGAATATACGTATTAGAGTAGAGGTGGAATATATTTTTGAGACGCTTAGTTGATTAAAGAAAACTGCTTCTTATTGTATACATATCTATTATGGTTTTCATTTTTTGAAACCGGAAATGATTGATTTCTGCCATTTACGATGTGAACAGAGAGTTAAGGGTGTTCACCTCAGCGAAATTAAACTACCGCTAATTTTAAAGCTTTTCTGTAATATCTTCAAAACAAATAAAAATATTCGAAAAACAGAAGCGTAGTAAACTAGTCAATACGATTTTGCACGTGATACCGTTATCACAAGTCATCCATCTGCTTTCAATTTGCAACTGTAGATAGATTTAGCATTTTATGCGAGTTCTGTAAATAGCGGCATACCCAAAAGCAGATAGATGAATTGTGCTAAAGGTACCACATGCAAAATCGTATTGTCTAGTTCACTACGTTTCTGTTTTTCGAATATTTATATTTGGTTTGAAGATATTACAGAAAAAAACTCAAAAATTAGCGGTAATTTAATTTCGCTGTAGTGAGCACCCTTAAGAGAGAAAATGCTACCTATTCTTAAAACACAAAATCGATTTCAGAATACCTATTCTCGCTATCTTTTAAGGTTTCTGCTCTATGTACAGTATGTATATTCAAACCGAAAGTTGTAGTGAATTTCTAGCATACGGACAGGGTAAATATAAAAGCAGTTTTGATAAACCAAATTCCTTAAAACTAATAGAATAATACAAACAAATAGCATAGCTCAAACATAAAACAACGAAAAAAAAAACACGCTGGAAATAATACCAGTGGAAGGATTCGGAGTTCCGAAACAATCGAAATACAAAAAAAAAAATGACATAAAGAAGATAATGGCATAATCTCTTCAGTCCTGCCACTAAGCGATCCACATTTTTTTTTTTCGCTTGAAATATGATGATTGTTGATGCCATCTAATGAACAAGATTAGTAATAAACACAGGTGGGAGGAACACAAACGTTACAAAGCAGTTTCTACTACTATGCACGCCTCAGAACAAAAGCAAAAAATAAATAAATAAAATAAAATAAAAAATAAAATAAATACATAAATAAATAAATAATAAAAGATAAAAACCAGAAGTGCACATATGTACACCTATGGACTGAAGAGGATAAATGTAAGCCTAATATTGGACTCTGCAGAATTGTAAGAAATTTCCTTTAAGTCCCAGAATAAGGGAAGAGTATTGGATGGCCCGTATATTACTATATCACCTGCTCAGATAGAATGGAGAAAAGATAATAATAATAATAATAATAATAATAATAATAATAATAATAATAATAATAATAATAATAATAATAATAATAATAATAATAATAATAATGATAATAATAATAATAATAATAATAATAATAATAGGAAATTAATAAAAGAACTCATGTGAATGAATTTAATACAATAGAATGAGAGAAGGAATCGACGTTCAATTAGTTGAGGGTAAAAAGCGTGGGTGTGGAACGCCCACCTCCCACCTTCTCAATGAAGCTTTCGACCACGCAACTCGTCCAGTGTGAAAGGAAGGGTCGATTTGCCCGTTGAGATGGTGTACGCCGCAGGTACTTTAATCGAAATCTGTGCTACAGAGTCGTTTTTCCATGCTCCTTCGCCTCCTCCCAGCCAATCTTGGGAGAAGCAGCGCATTCTCATTGGGTACACGTGATACTCGAAGGGAGCTACCCTAGCGCCAATCACCTTCGCCGTTTCGCGAAAGCACCTAAAATAACGAAAAAAAGTAGGTAGATTGCCCCTGGCAACCAGTAAACAAACTAGTAGGGGGGAGGGAAAATTGGAGACAATAAACTTTCATATATACGTCGATAGAAACTTGCACTACTCTATGACGTATTTTCAAATATTCAATACTTTGTAGTGATTTAAAGTGTTACATATCTTTAATACGAATTATTATTATTATTATTATTATTATTATTATTATTATTATTATTATTATTATTATTATTATTATTATTAATAATAATAATAATAATAATAATAATAATAATAATAATAATAAAATAAAATAATAAAACGTTTTGTCTTCATGCTTTTTAATTATTTTTCTCTGTCTATTATTTCTCGCAAGTAAATATTGTATATTCGTATAAGTTACTGTACTTGCTTATGTAATCTGTATCATTTTACTGGTATTACTTTTGCTATTCTAATCTTCTTTGTTATATTGTTTGTATTTCTTGACCCCATGTGGCCATTCGCTGTAACATCCGATAAATCAATAAATCAATTTAAGATAAAGATTTTTTTTTTTAAATAAAGGAAATACCAAGATTTGGTGCAAATGCCCTATATTAACACAATTTCTGTGAACGTGTTCGTGTAATGTGCAGTCAATGAATTGAACATAAAATTAAATGTTAGATGATAGCCCAAACTTCAGGGAAAGATGCGGTCACACCAAATGACAGGTGATGTTGAACAGTACAATGTTGAGGAACTGGAAATATTACAGGGCATTATATCATCAACATTTTCTCGTGGAGATATCGATGTGTTCCAGTCACTTTAGGCGTTTCGTTGAATAGCAAAAAAAAAAAAAAAAAAAAAAAAAAAAAAAGTTAATTTGAGGTACACTAAGGATTCTTCTCACATTAGTATTAATAGAAAACACTATTTATAATTACAATGTAAACATACCTTTTTTCCGATTTATGTAGCAGTATGCTTATATCATTGTAATTTATGGTTACAGAGAGAGGAAAAGAAATTTCATATCATCCGAAAGAAACCGAATACTTCTCGTCCATTTTGGATTTAAACTATAGAATAGAAAATTGTTCTTACCTGTATCAAATACGAAGATGCTAGGACCTATATAGAGAAAGGTGAGGATTCTAATGATAGGGAAGAGAATAATCTTCCTTCTGAGAATTGGATGAAGTGCTCAATTTGTGAAATTAGATGTCATTAACACTTTATAGACTTCGCCATACATCTATTTTTGATCTAATCATTCTCAATCAAACCTAATCATTTACAAAATATATACGGATTTGGTAATTTCATATCCATAATAAGATCATAATGAGCTTTTTTCAATTATCTAATCACTTACGTTTAGTAAAGGACAACCCACACTTGCTTGTTATATGAGGTAATACAAATCTAAATTATTTTTAAACCATTTTATACTTCTATAGTTCACTAATTAAGTAATTATATTCAACGCAATCTAAAATTTCATTTCTAAATACATATATATTCGTTTTTATGCTTTAGCTTTGTAAATTCTTCATTACTACCTTCTCTCAAATTCACTTATCCAAGGAAGAAATTAAAAAAAAAAAAAAAAAAACGTTTTTCTGTCAGAAAAGTTTAGGTCTAGTTTTATCTCCAGACATCTGCGAAAGCACCAAGTTCGATATTCATTATAGACTATCAAGGCAAACTATTAGCTCTACACTGGCGGATCACACGGGGAGGGCGGAAGGGGCGACCGCCCCCTCCAAAGGGTTTTTTGAACTTTCAGCATTTATCATTATGAAATACTAATATGGTCTTTTTCCCGACCGATACAATCTGTGTGTCAAGCATAGCAGAATCTAATCAAAATGTGTGGTACTTAATAGTACTTAATACAGACATATTTGAATTGTGAATACTGAATTGTGAACTTCTAGTTAGAAATTACTAGTTATAATGTTATTTAAAAAAATACCAGATAAAGAGCTGGGAGTATAGTGAAAAGCACGAGATAATAATAATAATAATAATAATAATAATAATAATAATAATAATAATAATAATAATAATAATAATAATAATAATAATAATATAACGTCTGGGGGCGGTCACCATAAGCCCCAAAGTAGCGAGAATATGATTCATTCGTTGAACGAACAGCTGTAGGAAGGAGGGTAAGACGGCTTACTCTGTACTAAAAATGTGTTATTGTGTCCTAGAAAAAGGATATGAAATGGATTTCGGAATTCCGGATTATAACCTCAATTATCTTTACCTTTAATAAAGAGAAATATAGAAAAGCTCTCTGAATCTAAGAGAAGACTTTTCGGTTGGTGGATTGATTAATATGTATTTAAATCGTTTGTCAAAAGCGATGCTTTACAGAACAAGAACTAGAGTTTAAAGTTGGATCTGAGTCACTGTAGTGCGTGCAATGCTCACTCACCGGGAATTAAACCACAGAACCTCATGCATCAAAGATCATAGGTACGTTCGCTAGTTACTAGATTAACAAAGAGAGCCGTGACTTTTGGGATTCAACACGGAAACATTAGGAAGGGACCAGGGATTTATTGTGACTTCAAATGGCATTTCATCTTTTCTTGAGAAATAAGAAAAGCTACAAGCTGTTATTGTAAGTCATTCATAAAAGACGATACACTGAGTGAGTAACTTCGCACAGGCCAAACCACTTAAGTCAGAAACTTGAAATTAGGACAGTAGATAAGATTTGTTACGTAGAGTATCACTAAGGAAGGATTTTTTTTGGGGGGGGGGATTCGAAGAAAGGAAGGGAGAATGGGGTGGAAATTATTTTAATAAGATGGTCATCTCTTCGAATCCGTTAAGACTAGAGACTTGAAATTTGGCATTTGGATTCCTCATTTAAAATAATTTGAAATGAGTTTCAACGTTTTTTTAATATTATAATAAAACGGAGAAAAAAGAGATGGAAAGAAAAAGTGTCGGCGATTACAAATATTATAATAAGATATCAATATCTAAGAATCTTTGATGGTTAGAAACATGAAATTTCGTATATGGACTTTCCACTTAAAATAATTCAATACGTATCCCAGCGTTTTTGATATTTTACCTAGAAAGGAAGAAAAGGAGTGGGATTATTATTATTATTATTATTATTATTATTATTATTATTATTATTATTATTATTATTATTATTATTATTATTATTATTATTATTATTATTATTATTATAAGATGCCCATATCTCGGGATCTCTTGCGGTTAGAAACATGAAAATTGGTAGTTTGATTTTTCATTTAAAATAATTCAACATGTATTTGAACTTTTTTTTTTCACTTAACGTAGAAGAGAAGGAAAAAAGGTTCATTAAAATGCCTTACGAGGTGTTTGAATTTTCAGTTTTAGCTTAATCCAATTCTATATGAAAGACAGAAGGAAGAACGCGAAATATTGTGCCACAGTACCACGTAAGAGCATTTGCTATATTGTGCAAGGCCGTATGTCGAGCAGATTAGGGATCTGGGGGCGAAGCCCCACCTAGACGAAGGCTAATATAATAGCCTACACATAGGTAATTTTATTGTTGTTGTATATACTATGTTTCGTGGACCCCACACGATTAATTTTTTTAACTGCTGTCCCGCATTTGTTACTCAAAATAGTATATAAATTATTAGAGCAAATTCTACACTCTTTAAAATGAATGTTATCGTCAATACAGTATTTTCTTTTGTGCAAGTACTGTCACATTCTTGCAAATTAAAATTCTGGTCACCTTGAAGCTACGCTTATCTTCGAGAAAGCGAACCGCACCTCCCAAACGATCCTTCTGGATCCGCTAGTGGCTCTCTATTTATGCGAAAAATTTAGTGTATCAGGAGCCCTTCAAGTTAGAAAGATTAAACTTGGAATAATAGACTTCTAATCAGAAATAATGAACACGTGTCCGAGCGTTTGGGGGTATCTATTTAATAAAATTGGATACGTATATGTGTATGTATGTTACAGCATAGATCTGGAACATCTGAAGCAATTTCAACCAAACTTGTTATACACATATAACTCACCGTCTAGAAAAAGTACTGTGGAGGTCATAAGACAAACCTATCACTCCTAGAGAAGAAGGAGGGACGATTAAAATAATCGAAAATAACCGATATTAGTGTTGAATCTTCGGGATCGAGTTGGGTAGCAAGGATGATTGGTAACAATTCCGATGACATTTAATCCAAAATTTAGGTGAGATGTCTTTAGCACCTCTAGGGTGGTCGGGAACGAGATACATGTAAACATAATCAAAAACGACCGATATTAGTGTCGAATCCCCAACTTACGGGGTCGCTGGAATGATTAGTAACAGTCCCGACGACATTTGAGCCCAAATTTAGGCAAGAAGGAATATGTCAGGTAGCATTGGAAATCGAAGGGGACAATGCCAAAGTCGTTGTTCTTCCGTATTTATCCCACTTATTTCTTTATTTCAAAGAAGCAACATCAAACAAGTTAAACATTTCAAGAAAAGAACCGGTGCGAAAACCATTATAGTCTACTAGTGCTAAAACTATCTAGAAATGGCATCAGATTGATGACACGGTTGATATTACTGTCAGTAATTTATACTGCATTATGATCATAAGTTGTCCCAGCTTTAAAGTAAAATACGAAAGAAATTATGTGTTACTAAAACTTTTAATTCAATTTTCGCAATGAATTAGTACTTTAATAATAATAATAATAATAATAATAATAATAATAATAATAATAATAATAATAATAATAATAATAATAATAATAATAATAATAATAATAATAATAATAATAATAATTAGAAAATGTTTTAAAAGTCCTGACTTTCCCCAAAATGAAGTATATTTCGAAGTTCCAGTTTGAATCCTGATCACAACACACAGTACACTTTTATATAGACCTATAGATCTCAACAAAAATGTTGAACCGCTAGTGGATACAGAGGAATGTTTGGTGGGAGTGGATCATCTGGACGCTACCACACAAAATGACAATAAAGTAATGCAATATTTTGCACATAGACCCATAGACCTTTAGGGAGAAATGGTCGCCCCCACTGATCTTCATATGGATTCGGCACTGCATTGAACAAGCTCTGCAATGGCGCAAGTAGGCAAACAACTATGCAACATACGATATTCTTACAATACTTTCACTATTTGAATCAACGAAAAAATAAAATAAGTAGGTAACGAGATTGGAAATAGAGATGATAACATCGTCCTTTATAACAACATTAATACTCTGTAGGGAAAATTACTGTTACGACACTGTGAACTTATGGTTTCAAAGAAATGAAACTATATAATCAGTCAACAAAAATGTAGAAACAGTAATATGCGCTTCGTATTCACTTAAATGGAACATGGTTCTTGAAATACAACTACTTCAACATGAAATACGTATATATGTATCACGTATAAATCCCATAGACAAATGTACTTTAATACTCTTTTTCGTTACATAATTCCTTCAGATATATGTGTGGGCACGCATGCTGTAGATCTGTTGGCGTAACACAAGAAATGGGAAGAGTTCCTTTAATATTTTCCTTGTGTGTTCAGAGAACTGCAATGTCCCGCCTCATGGCATGTTTGAAAGCTCAATTTATAAGATTTGTTTCTTTGCCATCTCGCTTGGCATAGGTTCAAGCAGAAACCGTCTTATATTCTTCCTTTAACTTCTTCCCAAGATTTATATTCCTAGATTTGCATCACATTCATCATATATGAGTTACGATATGTTAACTTTTCGATATCTTGTGCAGTTACCATTATTACAAAAAATCATATTTCTTCTTCCAATTCCATTATTATTATTATTATTATTATTATTATTATTATTATTATTATTATTATTATTATTATTATTATTATTATTATTATTATTATTATTATTATTATTGGGGAGATTCTAGCTAGGCTTGAATCTCTGTCTCTTGATGTTAGGAGAAACTTAAGGTAAATTAGGCTTATTCACGATGTTAAAGTTCTTTCGCATAATCTCAGAGACTATCGATCTAGTTTATGTAATAACAAATTAAGTGGTACTCCACTATTTATTAGTGTTGAGAATATAAACAATAAAAGATCTCTGAGAATCGATCTATTCAATGTAAATTTTGTTCTACTTAAAAAACAATATTTAGAATGTATTATTAAGTAAATATATAAATTGGCCGTTGTTCTGTCTGCTATATTGTCTATGAAATTCCAATTGTTTTTCGTTTGATGTACGTTTATTTTTTTTATTTAATCATGTTCTCTGTTATATATATTCTTATGAAATTTTGTTTAATTTTATTAGTGTTCATTATATTTTGCTTTGTTGTACATTACATTACAATTTTCAATTTAATAGATATATGAATGAAGGTAATGTTGAAATTTTACTTTGTAATCAAAGCTTGCTTTAAGTTCATGTATGACATATAATTTTGTATGTGATTGAAATATTTTGATGTACCATTTCTTTTTAATTTGTTTATTTTGTTTTATTTGTATTTACTATGATGTAATTCTCCATTGTATATTATTTGTTTATTTATGACCATTTATGGTTTAGGATGTCACTGTTATCAATAAATTCAAATTATTATTATTATTATTATTATTATTATTATTATTATTATTATTATTATTATTATTATTATTATTATTATTATTATTATTATTATTATTATTATTATTATTATTATTATTATATCCTTATTGATTTTTAGGAACTCGTGCAGTTCTGGTTACCACAGTTACTAGCTATATTAGATTGAAGACTAATTTTATTTAACGTATATATAATTTAAGCGGTATCGCATCTCAGTTTGCTATACAATGAAACACTGGATAGCAAAATATTAAAGATCTGTGACCATAATTTGTTACCGTCAACGTTAATGTTCGCTGACAAAAGTCAGTATTGCATTTTTTTTTTCCTTCATGACATAACGGTTTACTTCTTTGATTTCATCCATACTTAAACATCAATTAAAAATGTCCCCTCAAAAATTCGATGTAGTCAATCAAATTCTTTTTATATTTTCAACAACACAAACTAATTCACTACGTACTACACAATATAGATAATACTGGAGACTGGCCGAAGAGCTGACCAGATACACACTAGGAATATATGTGAAAGAGCATGTGAGAGAGACACTTTATTGCAGTCGAAAACAAAAGCCTCAACGGGTTTCTGTTACCCCGAAATATAAGAGTTCAGATTTCTTTTCTTTCTTTTTTTTTTCTTTTTCAGTTATATCACTAGACAAAGATAGAGCTTCTCCAGCTTCCCTCTTCTGTCCTTCTATAATTTCCAAACTATTTCATATTACATAAATGACGCAATCTATTTATTTCATTGCTCTACCCCACTAATAGAAATATACCTTTAGTTATGTTCTCATACTTCATTGTAATAGCGAATAAAATAGCGAATGTTTGGTTCGAAATAACTTAAAAACTGGAAAACCGAATTGTACACCCATGACATTTGGCTTTGCTATGATTTAGGATATGCACATTTTGTGAGAAGTAAGTTTTTATTTTTGCTGTATAAATCAAGGATTTCACTTCGAGTGATTTCAGCCTCTTTTTTTTATGATGACGTAAGCTCCGTATAGGCATACTGAAGCCCAGCCCAGGTACAAACTTAAACAATCTGTAGAATGGCAATTTTAGTATTTTTCTTGATATAATTGTCATGTTACTTTTTATGCATAATCACAGTTACTTATATTATCTATATACAAAAATGATTTATTAAGGAACTAGGTTTATAACCAAAACTCTTTCGTATATGTTTTGTGTTCGTCTGGGAAAAAAAGTTTCGAGAATTATTCGATGAATCATCATCATATTTCAGGAATTCGAGAGAAATAGAGAAAAGCTGTAGTATGCTCGTGGACTACAGAGGAAAAACTAATAAAACTTTATGCAAGCATGGTAGCCGTACAGCGTTATTCGGTAGAATGCTTCAACTGTAGTTACATAATTGTAATCACCCTAGTTATCTATTGTAAAAAAAAAAAAGAAAAAAAAACAGAATTTAAAAATCCATTTAGGTATTATGATGTGGACTAACTGACTTACAGAAGTAACCCCCACACTTTTAATCTGCACGGAGTTGACTCCATTAAAGAACTCGACCGTATTGTTCTAGCTATCTGTAGCAACAAATAGAATTCAAAAATTCGTTTTGGTTCACGAGTTATGGTGCGGAGTAAATAATTAAGAGTGCAATTCTATAAGATTCACTGTGTGATACTAATAAATTAATTAATTATCGAAATTATTGAAATATATTGCCTTTTTAAATAGATAAGAACCTTCCTTGGGGATAGCGTGTTAGATTTGTGTAAAACCGCATCGAAATATGACCAACGCTTCTCGAGACGAAATTGATTGTTAATATACACGTACATATATAATATTCTGCTTTTTAATTTGAATTGCTTTTAGAAATTTATTATTATTATTATTATTATTATTATTATTATTATTATTATTATTATTATTATTATTATTATTATTATTATTATTATTATTATTATCTTTTATTTTTATAAAATAGTTCTTGTATTTCTCCTTTTTAGCATTTTGAAGTCGGCAATTTCCGTCAGTATCTCTAACCATAAAAAGACTTGCCCCTACTTGGTAGACAACCCAAAATACTCCAGAAACGTACGGAGCTGCTTAATGTACAGGATATTATGAATTCTAGTGGGCCAAATTTTCTTTATCTCATAAACATATAAACGATTTATTGTAATTAGTTAAAATAAAAATTTATCAAATATTTTATACGTAAAAACCTTTCTCGGTAATGGCTTATTTGGTTAGTGAAAACCTCATCAAAATATGACCAACGGTTCTCAATATAATTGCTAACATACATACATATATACAGGCCAAACGGCAACTTCCTGTTTTTTTTTTTTTTTTTTTTTTTTTTTAAGTCGTTTAAAAATGAAAAGGAATAAGGATGAAAAATATTCTCCTTTGTAATACACAGCACTGGTCATGTATATACAAGTTGGGTCACATTTTTTTTATTGCTCATTAACGTGTTCTCACAAAAATATATCTAGGTATAGGCCTATAGAGAAAAAACATGGGGAATAGTAATTTCATTCAAAAGTGAAACAGCAATTGTTAGTTAAAGAATTGTCAGAGACTATTTCGAGAATCGAGATAAGGCGACAAATGTAATTTGAGTTACCCTTGTCCCGTCTCGGATATAAAATGTTAATTCTCGTCTGGATTTTGTTTGTTTTTGTTTTAGAAACGAGGTGAAAAATTCCTCTTCTCGTGGGCAACACTAAACAAAACCGAAATATCCTTGCCAAATGTCACATTTCTGCTTGTAACAGTACGACCTGAGCGATAGAAATAATAAGCTCCTAACTTTTAATCTTCTACTAGATAATAATACTTCCCAGACAACACGTACGTGTACGACACATGTGCACTATCCATGCATAAGCCGTACATTTGCACATGTGCATTTGTGTGGATGATGAACACATACATAACCCGTACATAAGCCGTACACGTGAATTTGCGTGGATGAAGCACACATACATAACCCGTGTATGTGCACATATGCATTTACGTGGGTTATGCACACGTACATAACCAGTGATTAAGTCGTGCATGTGCACGTGTGCGTTTTCATGGATAAAGTACACATTTACATAACCTGTGCCTAAGCCGTTACATACACATGTGCATTTGCGTGGATGAAGCACAAGTACAGAACCCGTGCTTAAAGTCGCTATGTGCACATGTGAATTTGCATGGATGAAGTACACATTTATATAACCCGTGCTGTAGCCGTTATATACACATGTGCATTTGTGTGGATGCAGCGCACGCACGTAACCCGTGCATAAGCCGTTATGTACACATGTGCATTTGCGTGGATGCAGCGCACGTACGGAACCCGTACTTAAGCCGTTATGTGCACATGTGCATTTGCATGGATGAAGCACATATTTATATAACCCGTGCTTAAGCCGTTATGTACGCATGTGCATTTGCATGGATGCAGCGCACGTACGTAACCCGTGCTTAAGCCGTTATGTGCACATGTGCATTTGCATGGATGAAGCACACATTTATATAACCCGTGCTTAAGCCGTTATGTACGCATGTGCATTTGCATGGATGCAGCGTACGTACGTAACCCGTGCTTAAGCCGTTATGTGCACATGTGCATTTGCATGGATGAAGCACACATTTATATAAACCGTGCTGTAGCCGTTATATACACATGTGCTTTTGTGTGGATGCAGCGCATGTGCATAACCCATGCTTGAGCAGTGGATGTGCACATGTGCATTTGCGTGGATGAAAAACATTTTAAATTACCGGTTCTTAAGCCGTTGTGTGCGCATGGGTATTTGCACGGCTACTGCACGTGTGTATAAGACGTCTATAATACCGTGCAAGTGTATACTTTTACTTTCATTCTTTTACTCTCATTCTCATCAACAGAAAGCAACCTCCATTTTTGGTAGGTGTCGTTTTCCTTCAGGCGGTGTTATAGAGACTTTTCGACGAATAACAGCTGAATGATTGTAAAAAATTCCATAACGTCCACTGAGCTAGGATACAATATCAACAGGTGGCAGCATTGTACTAATGTAACTACTGTCAGACAGTTCATAGGTTTACAAAATTATTTTCGTGACCGATTACAGTAGAATATGTTGCGTTATTTATTACTTGGCAAACATGTCAAAGATACTACCTAAAGCTTTGCTCGTTGCAAATAATACACTCCAAAACTAAATTTCTCACTGACAATTATTAGTTACTTGTTATATACTTTGAAGGTGATGTCTTTGCAGTTACATACTTAAATATTCCTAACCCTACTTATAGTTCTCGCTGCACAAACGGTGATAGAGTATTGCAAACGTGTTCTTGAGGCTTGTGCAGTCATTCTATTAAAGGGATAGACGAAAGATTTTCATCTTTCGGAGGGAACATTTATTTTTGCATTTACCTCGTGCTTGGCATTGTGGTGAATTCTTTGTCTTTTGTTTTTGCTAACTGGTTCGAAAGTCCGTTCATAATTTGGCACAGCAGCATCACTTTGTGATTAGCGAGCACGCCAACTAATTATTACTAACATCTAGCTTCGTTGATCAGAGTATTGCTTTATCCTTAATTGGTAGTGACCTCAAACCATATTATTACTTGAGTATTGCTTTATCCTTTATTGGTAGTGATCTCAATCTTACTAGACGAAAGAAGAGCTCCGGCTTTTCGGACGTCATCTACGACGACTCATGCCTAAGACACCGGACTTCTCTTCCCAGGGTAAACATCAAGGATTACCCTCGATGGGACCGCCTAGGGAATCACGTCGGGAATCGGCACGTTCACAAAAGCGCACCAAACCACCTAGCACCTCACAGTCTTCCGATGGCTCCCCACCTAGGGCCCGCGAACGCTATCGCTCTCCCTCTAAACCATCCTACACTGAGGCTCTCAAGAGTCCTTCCAAGACCGCTTCTGTTGAATCTGATTCCCATACTATCGCAAGCACTTCTGTTGCCCAACCTATGACTGGTATTACTCCGAATCCTGCGCTACTCACCATTCTCTTCACGCAGCTGGATCCAGCACTCCATAATGTTAAACCTTTCTATCTGAAACTGGTCCGTTACTGCACTCGCCTTGATTTACAACAACTAATCAAAACACAGAATGGCATTATCCTCAAAACTACAAACCCGAATCTATATCAACATATCATCTACAAAGTCGGACCAGCCATGTTCGGCACCAATGCAAAAGTCCAGTTACTACAATCTCCAGGTTTGAAAACACCACCTCCACCTCAACGAACCCCTTTACTGTCTGTAGTGATTCGTGGCGTTGACCCTAGCATCACCGAACAAGAACTGTTAGATGAACTCAAGGCTGATGATATCCATCCCAGTCGTGCACTTCGCATCAAAAATGCAACAGGTCCTACTTACATGGTCAGACTGCTTACTGACAACCAAACACTCATAGATGATCTTCTCCAACATGGTGTTTTTATTTACCGTTGTCACCATCGAGTTGAGGCTTCTCGCACGCCACAACCTCTCTCTCGACGATGCGAAAACTGCCTCACCTACAACTCACATCCGACCAATCAATGCACTCTTCCATCCATCTGTGCACACTGCAAAGGCCAACACAAGATCAAAAACTGCACCCTCCTTCAACAACCTCCTGTGTGCAACACCTGTAATGGCGACCATCCCACTTACTCTTATCAGTGCAAAAATAAACCGAAGCCGCTGCCAGATAAACCAGAGACAGTGGTGCCGCTCCGACTACATACAAGTGTTTCGACTGGCACTCAAACCTCTTTACTTCCACCTCCCACAGTCGAAAATGTCTTGCAGTTCATCACTCTAGTTTTACAAAATGCTTTCCCGTTTCAACGCGAAGCCATTCTATCACATGCAACAAAAGCTGCTTATGACATATTCCATATCCATATGGCAGCCACTTATTCCGGCCTATATTCCCATTCTGAATCTACACCTCCTGATCAAGATGGCGGGGAACAGAAATAAGATAGTAAAATTGCTCTTCTCCAATATCCGCTCGCTCAAGACTAATCGGGTATTGCTTGAAACCATGACGACCTCACTCAACGTTGATTGTCTTGCACTCAATGAAACTTTTTTGAAGCCAACTGACCGGTACTACTTTCCACACTACCACCTGTTACGTAGTGATCTCCCTAATAACATTGCTCGAGGTGGTGCCGCCATTGCCATCAGACAATCCTTACCTCGTCGTCACGTCATACCACCGTATCCTGACCAGTACTCCAAACACGTCATCAGCACCGTCTACTTTCCAGCCCTTACTCTGACCCTGGCAACCATATACGTCCGATCTACTCAACCTTTGCCATACCGCTTTCTCACTTACCTGGATGTCAACTTCAAAACATACGTAGTTCTTGCAGATCTTAATTACCACTCACGCACTTCGGCGCAGAAACAGCGTTTCCAGGACTTCCTACATACCACGCATAGTTCTTGTATTCCTCTGCCCCACCACACACGGCCTGAGAGTGACACCACACCTGATGTGGTTATAGTCAGTAACAATCTGCTCCCCAACTCTTCTGTGGATGTACTTAGCTCGGTTGGCAGCGATCATCTCCCAGTTCTGCTTACAATAACTCCTCCTGGCACCAAACCCAAGGAACCACCAGCATCCTCTGCGACCTACAATTTCGCCAAAGCCGACTGGGAGAAATATCGAACCTATATTTCTGAGCAACTGGCTTTTACTCGCACCGAAATCTCATCTTTAGACGACATTGACCATGTTTCCATGTCTCTTAGTACAATCATTGCAGGGGCTACTGAACATGCAGTACTGAAACGTTCAATCCACTCACATCGACCGAGTTTACCACCTCATGCAGTCATTCTCCTTCACCGGTCACATGCCCTTTTGACTGAATACAGGCGGACTCACGATGCACTTTTTCTCATACTGCATCGACAGTTCCAACGCATGGTCAAACAGTACCTCATAGCCCGGAAAAGACTCGACTGGCGAACCTCATGCAACGAGTTGCGCAACGAAACCAATGCCACTAAATTCTGGCACTTATTTAAACGTCTTACTTACTAACGCCGGGGCTCCCACTATCCTATTCTTGTTGATGGCAACGTCCCTACGACTGATTCTGACAAAGCAGTCGCCTTCGCTAACCACTTTGAGGCTGTCTTCACCCCTCACAGTGCTCCATTGTTTTCCCATCCATCACACCGTCATATTACCACTTTGGGTAATCCTGAGCGACCATTATTTACACCTGACATGGCCCATCAACCTGATCCGACTAATTCCTTGACAGCTCCAATCACTAGTCCTGAAATAGTAACTATGCTTCGTCGACGCCGCAATACAGCACCTGGGGCCGACACTATCACATATAACCAAGTTCGGCAAGCCCCACCGGAATTCCATAATGTGCTCGCTCAGTTGTATACTACTATTCTCACGACTGGCCATTTTCCAGCTCTTTGGAAGCTCGCCAAAATAGTAGTTTTTCTGAAACCGGACAAAGATCCAACCAACGTCGGATCATACCGCCCAATTAGTCTAACTAACGTCTTCAGCAAAACTATGGAGCGTATTGTGGTCACACGCCTTCATTCTTATCTCCAAACTCATCATCTTCTACCCCCAACGCAAGCTGGCTTCAGACCATCATTCAGCACTACTGATCAACTGCTCAAACTCTCCAGCCTCCTGGTTAACCACTTGAATAAACGACTGCCTTCTGTCCTCATCTCATTTGACGTCGAACGAGCATTCGATACTGTGTGGCATCAAGGCCTTATTTTCAAACTACTACGTATTATTCCTTTACCGTACGTTCGCCTCATAGCAAATTTTCTCCATCAACGTTCAGCTTATATCCAAATTAACCAGGCTCAATCCCACCATTTTGTTCTTCGCGCTGGTGTACCACAAGGCTCAATGCTCTCCCCCTTACTATACATCTTATATGTAGCAGATATGCCCCAACCTCGGCCGCCCATCCACGCACTCCAATTTGCTGACGACACCGCCTATATCGCCTTGTGTTCCTCTGTTGATCGTATCAACATCACTCTCCAACCAGCACTCGATCAGCTCGTCAGCTGGTGTCTGAAGTGGAAGCTGAAATTAAACCCCTCCAAGACCCAAATGGCATTATTCGCCCGCAACCGCAACAAATTTTGTCTAACTAGAAATCCCGAGCGTCTACATCTTACGCTTCTTGACTCACCGTTGACGTTGTCAAACAGTGTCAAATATCTAGGCGTCATATTTGACAAACACCTTACCTGGACCGCCCATCTCTCCCTTTTACAAGCTAAGATTAGACGTCGTATAAATTTGTTGCGCTGTCTCTGCGGCACCAACTGGGGTCTCAACACTAGACTTATTCTCTATACGTACAAAGTTTTTGTCCGCCCTGCCCTTACACATGGTCATATTGCCTGGTTGTCAGCTCCACAGCACTTCTACGACAAATTACAAGTCCTGGAACGTCATGCTCTGCGGCTTGCATACTCATTACCGCCACATACTCCTACTCAAGAGGTCTACCGCCGCACCACCATTCCCACGCTCTTACCCCATCTGTATCGCCTGCGCACTCGTTACATACAGCGCCGTATAGCGGAAGGACATCCTATCCTTGGTGAATTAGTAGACCAGACTCCTGCACAACCACGGCATGCCTATCCTCCAGTTGACCATCTACTCGCTTTACATGACCAAGAAGAGGCCACTGCTACCTATAACCCACGTCGTCGAATATATCATTGCCATCCGCATATCTATAATCCGTAACCTCTATCCTCCACATTTGGGTTTTCATCCACGCTCATGCACTTCTTCTACCGCATCCCTAGATATAATAATGAATATACAACTGTCCATTTAATAGCATCCTGAGCCCATCTATAAACAAAAGATACCAACAACTCCGTTTTCACTGGCCCCAGAGAAGGCGTTACCTTCTGTGGCCCGCCCAGTTTCGACTGGGAATGAAATTGCAGGTAAAAAAAAATTGCAGTTATAGATTGTGTTACTGCGTAAGACACCAAATATATAAACTTCTTTTTTTCGTTGCATCTCGAATTTGCTTTTACATCACCTCTGTACTACGAGGAAATCACCTGTGCACTACATGTAAGTCATCTAGGTACTGCTTCAAATCACCTCTATCGTACATGTAAATCATCTGGGTACTGCGTGTAAATCCCCTCTGTCCTACATGTAAATCACCTGTATGTTACGTGTAAATCATCTGTCCTACATGTAAATCATCTGGGTACTGCGTGTAAATCACCTATGTGCTACGTGTAAATCACCTCTGTCCTACATGTAAATTACGTGGGTACTGCGTGTAAATCACCTGTGTGTTACGTGTAAATCATCTCTGTCCTACATGTAAATCACCTCTGTCCTACATGTAAATCACCTGGGTACTGCGTGTAAATCACCTGTGTGTTACGTGTAAATCATCTCTGTCCTACATGTAAATCACCTGGGAACTGCGTGTAAATCACCTGTGTGTTACATGTAAATCATATCTGTCCTACATGTAAATCACCTGTGTGCAACGTGTAAATCACCGCTATCCTACATGTAAATCACCTGTGAACTACATGTAAATCGAATACGTGCTACTTGTAAATCACCTGCGCGGTAGGTGTAAATCACTTGTGCAGGACGTGTACGTTGCACATGTTCTGTGCACGTGAAGATGTTGAATAGGACCTGGCATGTATATGTGCATCACATGTACAGGCGTGCATTTATACAGATGATGCACATGTTGCATCCGTGCAATTGTACATGTACTATACGGATACTGTACGTGCATTGTGCTGTCTGGGTTATTATTAGTTTATTATTATTACTATTATTATTCCTGAAGATTTGATAGTTCAAGTATTGAAACATCCAACTATTCAAATATCTGAATGCAGTATAATAAAACGTGTGTCATCGCCGATCAATCGCAACCAAAAATTCTAAAGTAGAAAAAAACACTGGCCCTTCGGAGATGCTATACGAGAACCTTCAGAGTACTGGTCAAGCGCCTTGGCCACTGAACCACGATTACTACGCGTTAATTCATTCGTCTTTATTTTGTTTACGTATATAATATACGAGCCTTATTTGATTCAAAATAAAGGAGTTTTGTATTTTGATTTTAAGAAATATGTAATGTTGATAATTTAGTGAATACAGTGATATAGTGCCCTCCGAGTCCTCAATTACATATTCCTGTGTTTTGCCAATCAATTTGACTCTCAACAAGTTACTGTTTTGAGCGAACAGAAAAGGCTCTTTATTTAGGCGAGCCGGCATAAGTAACGCTTTAGATAAATGGTTAGGATTGTGGTATTCTAATCCAGCGAGCTGGGTTCGATTCTCCCCTTTACACTTTCTAAAATGTTTCATTTACAAGGCTGAGCTCCAGTTGAATGCTGCTAAATGAAAGATAATCTCCAGTAGAGAAATTCAGTGATAATGTAATCCTGCAAATAAAGGAAGAAAAATGAATGGAGAAAACGAGTTACAGAGTTAATTCTGTTAATGGTTCTATATTTGATATTATCCGTTAATTTCGTGCATTTTTAAATTGTTGTATATTGACATTATGTTCTCTCCTTTTCTCCTTGTGTCTCAATGTGTAAATTTTCAAAAATATTATACAAATCAGGAATCCTCAGTTACATATGCAACCTAAGGGGAAATACGCTTAGTACAGGTAAGTTCTCCAACTCCTTTGAGTGTTATCGAATTTTGCATTTTTAACATTTATTATACAAATAAATTACTACATACCAATATTTAGCATTTTCAAAAGTCATTTAAGGAATAATGAAATCGGACAAGTTCTTTTTTCCAAGAAGTATTACGTATCAAGCAGTGGCGCCGGAACCAAGAAGCTCAGGTCCTGTTAGATCCCCAAAATTTTCATTGGGGGCTGGGTTCTTCCCCGAATTATCGACCTATACTTTAATTGATTTGCAGGTAGGACTAGTGTTAATAGTTTCAAAACTCAGCGCAAGGCTTTGTGTTTACTTAAAAAATAGCCTACTACATATACAGCATAATCTATTCCTATATTATTTGATACGCCATATATATTTAGTCATTTGAAGTAAGTTAACTTGTTTATACAGTCCCTCTTTTGAGTTAATTATAAGATTATTTAAATTTCCCAAATGTTATCTTCTCAGCGGCGCCTCTGTTTCCGTATATTTTTTTCTGGTACTGTGCTGTGTACTGCAAGTACAAGTATTCAAGTACTCCCTTTTGTCATTTCGTCAGCCAGCGTTTCGCCTCACTCCTGCACAAAAACAATCTTTACGATTTGTTCTTTTAACAGGAGAGGCAACTTCATGCATCTGTTCTAGCTACTCTACCAGGCGTAATTAGTCTTGAAGCAGGCGTTAGTTGGGTTGCCTAACTCACGGACTTTGTACTTCAAGAATTTATGTGGCCCACTGTCAGGGCCGGATCTATAATCAGTTCGCAGGAGGACCCAGATGTAGAGAGCGTCGAACTGGAAAATGAATTTTGTGTTTTAAATGTGAATGTTTATTAGAGAAAATGTTATGATGAAAATTTTTCCAAATAGTTTCAAATGAATATTGTACAGATTGAGATAAAGTAAAATAAGTACATCAAACGGACAATAAATTCGAATCTTTCTGCGGTTGGCTGCAAAGCACATCTTTATTGGCGTCAATACCACTCACAGGTGATGCTAGTTTGAGAAGAATTTCCGCGACGCAGGGAGATATAGGAAAGATTTTTTAAAGAGGCAAAAAGGGAGATTTTACGGATGAGATAAAATGTGGGGAAATATATCTTTTTAATAGATGTTATATTAAGCACTATGGCAGTACGATACTAAAGACAGCAGCATTCTTTCCACAATCCTCCATATGCACAAAATACAAATATAATAGGTTCTTTATTCCTCTTCCAACAACTCTTCTGCGAGCTTGCTACAGAATATCATTGCCAAAGATGTCTTTGAAATAGGAATGGATCAACAAACAAAAAGATGGCAACTGCCCGTGTTGCTTATGGATTGGGTGGCATTATCACAGTAGAAAAAATGTCTTCAAAGGTGCTCTGCCTCAACAGTGTAACCACATAGTGCTTCGGTTAAGTGACCACAGTTAAGAATTGAGAAAGGTCAGCGTAAATGAAATGCATATTATCGAAGTTCAAGCGACTAGACTCTGGTCCATGGAAGGGGGGCAAATACTAAGAAAAGGCAAGCGGTACAAATGGAATGTTCGATCACTTCTACCTTTGAGGGAACATCAGTTACTCATAATCGCTGCCCACTGCTTAATGCTCACTTTGTTAATGACTACTAGTCCATTTGTCATTCAACATTTTCGTTTCTACCCTGAGTCGTTTTTTTCTTTTTTATTTATTTATAATGATGTGTGTTTTCACTTGTCAATAGTACTTTGTATTTCATGTAATAGTAATGGCCAACGATAAAAAAAGAGTATTTTATCGAAAAGAAAGTTACGAAACTTAAAAGAAGATGAGAAGCAAATAGGGATGCGCACGAGACGAGTCGAGACAGGATTTTCCTGACAAAATTCGAGTCGAGACACGGCTCTTCCAATAGAAAAATATACATTTTTCGAGTCGAGACATCACTTTTACAGCACATTTTCGAGACGAGACAGCCAGAAATCTTGTCTCGTGCGCATCCCTAGAAGCAAGTGAAGGCTCTAAAAAGTTTCTTTCGATTTCTGGACAAAATTTCGAAAGTGATAATCATACAAATGTTGAAATCGGGTAGTTGTCAATACCAGTTATTATTAACGAAGCATTTGCAAATCGACAAACTGTTTAACTGAGTTTATTTTACTTGATTGCAGTAATTTAATCGATTGCAGTTTTCGAAGGGTCATTAGGATTATAAGTAACACTTTTTTGTAAGAACTCTCACTGTCAATCACGGCAGCGTACACATATGCTCGTTATATTGTAACAGTGTAACAATCATTATCTAAATTTACATGGAGCTATATTTTAAAACATTTGGTAATAGTCCTAATGCAATGTATGGTTTTGATTATTAGTTACTTGTGTTCAGGGATGCACCGGCTGAGGTACTCTGAGAGTCTGAATCCTCCAGAACTTTTATTTTTTTTTAATGCAGAATTTTAGGGGGCAAATACACAAAATTATTTGCATTTTGTAGGTTACTCCGAAAAATCTTCAGACCCAAAAGATAAATCATGAGTGTGCCACTACTTGTGTTTACATTGTGGAAAAAGATATGAAATAACTTAATTGTTTTATAATCCTAAGGGACTCTGAAAAATATTTTTGTGGAGGGGACTGATTTTGAAGTTCCGCCACTGGATATAAGACAAATATCGATTAAGACACATTGTCATTTATTGTGTATTAAATACGCAGAGGCACAAATCTGTCTTCAACATTGGGGGGAGAGGGACGGGTAAGATTGTTCCCATATTTTTGTTAAAGCGATGTTCGAATTATTTATGAAGTTGAAAAACAATGCTGTGGAGGATCAGGGGAGCAGAGTTGTCTTCAACATTGGGAGGCTGGCAAATTTGTGGCGTATTCTTGGAGGGACATCAATTTCATCTCACTTTCCTTTGTGATGATCGGACACAAGTCATTACATTTCTCTCCAAAAACATAGAATATTTCAAATCAGATTATTGGGGAGACAGTATCCCCATTTCCAAGATTGGAGGGGACATGTCCCCCTCATCCCCCCGAGATTTGCGCCAGTGTAAATACGTTCAGCTAAAATTAATAAAGAATCATTTGAGATCAGCTGTATCTCAAGAGCGACTAAATGGACAAGCTTTGATAGCTGTTGAAAATAACATGCTCAATGCAATGGATACGGATGCAATAATAAAAGATTTTTGCCAAATCGAAAGCTAGAAAAGTGTCTTTATAACATGAACTTTTCAGTAACAAAGAAAACGAGAAATTAAGCTAATTGCCATAACTGTATCACTAGAAAATACTATGTAAATATGCTTTAAACGAAGTACATGAGCATATCTCTTGTTAAAATCAAACCTGTGTTAACCTTAGACTTGAAACTCATGAATTTTACTCTGTTTCGACTTTCATGTTTCTTGTCAGAATGCATCTTAGGTATGTATCTTAGTTTTGTCTTGTGCTTCTTTAATGAAAAAAAAATCTATTAAATTATTAAAATTGAACTTCGTTCGTTATTCCCCCACAGTCAATTAGTTATAATTTCGCCATTTTTCGTTAGTATTCACAGGGAGATTACAGATATTGAAGCAATTTGAAATTGTAACAATTATTTGAAGAATTTTTGTCCATTATAACTTTCTACTTTTTATTATAATTTAGGTGGGGGCGAAAAAATACACTTACACTTAACAAATGTCTAGAACCGGCCCTGCTCACTGTACATATCTATCAGGAGTTTATTCATATCTGAAAAGGTTAAATGTAACGAATAACGTAAATTAAATTCTCGAGTAAATGAATATGTGTTTTTTACATGTAGATTTCGTGTTGGGTTCTCGTTGTTATTCTACATCCCTTCACATAAGCGCCAAATTTACACTTAATATAGTAGAACATATGTCACTCGGTTGTAGTTTAGAATGGAGGAAACAACATATGAATGTGCGTAACCCACATTGACAAAATCTTGCATCCTCTTCTGTTCACAAGAACTGCAATACATATTTTTTTAAATTACTCGTTTCATATTAAATAATGATTAATATATCCTCTAACTAATTTATATATTCTGTGCTCCATATATTTTTTCTTCTTTACGCGCTTATATAAAAAGCACGACGAATTTATCAAAATATTTCTGGATGAATTGTATAACTCTTCACATCCCAATATTTAATTCGTTCAACATAAACATTATAGGAGTCAAAAAAAATTAAAATACTTTGCAGAATATCAATGGATCGTCTGTTCTGCATAGGGTTCACTGCAGTAACAGTTTTTTCGAAGCGCTCATTCTTTGTCTAGTGCCTCTGCCCGCGTTGTCTCGGATTCAATTCCAGATGGGAGAGTTGAATACATTATGGTGGTTCGGATTCCACCTTAAACTATAGACCCACGTCTCATATACTCTCGGTACTGAAAAGGGATGCTAAACTTCAACCGACAAACCAGTCTATTTCCGAAGTGTAAAGTAAATCAAATCGTATCATCATCACTTTATTATTATTAAGCCGTTAGAAATGCATAAACTTCTATAATTTTATATGAAGTAGATCCCGTACATTACATAATGTAAATAAAGGGGGCGCGGTGGCTCAGTGGTAGGGCTCTACCTCTGGTGCGTGGAGTACCTCGTTCCATACCCGACCAAGTAAATTTGTGGTGGACAACAATGTGTTCATGGGTTTTCTCGGGGTACTCCCGTTTTCTTCCACATCTCATTTAACAAATTCTTCCATCATCATTCTTCATCATTTGTCATAATCATAATTTCCCTTCGCCTAGGGAGTAATCATTGACGTTAAACTGAAAGATTTCTTTATATTTCATTTACATAATGTAAATAAGACGTTCTTTCCCAAAAATATAGTAAATTAAGGGTATAGGTTATGAACGCTAATGTTAACAAATGCATATATTCGGCAACACAGCATCGCTTCCTTGGTATATTTGTACTTGAAGCATGAGTAGGGTTCCCAGATTTTCAGATTAATAATCCGAGACACACTTCGAAAATTTGTACCAAAAACCGGGACGCTCTATGAAATTTTAGAGTATATTCATGGTTATGCAGTTGTATTTCGCTGGAAAATCATTATTAATTAAATAATAGGTCAATACTTACAAATGTTAAGTATCGATGACTAATATTGCAAGAATGATATTAACTTATATTTTGGAGAAAAATCGGACATTTAGAGGTTGGAGCAACTATTGGTAGGACAGAAGATGTAAATCCGGGACGGAACAACCTGGGAGACAGAAGCATGGGATATGATTGTTGTTGAGATATGTCCATGTTGCCTACTATTCAAAAGTGTATTACTAAATCTGATCCTGATGAATCTGAAATACTACGGTATGCGTTGGAAACATGTAATACTACGTATATTGCATTATTAATATATTATAATGTTTAATCAAAAGTACAATATTTCAGTGCAATCTTATTCTCAATTTTATTTCATTTTACTAGCCTTTGGCTAGCTGGGGGGGTCCGTCCCCAGGACCCCGCTTTTGCTCGGCCTACGGCCTCGCATCTCTTAGGTATCAACCTTTGCATCAAGAGTAAATTTTGTGTATTTGCTCTTTAATCACATTTTCTGAATTTGGCACAGCTGGGGGCTTCGCTCCCTGATTCTCACGTTTACTCGACCTACGGCCTCGCACCTCTTAAATTCACAATTCTACCAAATTTCAAGTTTTTTTTTTCCTATTTCAACTATCTAAAAAATAAGATTTTGTATCCTAAGAAAACACCCATTTAATTAACATGGGGATTTCTTCATCCCCCCTTTAGGCCCCTTATAAACTAAAAATATTCACTTTTGGTAATTTTTCTGTACGTTAGTTCCGGAAGGCTACACTCTTACGAAATTTCATCATTCTAGTCCTGCCGAAAGTCTCTAAACATTTTGCGGTGTAGATGTCCCATATAAATAACATGGGGAAGATTTTTCAGTTCCCCATAAAACCACTCTGCAGTTGGAAATTTTTATTTTTAGCGATTTACTTAGTTAACGCTCACGAAAACGTATAAGCATACCGAATTTCAAGTTTTTATTTCAATTCCAAGTACCTAAAATATGAGATTATAGGTCCAAGAAAACTCCCATTTAAATAACATGGGAAATTTCTTCACCTCTCATTTAGATCCACTAAAAATTAAAAAAAAAAAAAAAATGGCAATTTTTCTGTCGGTTAGTCCCGAAAAGCTACAATCATGTCAAATTTAATCATTGTAACCCTACAGGAAGTGCCCAATAATTTGGGGATGTAAAAGGTGTTCCATATAAATAACATGGGAAAGATTTTCAGTTCCCTATAAAATCACTCTAAAGTTGGATTTTTTAAATTTTTACTGATTTACTTAGGTAGTGCTAACAAAAACATACAAGCATACCGAATATCAAGTTTTTATTCCAATTCTAAGTACCTATTATAGGTAAAAAAAAAAAAAGGCCCATTTAAATAACATGGGAGATTTTATAACCCCTTCTTTAGACCCCCTAAAAATTAAAAATATTCACTTTTGGCAATTTTCCGGTGGGTTAGTTAGGGAAAACTACAATCATGTCAAATTTAATCATTGTAGCCCAACAGGAAGTGCTCAATAATTTATGTCAGCTCATGTAGTTTTATATATAGTTAAGATTTTACATTCGATATGCACACAGTGCGACAAAATTTCTTAACAAATGGGATACTCACAATCCTTATCTCTAAAATGAAGTACTGCAGGACCTATTGAAAGAAGTCAGCAAAATGAATACTCTGAATGAACATATATTATATAATATATTCCGAGACTTTGTGTTGGTTTATGTTTACAACAAGAATGACTTGATCGCTGTATTATAGCTAAATATGGGGCATTCAGTGCACATGGGATTAAGGTCCAATTGCCAAAGTTGTGAGAAAAAGAGAGGCAAAATTTGTACTTTACGTTTAAATACATGGAAAAGTGAACGCTGTTATTTAAATTATAAGAGTTATTTAGAATATTAACGAATTATTCTTTTCATCACTGAAAAAAAAGCTTCGCGTAGAGATCTTAAATATAAAATATGCCCAAAATGACAAAAAGGGGAATTAAATCCTTTATGACCTGAGCGCCCCATTATACCGTAACAAATAAGTCACAAAGTTTATATAAGGAAAGCAATAGCTAAAAATTATTCATTCTCGATTAGTTTCTGTAAATTGATTCAATAGAGCGCTGCGTTAGTCTATAATTTACTGCTATTTCAGGATCTCAGACATCAAATGCTGTCAACTACATTCAGGGTGTCTCAAAAGTTGGAACAATAGAAAATTCTACAGAAAATCAGGGAGGAAAGCTCATGGCGCCTGACGGTGCCATGCCCTCTGGTTGTCGCCGCCATGGGCTGCTTACATTAAATTTTTTACACATTTTAATGAATGCAATCAGTAACTACACTTATAAATTCTTTTAGGTACATTTTGGCTAATGCAAACCTATATACCCCCATATTTCAAATTTGTACTCAATTCTAATCGAATGCAAACAGTTTTCTTGTAATATATGTATATATATATATATATATATATATATATATATATATATATATATATATATATATATATATATATATATATATATATAATTATAATACGAAAACTCTACTTAACTGGGAGTGGTAGAGCGTTCACCTCTGGTACTTGGGGTCCCGGGTTCGATCCCAGCCCCCGCCAAGTGAACTTTGTGGTGGACAAACACCGTGTGCGTGGGTTTCCTAGGAGTTCTTCCGTTTCCTACCACTTTCTTCAGACCACCATTTCATTCATTACTCATCATCACCGTCTCCTTTAGCCTAACCGGCATAAGTCTGGGACGTAAAACTTAAATATTTCATTTCATTTCTACTTAACTGGAGCATGGTGGCTCACTGGTAGAGTACCCCGGCCAAGTAAGTTTATGGTGGACGACATCGAGTCCGTGGATTTTGTCGGGGTTCCGTTTCCTACCACTTTCTCATTCCACCGATTCTTCCATCATCATTTATTTGCTTTAATCATCATCTCCCTTAGCTTAAAGGGCGTAATCATCGGACATTAATCTAAAGATTTCATTTCATTTTTTCCCGGTACGACATTTCTTAATCAAGATACCATGTTTTGAATATTTCAAATATAATTCTATATTTATTTATTAATTCGTCTTCCCACACTTAAAATTAATACAGTGATATCTTAGCATAGACTATACAAAAATATTTTTTTTAATACTGTTTGCTGTCAGTGGCATGTTGTATATTTTAAACGACAAGTTTTACTGGTTCGCTTGATTAAGTTTTGACAATCCATCATAAGAAGACATGTAGCTTATATTTCCTGTGATTCTCATGCGTTTATACACTGATAAATCTTGTAGTTAACTTTCAGTGCAATGTTGATGCAAACAAGCTAGAAAGAAAATCAAGTTTGCTGGAATTACAGTAGCAACCTGAAACACACGACATACTCCCCATGTATATTACAATGTTTCTCGTGTTCGGGTCATGCCGGGTCTGTCCAGGTCACCGGGTCACTTTGGGCCATGGGTATGTCCGGCTCTGTCCGAGTGATGGGTCTGGTGGGTCATTAATCTAACTGCCTCTGAATCTTCTGGGTTCCGTCACTGAGTTGTATCCACTGCTGTTCCTTCTAAAGAAGGCTTTCCAATTTGGGGAGTAGAGAGGTGTATCACCGATTTGCCGTCTTTTTTGTTCTTTCTTTCTTTTTATCGCTTCAATAAAGGAACATTTTCATTATATACTTGTAATTTCTTTACAGTATTATGAATATTCCTGTCTATGTTATAAATATAGCCTATATGGAGACAAACATTTCATAGAAGTTTACTTTTCTCCAGAAGTGTCAGTGTCGAATCCTGGATAATATATTGCTGTCAGGAATTTCAAAGGGAGAACATATGTATAATAATCAGAAGTAGCATAGAAATTGCAATGTATGGCGTACTTACATGATATTGAAAATAAAACATTTGAAATAATTTAACATAGTGGTAGTTATAAGCTTCATATTTTTATTTATTTTTTTTAACATAGTTTGGAAAAAGGTGCTGGTAATGTTTTTGTAGAAATACAACTTCCTGTGATGAACGTTAGAGTTGCCAACTCTTGCTATATCTTATTAATTTTCTTCCCTTCAGGATTGTTTCCGGATTTTTCTGGCGATAAGTTAAGGAAAGGAATTTCACTATTATATTTTATGTCTTTAATCTCTAACCTCTCAAATGAGCCAGAAAGATGGAACATCATTTACGGTAACGAATGTTTTCACTTCTTGAAAAAGTGTTACTATCGAACAAAAGACTGCAGGATTTAAAGAAAGCGGACAGCCAGAACATAGTAACGCATCACAAAAGGGAGATTGCTCTATGTAATAATTCCGAATGCACAGATCATGCCAAAATTTATGAGTTTTATGCATAGATGCATTGATTCTTTACTCAGAAGCCATTCACTCCAGAGTTTATTTATTTTGTCAAATGTTAAATTTTGTGGGACAGAGCGCTAACTGTACGGGGTGAGATTGAAGCGGAAATAAACAATTACCGTAATTGACTTTATGTAATTGTGCTATAAGTTTTACCTGACCATTCCCAAGAACACTAAAACAATTATACCGACTATGAAATCCGTAAAACTCAACTTAAGGGAAAAATATGGATTAATTAATAATAACAGCGTTATTTGCATTGCACAATAGGACTGCCCATATCATCTCGTGATATTAATGTGGACGAGTGCTTAAATTCCGACACGCTATTTAATGAGAAGAGTGAAATATGGAGGCAGGCACACATGCACGCACACGCACACAAATGTAGTAAGGGAAAATTTGTAGTTAAATCATCTAGTTTTGTAGAAAGTACTCCACACACTGTTATTCTTGATGATAGCGCAATATTGTGGGATGAGTGATAGCTAGCAAACCGGCTATTGTAAAGACTGTTCAAACTTCAATGCTACTTTTTAATTTGCCAAATAAACACACCAAAGAACTG
Source organism: Thermobia domestica (assembly GCF_964235325.1). Taxonomy (NCBI): domain Eukaryota; kingdom Metazoa; phylum Arthropoda; class Insecta; order Zygentoma; family Lepismatidae; genus Thermobia; species Thermobia domestica. The sequence continues at coordinate 63,161,254 of NC_137466.1, forward strand.
AAAAATGAAAACTTTAATATTGGAACGAAAAACAAAAAAACATGTTCCTGTTGACAATGAAAGTTAATGTCAGACAAGTGGTCAAACAATCAGGAAAAGGAGACATCAAGTGGCAGTCTAAATCACCTGACCCGACACCTTTAGAATGTTTTCGTGAGGTTATTTGAAAGAACAAGCGTGCGCTAACAACCCAACCGCAGCAATTTATGTGCATTCAAAATGTAATCTCATTGGAAATTTTAGCCAGAGATTGATTGCTTGCCGCAATTCCAGAGGGGGCCACTTGTCTGACATCATCTTTTATTGTTAACCGGAACATGTATTCTTTTCATTCCAATATTAAAATTTTTCATTCTTTTGCTCATTAATTTACTAAATTGAAAGTAGCATTCACATTTTGAAAACCCAAGTGGTGAAAGTATTCACAGCAATGATGAAGTGTGAGCGAACCTCCCGTCCAGCGGGCGGTGGTGAAATAAAACATTATGACTTCATTACGTACTAGCGTTAATTACCCGCTTCACTAGGTTAAATTAAGAAAAAATAATGCACTTTCTATTATTACTGAAGCGCTCTCTGATATCGGTTATTTTCAATCATTTTTATATATGTCCCACTCTCCCAAGTTTCAGTGTCATTGTTCATCTCAGTGACCCCGAAAACTATGAATTCGACACTAACATCGGCCATCTTCAATCATTTTTATAACTCTCCCTTCTCCCCTTGTCCTAAGTTGCAAAGTGAAATGATAAAGACCATTCTAGGCCTGAACTATGTTGAAAATTTGATGAGTCACAAACATAGTAACTTTAATTTTTATTTATATATAGGTTTACACGCCAATTAACATTCATCCGAGATATGAGGTACTCTGATTTCATTAACGTTGAACAGCACCACTACGTATAACTGACGTATGTAACGCACGTATCTAATATACAGAAGACTGTTAAATGTCAGACATCCTGCAGCTGTATGATGTATCATCTAAGCAGGAAAAAGACAGTACTTATGTAGCATAATGGGTAATGTATGCTCAGTACATATTTCCGTAGTAAACATATGGATTCCGTATATTTGTACAATATAGTCTGCCGCTGTCCGGATAACGGATTTTTCTTAGTGCACACATGATTTCCGTCTATTTGTGACGATGAGTCCTGGCTAAGCAACAAACATATACGTACCCTGGTTGTGTGATACAGAATCTTGCTAAATTTCTCTTCTCTGGACTTTGTATAGACTAGGAATCCGCTTTTTTTCTCAGTTCGGTTCACATGTATTAATGTTCAAGTATAATTACAGCCCTTGTCTTAATAATAAAAATCAAAATAAATTCTTCAGTATTATCCAGGCCCGTAGCTAGGAAGGCCTCAACCCTTTTTCAATCATCTTCAGCTCCCCTGAAACTCAATTGTTTTTTGGTATGTATGCATGTATGAATACTAAGCTGCACTCAAATTACACTGTTTCAGTGTAAAATGGATTTAAACCTATATCTGAAACATTGATGAGTAAAATTTAAAATAAATATATAAATGTTAGTTTCCCCCCAAAAGTGATCTCGGTCCCCTTCTCTTAGTGTTCTACGTATCACTGTCTCGTATTATCACTATCGATAAACGGAAACAATCACAATATATATATATTGCTGTAGAAATACACAAATATAAATGCTCAAATCTAATTATTATCACTGCCCTTGTCCCATTCTGAAATAATAAACTTGAACAATCTGAGTGCAGTTTTAATGTTGCAATTAAATCGTCACAATAGTTTTAAATTTGCAAAACACCTGCACATCTACTGACATCAATCAGTCAGGCAGAGCAGTTAGCGACGCTTATTATTATGATTGTTTACTATTAAGAATTAGCGCAGATGTGGGGAATCTTTTTGGTTTAAAGGTCGCATTGACATTGCCCATTTCCCAAGAAGATCGCATATGATAGTTTTGAATAGACCTACTTTCTGTGGTTATTTTACAGTTTATTACTTGTATTAATAATGTACATGAAAATATTGGGACATGCGGACTTAAGGCTGCAGATTCTCTATCCCTGAAATAGCGTGACGCAACGATGTTTGTTGCCTTGGTTTGGCCGGTTGAATAGGGTTTAGCGTCCATTTCAGCAGCGAGGCTGGACTTACAGCTTTATATGGGATCCGAACCACAGGGGCTCTCACCAAGAATCGAACCCAGGTCTCCTGCTCCAAAGACGCGTTCTCTAACCAAATAACCTTAAAGGAGCTCACTGATATGATTTTCTTGTATAAATAGAATATACAATGTTTTGCATATAGCATAAATCCCATATGAGCAATCACTATGTAAATTATGAAAATACATTTAAAAGCCCAGTTTTTCAGTGTAGTATTAACTTTATAGCTAATGAAATTCAGCCACATGAAAAAAAAATGAATTGGCGAGCCATTAGAATAGACAACAGGGACTATTAATGTTATATTGCATTTGGAAACTTTACGTGTGTTATATGTGCAAAATACATATATAAGGCACATTCAACTACGTTAGCATAACAATAGAGAAATGCAATTAGACAAGATATATTCCTGAACCACTGCAGATACTTTCACACTTCGTTAATCAAAACAATTAAAAGCAAAAGGAGTGCTCAGCTAACTTTGTTCTTTCTGTGTTCTTCTAAATGGTTACTCAGTCATAATTTTCACGGAACTGTTACACTTTATGATCCGCTACATGAATCATAAAACTATTTTAAAACATCCTCAACGTTTTACAACCATATTTACTTAAAAAGTTCTCTCAGCGCCTCTTCTGAATTTAAAAGCATTCAGAGAGGGGTTGGTTTTGGTGGTAGCTGAGTACTGTACATACACGCGTTTCTAACAATCACAGCTCTCTGAGTATGCATCTTTGTTATGATAGTAAACCACCCCAGCCTGCTGACAGAAGAAGTAGCAAATAAATGATCTGTCCCATCGCATTTTACGAACACCTAACTCCTCGCCTGTGTTACATTACGGTTGATGACGTAATATCAACTTAACTATTCATCTCCTCCCTACCCATGCAACTGAAACTTCGCGTCACTGCTCCATGCACCATCTTCATGCATTGGTCCATCCACCAATCTCCCCTTTCTCCCTTTACCCTAATGCTAAGATCCCCTTGCACTACTGTTTCCGCCCAATTAACGGGATTACCATAAGAAAAAAATGTGAATCGCTTTGCCCCAGGGAGTAGTTTATGCTCAAATCTGTAACATCACAACAACTGTGTTTTCTCTATTAAGAAAACGTATAATAATAATAATAAACTTATTTTATTTGCTGAGAACAAGTAAAATGCACCATTTTGTCATGTTCTACAACATTATTTTAACACTATAATATAGTAAAAAATTCTAAAATAGTCACATTTTAAGATACGCGTCTATTATAGTTCGTTAAAAGTCTAGAGATTAAAATATATTTCCTATCATGTAGTTGCAAGAAAATTTTTACCCTTGTACCGTATATTGGAACTTTAAAATCCACATTTTAAACAAATATATATATATATATATATATATATATATATATATATATATAGTCCGAGTTACATCGGTTTTCAAGTACCTTTACTACAAGTACAGAGTCAATCAATTTTCTCTTCTCCTGTCAGCTGGTCGTTCCAATTTAAAATATGTTATCCAATATCCATACGTGCTAGAGTAATAGTCCAGTCCTAACTTAAAACAAAGCATTCCAATAAAACACTTTTGGACCATATCAAGTTTGTTCAAAAGGGTATTTGTTAGGCTGTTCCAAATCACCGATGTATATTCTAGTTTCTAACTTACCAGTAACGTATATAAGAGTACATAAGTATCTGACTGACGAAAGCCAGGGCATTGATTAAACAAGAACCAATTATTATTATTATTATTATTACAGTACAACTCCTCAAATCCGAACTAATTGGGGCTGAAGCCTGTTCGGATTTCGGGGGGTTCGGATTACCCGGGAAATAATATTACGTACTTATTTAGTCACTGAATTGGCGGTAAAACAACGACTGAGGTTAGACAGGGTGGCCCAGTGGTCGAAAGGGCAGTGACCTTGACTGGCGGGTGTACACTCATGTCCAAAATGATTGTCGCATATCTATAACTGTCTTCTTGTAAGAATATAATTAGATAATGAATTAGAATAAGCATTAAGTCTAAAAATGTTAAAACCTTAGAAAAACTAAATTTGTGTGATTAAATCTATTTTTTTTTTTTTTTCATTTTCCAGCTGTAGTTATTTTTTTCTCCTGAGAACGTGTTCGGATTGGCCGGGTTTTCGGATTTCCGGGGTTCGAATTTGAGGAGTTGTACATTATTATTATTATTATTATTATTATTATTATTATTATTATTATTATTATTATTATTATTATTATTATTATTATTATTATTATTATTATTATTGCTTCATTACATATGTTCTGTACATGATGACTAAAGAGTAATGACCTGTCAAATGTTACACCTAAATTCTTCATTGTGTCAACTTTCTGTAATAGAATAATAATAATAATAATAATAATAATAATAATAATAATAATAATAATAATATGAAAAAGAATTGCAGAACAGACAATGGAACATTCAATACTATTATGAGATGTTTCTGCGAAATTTCGATACTCCTTGTATACTTATGCTAGCTACGGGATTACTGAAATCTTAATGAAACACTTTTATCTAGTTGTCAGCAATATGCAAAATTTCCTTTCAGAAATTTTGAAAACAATTGAGGGGTTAATTTTCAATACGGAACATTCCCCATCTTCAGTTTTTTGGTAAACGTTTTTTTTTAATCTATACCTATAGGATGAACTTTGTCGGTTTTGTAATGAAATCACAATGTAAAATTAATCGTGTACATAACACAAGGAATATGTCCACCTATAGTTTTTCATTCACTTCTGCTGTAAAATTAGCTATTGTGAAATATGTCACCTAAATGATTGAGAAACCGTTAAAGGTCAATGGTTATCAAAAAAAGAAAGAAAGAAAGATGAAAATATTCACTTTTGAAAATAATCTTCTGAATTCATGTTTCTCATGAAACGAGATAAGACGAGAAATAAAATTTCTTCGTTTGGATTCTCGAAGAACCTTTTGTCGTCTCATTTTAATTCTCGAAAGTTTTTTTTCTTGTCACGTTGTGTAAATTTATGTACAAAATGTGTTCCCTCATTGCTTTTTTAATTTCATCTAGAAGTTATCAGAATCTTCCCGAGTCACAACAACATTTAAACCATATTTATTATTGAAGAATATTGTGTAATGATTGCTTTATCTTTAAACATTGGTTAGTGCTCCTTATCGTACTAGTCACTTTTTTAAAAAATAATTTATAGTTTTTATCCTATGAATAATGTAGCACTAAAACAGTGTTTCAGATCCAAGAGTTTTGTCTAGTTTTGTCTACGAGACTGAAATTTCTTGTCTCGTGGATAACACTAGAGACAATCATAAGTCCAGTTTCTGTGTTGTATTTACTTTTGTGTAAAAGTGTAGTCTTTGAGTTGTTTTAAGACCAACAAGTCCTTTTTAGGTATCTATAGGTACTCATATAGGGCCTAAGTGCCTTTTGATTTCGTGTATAGGACCTCTCTGTCTCTCTCTTTTTTACATAGTACGTCCAGAAAGTAAGTTCCGTTTCAATTTATCTCCGCTGCAGCGCTGCGATCGCAGTTCCGCACATGCGCGGTAGACGCTCTGTATCAAGGAGAAGAAACGTGCGCCATTTGGAGATCGCTGTCAGTCACGTACGCTTTGTTGTGCTTGTTTACAATGTCGGTGTTAATTGAAAATCCCGCCGCTTCTGAAATCAGAGCGGTAATTCTGAATGCGAGGAAAGTGAAACCACGTGAAATTTATCGGCAAATTTGCGATGTTTACTTGCTCTCGGTATGGAATATGGTATGCTTGGCGGTCAACACTTCAACAATGACGACGAGCTGAAAGAAACTGTTTCCAACTGGTTGAAGACACAGGCGGCAAACTTCTATAAAGAAGGTATACAAAACCTTGTGCCACGCTATGACAAATGCCTGCAAAATTTCGGCAGTTATGTGGAAAAGTAGTTTAAGAGTTGTAGAATTTTGTGCAATAAATAATTTTTCCGTATCTGTACACAATTTAATTTTATTACCAAACGGAACTTACTTTCTGGACGTGCCTCGTATATATACAGGTATATCTATATCTATCTATCTATCTATCTATCTATCTATCTATCTATCTATCTATCTATCTATCTATCTATCTATCTATCTATCTATCTATCTATCACTTTCCCCAATACGTGAAGAAATACTTGTTTTGCGGAGAACGACTTTGTGTCCCAGCTGTATATATAACATTGAGAAATTATAGACTTGTGTATCTTAAACTTTTTCAAGTTGGGACCATTTTTATTAGTCAAAGATCCACCATACTCTTGCCTCTTCGAAGACGAACTTATCATTTTTTTGTTGTTATTTTGTTTTAAGCATATGCCAGATGCCAGGTTGTTTATACTTTTAAAATAGAATAATTATAATTTTATGTTGGTATTAATGGAGGAAAATACAAAGTTTGTTTTCTATGTGAAAACACACAAACATGAAACAGTATGTGAAAACTATCCAGAATATTTTATAATACATCTTGTAACTTCATCTTTTCAAATTTTTACCTTAAGCATTGATTATCACAAATATCATCTCTCTATGACTTACAGTTCCTTGATATTGGCCAAAAATGGTCAATTTCTAGATATTTAACGAGCCCTAGCTCGGGAACCATAAGTTGTAGAGAGATGATATTGATGTTGGTCAATACCTAAGAGGATGGAAAAGATGTTGGCCAGTGGCCAGCAACTAATATCGGTACCAAAATTTTTACCATCCTCTTAGGTATTTACCATCTCTCTATGACCATTTTTACCATCTCTCTATGACTTACTGTGCCCGTGATTTTGGCCAAAAGCATTGCCAATTTCTAGATATTTAACGAGCCATAGCTCGGGAACCATAAGTTGTAGAGAGAGATGATATTGATGTTGATCAATACATAAGAGGATGGTAAACAGTTTGGTACCAAATAGTAACCGTTGGCCACTGTCCAACTGGCCACTGCTTTGGCCTGTGGCCATCAATTAATATCAATACGAAAATGTTTAACATTCTATTAGGAACTGATTAACATCAATATCATATCTCTATGACTTACCGGTCCCGTAATAGTGGCCAAAAGATAGTTCAGATTACGGGAGCCAAATCTCGGGAACCGTAACTCACACAGAGATCATATTAGTACCGGTATTGATCAATACCTAAGAGGATGGTGAACATTTTAATACCAAATAGTAACCGGTGGCCACTGATTAACTGTCTACTGGCCAACTGGCCACCGTTCCCCAGATATTGGCCAAAAAGTTCAAATTTCTAGATATTTAAGCAGGCATATCTCGGGAACTGTAAGTCATAGAGAGATGATATTTTACTAATTTTTGCGAGAAAGAGAAGAAGGAGCGGATAAAAAGATTTACTTTTACATCTACGAATAATGACTGTTATCCTTTCCGCTCTGTCTCTCCATTCTTTTTAAATTCGTTCTGGTAATGCTCATGGAGCATTCTTAACTGGTTGGTATTGCCTCGTATTCAAAATTATCAATCCCCAATAGTACTAAGTAGCTTTATTCCGAATCCAGTAAAGAACCATATTGATTCTTGAATTACCGTGGCTACTTATATTTTATTCATAAAGTACAATGAACAATATGGATCATTATAATAAGCATTCATATATTTTGTTTTGCGATGTCACAATAAGCGTTCCAATGTTGCATATCGTAGTAAATTTGTATTATTACTCCATGGATTTAAGAAATAGCTCAGATTACATAATTATAGGTTATGTTTCTTTAGGTTGTATTATTTCAATATTTGTATGTTGATATTACTAATTTTATTCTTTGATTTTGTTTCAGGTTCCTATTTCGATGCCGATGAAAAAGATAATGACTTTCGTCCAAAGCTAAGTAAATGCTTTCGACCCTATGATTTGCCAAAATAGATAACCATAACATACGATACGTAGGTTATTCTTGTGTTTTATTTTCATTTCTGTCTAAACAACTTCTATTTATTGTGATACTTAAAGTTAATATATATACGTATTAGTCATCAAACGGAATAAAATGACCCAATTAAGGTTAAATTCCCATGCATTGCTTTAGAGTAAATAAGTAAAAATGATGGCACTAAAACTAAGAAGTATGTCATTTGTTTCCAATATTAATTGGGAATTTTTACTCTGCTAGAAAATATCGTTCATTTTTTTCTTTTATATTACATATGTAAAAAAACAATTCGTTTATTTATTTATTTATTTATTTATTTATTGTAAAAGAATTCTTTTAACTTGCAGATTGTATGTCTATTGTTGTTGTGTTATCCGAACTGTGACACTCATACTTCTGAAAGTGGCGCATAGACACTGCTAGCAGTTACATACAGGTATTTGTAGTCTATAACAATTTCTTGACAGCTTATTTTTGGAACATACTGTATATTTATCCAATAAAACAACTGATATGTTAAGGGGGGCACAAGAGGCTTAGCCTCCCCTGTCCACCTTATAGCTAGGGTCTAATTTGTAATAGTAACACCCAACGGCGCCATATACCAGTCGGTGCATACCCATTGATACGCTATCAAATGTGTTTCCTTAAGTATAATAAAAATGAACATCCTTAAAGCCATTTTGAAGATCAAATTTAAATTATCCCTTATTTATTATTTCTGCAGAAGCCACTAAATAATTTTTCGCAAAGTGTAAATCTAGCTAAATTGTCTTTTGCCGGAAAGCGAATCTTCACAAAATTGCCTTGAAGGTTGTTAGAGCTATTCAAGATATTGTAACTTTCAACCTTGAAAGAAGAAATTGAATGTTGTAAATTAACTGTAGGTCTAATAGAAATGTACTAAAATATCCTTTAAAAAAAAAAGAAGAGTTTATAGTCTGGACAAACAAATACTGTATGTTTACCAATTTTCAAAATTCTGAGGTTTGGGCTTATGAATATAAGTTTTCTACATATATTTGTACACAGAAATGTGTGTAATTTCTAATTATAAAATGTAATTTTCTTTCACCATATTCAGTGTTTACGAATGATTACATTTAAATATAATGCCTCTTTTAAACCATATAATTTTCATTAACATTTTATTTTCGTAAAGTAGTCTATCAAATTGTTCTTGTTACTATCAAAGTTTTGCCTCGTTATTATACATAAGAGAACATTTTTATTTTATAAATTTTTATTTTTAATTATTTTCAAAATTAGTTCTGACAACGGAAATTTTTGCTGGAACTCCTAAGAAATACTTTTCTATCAATGATTGATTTAAAAATGCATTAATAGACTTACCAGAATTTAAAATGAATCAAGACGTGTTTGACTTCAGCTTAGGAGATAATTCTAATTCTATAGTGTAAGATTTATTTATTTTATTCAGTAGTTATTTTATGGATTCACCTCTATACATCTGATATTCTTTTACTTCATTTAATGTTGTGTGAACTATATGTAATTTTATTTATTTATTTATTTATTTATTTTTTGGACAGAAGTACAACATATTCGCATTTCAATCTTTCAAATTGTCGTTCAAACTTGATTAAATATTAAATATTAGACCTTTATTCTCAATTAGAAAATGCATTGCTAGAAAAAAAGGATGATTACAGGAACTGTTCTATGACGTAGGAGAAACAAATCTTATCAAAATGTATCAATTTATAATGTAACCAAAGAGGAGAGTTTTGGTTCAGGATGGTTTCTCTGTAATGTAGTGTTGCAGGCATGGCCACTTTGATATTCAGCAGTGATGTCAGTTAGAGAAAATCTGTGTTTCGCATTGTAATGGACATTGTGATATGCCTGCGTTCGCTATCCGTTCGCAAGCAATTGCGTTAATCTTGGCGGAGGAGGACAAGGAAAAAGAAAGAAAGAAAAAAAAGATTGCAAATTAAATGGGCAACGAGCCAGAAGATTCAGCATTTACCACCATACAAAATGCCATCAGATAAAGAACACTCTGGCAAAGAAGGAATTCTCATTCAGAACATCCCCTCCTTCCCAAAATCAAAAAGAAAATTAAAAAAAAAACTTCAGCAGCAGCAAAGTCTATATTCTTCCTTCTTTTGGGTTGAAACGGATTGGTTTCATTTTTTTACAAAAAAAAAAGAAAGAAAAAGAAAAGAAATAAAGAAAAAAAGAAAATACAGAGACCATTAACTGTTCATGGAGTATAACTATTACCTCTTACAAGTGGATACGTCTAGAAGAAATTGAACATTATATTCTGATACTTTTCTGTTGTCTTTGAAATACTTAACATAAATCTTAAATCCATTAAGAAAATAATATTCCTTTTGAAGACTTAAAATGCCCTCTTCATGAAACGCGTAATGAAGAAAAAAGTGACAATAACACGATCAGCCACAGAGTAATTTACAGTTATAGACATTAACAAGATTTAATATTCTATGAAATCGTAGTACATAACTTTCAGACTAGCACAATGTGGCCTACTTTGGTAATACAGAACTTAAATAAAATATAACACAAGGAGATGTATACTATATTCAAAAATAAAAGGAGTTTCGCGATTGGCAATTGGTACGATTTTACAACCTAGAACGACAAAAACCATGGTGATTGGAGGTGACTAATTTCCGAAACCTGGATTGTATTATTACACGCAAAAAAAAGAAAGGTTACTAGTAAACAAGAAAAAGGTGGACAGTAACCAAGTTAGTTTGTCAATATATAGACAACAGAGTCGTGTGTCCCAGCAGCCAAGCCAAAAAGGTTAACGAGAGAAGGTGATCGTAACCTTGCGTTACAGGTTAACATTGCTAGGTTACAGTGTAATAACTCACAGGGGTACGCTAACCGATCACGTAGTTACCACTATCAATCATAGCCTGTAACCGGTAACCTTGTTAGTATGTTGGAATAACCGACTGCTCGGTTAACGAAACAGGGTGCGACAACTTTCTAACCGTGTATTTTGATTAGTATAACTTATTTAATAAATAACAGTAACAGATATTCACTCAGCCACGAGCACATCAAAAAATACAATACTAAAATAGATAATTACTACCTAAATTTATTTTCATTTCTAGTATGTACTTTTTTTTTTTTAGTAACCTTTCTTGATTGATTACCGGCGACCTCGTAAAATTAACCTTTTTTGTCTCAGAAGGGTTGTTACAAATTATTAACTGGTTCTAGCAGCTAAATTGTCCATTAACCCCCACTAGGTTACCACTTATTTTTCTCAGTGTAGTGATTATATAAAGTGTGAACGTGAAAAAATCAAGTATAGAAATGGCGAAAGAAGCCTTCAGGAGGAAGAAAATACTATTATGTGGGACCTTGAATAAAGAGTTGAGAAAAAGACTTATAAAATGCTTCGTATAGAGTATTGCTGTATATGGGTCAGAAACATGAACATTAGGTAAAAATGATAGAAAACGATTGGAAGATTTTGAAATGTGGGTGTGGAAAAGAATGGAGAAAATTAGCTGGGTCGAGCGAAAAACGAATGAGAGAGTCTTAGAAATTGTGGGGAAGAAAAGACAAATTTTAGACATTATTAAGAAGAGAAAGATAAACTGGTTGGGACATTGGCTAAGAAGGAACTGTATCTTGAGGGACGTGCTAGAGGATATGGTGGCAAGAAAGAGAGGGAGAGGGCGAAGGAGACTACAATTAATGGACGATATCAAAACAGAAAAGTCGTACGTGAAGAGAAGAGGCTAGCGGAAGGCCGTGGAGCATAGAAACTTCTCAGTTGCAGCAAGTGACCTGCCAATAAAGGCAGAATACCTATGATGATGATGATGATAATACAAACACACATTTTAGACCCTGGGATGTTGATTGGTGTAAAATTAAGAAACTATATCTAGTATTGAGGTAAATTATGTCATTTAAACCATACGTTTCTCTTGATGACGAATAAATGTGAAACTTTATTATCAAGAATGTAATTAATTAACTATTTCTTTAGGGGTCTATTTATTTCTAGAGCGTTCGAATAGTTCTCAGATATGATATACCAGATGTTCGTCTACGTAATCCGTAACTATTGAATTCACTAAAGTTAAATTTCCATTTTAAACATGCGTGGTCTATCATGCAATTAAAGGATTTTTTTTTTTTTTTAAGTGGAACACTGTCGAAACTTCTCCAATTATTTTGAGGTTTATTAAATATAAGTAAAACTAATTGGGTACATAATGTAATTTTGTCATTTAGGCATATTCATAACCATTTTGGAAACTCAATATCCTGTTTTGTGAAGTGGTGGTACATAAAGTAAAAGATTCAAAATGGTCTAATTTAATGACACATTCTCTAAATTGTACAACTAGTGCTCTAAATTGAACATGGATAAAATGCAGGTTCGTATCATAAAATAGGGTTATGAAATCATGATTCACTTTGTGATACGTCTTGTTATGTCAATAGTATACGAAGTAATAGCATTATAATTGTATTTATTTATTTATCGCCAGGCACCATAGGCTGTAAAAGCCAATGATAGTGTGCGCAACAATATAGTGTACTTCGGCTTTTAAGCAGGATTTAAATGTTTATCATATACAAAGAGTTATTTATAATATTACATAGATCCGCTCTGAGCTCTTCTTATGTTGTTAACGACCATATCCAGTTCAGTTTTAGCTTTCATTAGCTTGTTGTAAATTGCACTCAGTTCCCGTACTGGTGACTTTCTTATAGTATTTGCCCGGAGCCTGTGACAATAAAAGAAATTATTTTCAGGTCGGGTTATATTTATTGAAACATGAATTCTTAATTCATTAAGTACAATCAATGTAAATATGAACACAGCTTGTATAAAAATAACATTCACTACATGGCTTTTCTTTGTTCTAGAAGCAAAAGTTCAAATGGGTCAGAAAAAATGTAACTTTTTTTACTTTGATTGTATTCAGCATTTCAAAATAAACGCTCATGCAAATTTTTGAAAACTCGACTGTCATTGGTTTGGCAGAAAAGTGTATTTGAAACTTTCGTTCTTTATAAGACTTCTTTCCTCTAGTGAAATCATAGACTTCGGTTAAACGTATTTAACTCAACCTCTAATTAAAGAAGAAATATGAATTATATCTAATTTGAATTGCAATAACGTGTCATTTTATTCGTTATAACTTTATTTTAAATTCTTTTTTTAAAAAATGGAGGAAAAATAACAGAAGAAAGCTCTAAAAATTTACAAATAAAAATATTCATTTTTTGATTTTATTCGCTTATAACTTGGCAGCACTGTCTCGGATACAAACAGAAAAGAATATACATGAATACATTATTAGATTTCTAAGATACTGTGTGAATGTCACATTCATTGCTCCAACAGCACTGGAGAAAAAAAATGCCGTATGATCTTATCTGCAATGAAAAAGTAGAAAATTGAGTTTAGAAAAGTGGAAGATAATGTTCATAACTAACTAACTAACTCTATGGCCTATGGAACCCGGAGGTTCAATGCCGCGTTCACAAAAGCTCTCCACTGACTTCTATCCTTAGCTAATTGCATCCAGTTTCTACTTTGTATTCCTATCTCTGCGAGATCCATCTTAATATTGTCCTCCCATCTGCGCCTAGGTCTTCCTAATGGTCGTTTTCCTATGGGTCTATCAGTCAAGACTTTGAAAGCGTTTCTACTTTCTTCCATTCTAGCTACATGACCTGCCCACCTAAGCCTCCTAGACTTGACGACCCTAACAATGTTGGGTAAACCGTATAAACTATGTAGTTCCTCGTTATGAAGCTTCCGCCATTCCCCAGTCTCGTTCCTCTTGGGTCCGAATATTCTTCTCAGGATCCTGTTCTCAAATACTTTCAGTCTATGTTCTTCCCTCAGAGTAAGCGACCATGTTTCACAACCATACAGAACAACAGGCATGATTATAGTTTTATATATTTTAAGCTTCAAATTCCTCGACAGAATTCGCGACGACAAGAGATTTTAAACCGAATAGTAACACGAATTCCCTGCTTTTAGTCGACATTTAATTTCTTCGTGAATATGATTTTCGTCTGTTAATATTGATCCTAAATATTTGAAAGTATCCACTTTATCAAAAGCATTATTTAATATTTTAACTCCTACACAATTTGCCGTATTACGGTCCCGACGCACTTCCATGTATTTAGTTTTCTCTGCATTTACTTCTAAACCCATGTCCCTGCAAGCGTTTAATAAGATCTCTGCATTTATTTCTACTGTTCTCCTATCATTCCCTATTAAATTTACATCATCAGCATATGCCATAACCTGGTGAATTCCGTTCAACTCTAGGCCCTGGTTGCTATCTTTGATTTTCCTTATGGCGTATTCCAGCACAAAGTTAAATAATAATGGCGACAACGCATCTCCTTGTTTCAGACCATTTTCGACGTGGAAGCTCGTGGACAAAAATTTTCCTACCCGGGCTTTACTTTGGGATTCACTTAAACATATCTTAATTAATCTAATTAGCTTTCTCGGTATTCCAAGTTCTGTAAGAACGTAGTATAATGTTTCTCTCCTAACCGAGTCGTAAGCCTTTCTAAAATCAATAAATAGTTGATGTACCGGGGTATTGTATTCCCACTTCTCTTCGAGTATTTAGCGAATGGTAAATATTTGGTCGATAGTTGATCGATTTCGTCTCAAGGCCCTTAAGCATTAGTCTCCGGGTGAGCCCTTGTACTCCCAGTCCGCCTCTGATCCATGACAATACCATGAACTTTGGTAACTGAAACTATTTCCATTTCATGATTATAAATTTTGTATTAATAAACGGACATATTGGTTTTCCTCGAATATAATACTTGTGTAGTTTTATTCATAGTCAGAAGTAATAAATTGTTTTTAGACCAATGAAAGATTGAGTTAATATCTGCCTGTAATATTAAATAATCCTGATAATTTTGAATACACAAAAAAATTAAGATCATCAGCATATAAAAGAAAAAGACAATTCAAAGAATTACCAATATTATCCACATACATAATAAATAACAAGGGAACCAAATTATATCCTTGAGGGACACCAAAAGAAATATTATACATAGATAATTTACAACCCTTATACCGAATCACAAATTTAGATCAAACAGATACGACGCAAAACCAGTATTAAAGACTTAGGAATATAAAAAGACAGATTTTTTTATTTTTAAGGAGAACGTGATGGGAAATATTATAAAAAGCCTTAGCGAAATCAAGAGTAGGTAATGTCTTCTTGGCCTTTATTACAAACCACATAAGTAACAAAAGTTAAAAAAAATATTTAAATTCAATTCAGTTAATTTACCCTTTATAAAGCCGTATTGTTCGGAGAAAATACAATGATGAACAGAGTTATATAAGTATTTAAAAGTTGGTCAAAAATCTTAGGTATAATATCAAGTAAAGAAATTGGTTTATAATCTATTACAGTCCTTCTATCAGTTCTAGGAATTAGATTTACAACTACAACTTTCCACACACTTGGATAAATGCGAGAATCTAAACTCCAGTTCAACAAGGATGTCAGAACTGGAGCATTAATTCACAGATACCTTTAACATAAAAATCGGTATACAATCCAGACCTACAGAAGCATTTAAAGTCTTTATTATCGCAACTACCTGTTCAACAGTAACATATAATTCGTCATTACAAATTTGATTAGTAATATCATCACTTCGATTTGAATCATTTCTTATGATAAACAGCTTCGAAGTTCTTAGCCATAAAGTTTGTTAATATCTGTAGGTTAAGCTCATCATTAACCAACAACGTCTTATTAGTTTCCTTAATATTAATCTTATTTTTAGTAAACTTGAAAGATTTTTAGAATTATTTTTAAACTGTTCTCAATTTTACCAAAATAATGATTGTTTTCGAGAAAAAGTTACTTCTTAAAATTTAGACAAAATCTAGGAAAAGCATCACAATCATGTGTCAATTGAGTTCCTTTATATTTCTTATGTTTAATTTAAGTTTAAGTTAATCGTTATGTCGTTTAAGTTATATTGTTGTTAATTTGCTTATTAGATACGAGAATGCCATCTTGAATATTTAGAATTTATTTATCGTAAAGAAAGATAATGCATATAAGAAAGTATTCTACATATAAGAAAGTCACTTTTATGATATAACAAACATTAATTTATCAAAATCTCTTGTATTCAAAATGAACATTTAACAGAGATACAAATAGGATCGTGTTATTGATCAGAAGGAACCATGGGTAGAACTTTTTTACCAGATTTAACATGTGTTGTGGAAGATTAGATGAAGACTTGAGATCGTACAACCTACGTTTAAGTTCATTCACCCAAAAAGTTGAACAAAATTCTAGCTTTGGATTTTGAATAATAATTTATATTACCAGAAAAAGTTCTTTTAGTCCAGTCAACTTTGGATATGTTAAAGTCACCAATAGTCATGGTTCAAAAAAAATTACTTTGAAAGCAATAAAATTCCAATAATTCATAAAGTTTATAACAGGGTATGTTGTATAACGTTACCTTATATATAGCCCACAGTTCATATATATATATATTAGTTATTAGGTAAATTTTGAAGATACTTTGAAGAAACATATACCAGTTTAGAATGCACAATAACTCTATATTTGATGATAATAACGTATTTTACTGCACCGTTCAAAATTATGCATCTATCAACTATGCGCGACACTCACAATTATATTGTATAAACATTTCCTTGACAACGGCTAACATCACCATAGCAACACACAAACAAAATATCTATTTCAACCTACAAAATATTTTCTTCTTCTTCTTTCATAAATAGTGCTTGAGCACGGTTGCCGTAATCACAATCGATATAAACGATATACAACGTCATCGTTGTAGTTGGATGAAAATAACATGCAATCAATGAGTTCTTTACATTCACTATAATAATTTCAATCCATACACAGTCAGTCTCAATTTCTAAATCAAGTCTCCATTGACAACATGTATTTCTTTTACAACAAAGTAAAACACCACTTCCACAACTATACTACTTGCAAAAAAATCTCTATCAGTGCGAAAACATTTATATACATCAGGAATGCTGATTAGCACTAAATCAAGATTCTGTTACAGCTATAATATTAAATGAACAATCATCAAGATCGATATAAAATATTCTACGTTTGGTTCTCAAGCCTCGAACATTTTGATACAAAAAATGGAACTCCAAGATTAGTTATTGTTATTCTAATTATTATCCTGTTTTTCAGTATTAGTTATTAATAGTCTCTCTTAACTCTTTCCGGCAATGAGAATTCCTCAGTGTGAAACCACAGTTTTAACTCTTTTCTCCGTGCAGCCTAGTGGATTTAGAAGGAAACAATCTATTAGTATGAATTTTGCAAGCCATCTAAGAACAGGAGTTTAAATTATTTCCAGGATTTTCATTCGCGCTGAAACTGTATAGTCAATTGACGTTGAAAGTTTGTTGTTTTCATTCTCTTCATAAATTCATTCTTTGGGAAACAAAGGGTTAAAAAGGAGAAGTCTCCCTTGTACTACTATCGAATGCTTCAACATTAAAAGACTCATAAGTATCATATTTAGTTTTTAATCTCTTTCACTTTACATAGATTACATTGCTTTCATTCACAATATTATCTATACAAATTTCTTTATCAGTGGGATCAAATCTTGTTTCAAAAAGAGTTTTTTTTTTTCCTATTTCTTGTTACTAACTTGTAAGTTGACCTTATCTACACCACAGACTGAAACTAACTTTTATGGGCGTAACACTAGAATTTCTTTTGTTACTTGAATCTCTTAATTTTTCATTTTCTATTCTTTTTTTTGTTTCTTGAAATAACTTGAACCCATTGCTTTTTAGTTTTGTCATACACAACACTTTCTTGCGTGCTTTCATTAAAACGAACATTTTTCATTAACACTCAATTCAGGAAATTGTTCATGAGAATCAACTGCTGGTTCCTGCTCTAAACTTTTATTATTTTTTTTTCGTAAGAAGATCCTTAAGTTCTTTATTTTAACTTTAATTGACCAATTCATTTTTTCAGAATTTCAAGTTCATTTAGAAAACATCTTCAAATCGTTCAACTTACTACTAACGATTTTTTCCCCAAAGATCTTCACAAGATAACTGCACGTAGAACATTATTATTGTATCCTTCATATACATATGTAACATTTCTATCTTTTGATCTACTAGAGTCAGAAAAAAGTCTATAATATTTCAGACAGTTGGAAAAAACTATTATCCATTTTAGAATGAGATTCGAGACAGCTAAAGTGACTATTAATTGAACATTTGTTACACTTGATCGAGTTTTGCCTTCTATAAATAGTTGGTTATAAGGTAAGTAATTCTCTGAAGAAAAAGACATTAGTATGTTTGAACTAAAATAAATTAACTCAGGGCATATATACAGGGCCGCAACCAGCCACAGAGGTTTGGGGGGGCGGGGCAAGTCATTAAACATTCTCTTACCAAAAGCTAAATTGTGTTTTTTTTAATTAATAATAGCATTTCGTGTTAAGATCTGGAGGGACCACTAAACGTTTAGGGGGGCCAGGTCCCCTAGCCCCCTCTAGTTGCAGCCCTGTATATATACATACCTACTTATATTACAACACAAGTCTTCACACTACTGGCCTTATGAGAACTAAGAGTTTAAAAAATCACTTCTCGACCTGCATTAGGATTTAAGAATAAAGGACTTCATGATCCAACCTATTAAGTGAAGAGCACAAACCAGGAAGAGATGGTTTAGTTTCTATTTGGCCTCCAGAGTGCTCTTCTACACCTTGAACGACCACGGGGCCAAAGGTCGAGAAGCGATAATAATAATAATAATAATAATAATAATAATAATAATAATAATAATAATAATAATAATAATAATAATAATAATAATAATAACAGTTCAAGAGAACATGTTCTCCTATTCAGGTGATGAATATGATAAATCCGTATTTCATATCATTGGTTATCCTGTATTGATTTTGAGGTCAAAACATTGAAGAAATTAGTGTACAGCTACACTTAGTGTATAGGAAAATGATACCTCATATATGTATCTGGCTAAAAAGCGAACATGGTGTAGATCTGTGATGGGTAAACATTTTTAGGAGAAGGCCAAAGAAAAAACAGAAAACTTCAGGTATTATTTACTAAAAACAGCAATGTTGTATTTTCATAAAATCCTTGTAATAATTAAGCCTAAGTAATGATTGAAGTTTCTCATAATCTGGTTTCGAACTGGAGTGCACTGATTCTCAGAAGTGAAGTTACATGTACAATTGTCAGTCTGTTTCTAATACAGTACTTTCAAAATAACAGAGATGGAGTGGGTCAGTGGGTCAAGTGGGTCAAGTTTTCTGAGTGGGTCAGTGGATCGTGGGTCAACAGCATGTGACGCACTGTGATCCACCACCCACCGTGACCCACCACCCACCATGACCCACTGTGACCCACCACCCACCATGACCCACTGCGACCTACCGACTCAGTATGATCTACCGACCCTCTTTGCTCACTGCATGGTAGACACTGTATCTTCTGAAGACTGAATTTGTCTTCATTTTACTTTCAAGACCTTCATTTCCCTTCCTTTTCCACTTGTTTCTGTCTACTTACCTGAGGTGAGTACATCTAACCAAGTGAAAAAAGAACTTCAGGCACTTTTGGATATTTATATTTTTAATTGTAATAATAGCAATAGGACTTATACTACTACTTGGCTTTCGAAATCTGTGAGTTTTTAGAGGAGCTAACTACTGGAAAAAATATATTTTTGAATCACTGTAATATATAAATTATTATATAAAAAATTGAATGTAACTATGTGTGCCTGATCATCATGGTCAAATTGCAGTCAAATGAAATTACTTTTGGTATATAGTTAGGCCTTAATCTAAACTTGGATGTTATATTGCTTTCATTATAATACATAATATCCTAAGGAGGTAGTGAGGATCCGAATTCTTGCGAAAAAAATGAGTAGGCCTATCTCGCAAGCCGTTAAACTTACGGAGCGGAAATTCAGTGAATTAACTCTTTATTGAAAATAAACAGAATGTGTCCTAGCATTTTTAAAATTCTCCTTTATATAGGGGGGACACTTTCTATATATGGAAAATTGGTAATGAGTTGGTTTGTAAAAATGATCGAAAACGGTCGATGTTATTTAAGAAAAAAATCAGAAACAAAAAATACAGTGCTTGGCTTCATATATCGATTGCTTTCTACTATAATAATTGCTGAAGCTTATGTTTATTATATGGAGCGCTTACAGCACAGGACAATCAACCCCAAAACGTGTGACTAAAATAGGCATAAAATTTGTACTATAAGCTTAATTACACGGAAATTTTAAGTTTGGATTGTACGCATAATTATATGGAAAATTTTACACTTTTTTCCCTTTACGTTGGTCTACTTACTTTGATTTGGAACTTTCAAATTTCATCCTTTTTTCCACTGAAAAGTATTGATAATTCAACAAGGAAATAATTATACTATGATAATTTAAATTCATCGTAATTTGGCACATGGCAAACAGCAGTGTGGTAATTGAAGAGGAAGAAGGAGGGAAATTCCTATTCACCTCTGAACACTTTCCAGGAACCTCGTTCCCTTTCGCTTTCTAGACGGGTGAGAACTTGGTAATGGTATCAAACCTTCATGTGTAATTACAAAAATTAAATTTATAAACAAATAAGAAATCATCAGTTTATCAGGCTTTAATTGATAATTTATCACAAGATTCCCTATCGAAGGCGTGGTAGATGAAGTTTCTGTTCTCCATGAGTCGACATTGCCAACTGACATGGTGATATGGGAAAGATGTTGTATGGTGATAGAGAGATGATACTTCTTGCTGAGTATTTCAAAACTGACCAAGAAAAATCGTTATCAGACTTAAGTCTAACAAGCAGATTGTCGATGAGGAGTTGCAGAAATCGGGTAGAAATATTATCAATTTCCATGACAGAGTGCGAACGGGAATTTCCTCTTATGAATTTAGAGATAACTGATATTAGAAATAGACTAAGTGCTCTAACATTGTCTAACTTGTTGTTTATCAATGTTAATGGCCCACCGCTAGACAAGCTCAAAGTAGACGAGCTAAATATTTCTTGGCTGAGGGATGGACATTATTCCGCTGCGGATGATTTACCACGTAAAAGTTACCAAGAGGAAATAAACCCGATTTCAGGTTTGTTTTAAGGTGAAAAATTACGAGTTATAGAAAATGTATACTTGTATTACTAATGGCTTATTTGTGTTATTCAACTTTGTACCTATTGTTTAGTAAGTCTCTTCTTTGCTTTAGATAAACTACTTTGAATAAATATTCATAATAACTGCAATTATGCAGATTTGTAACTTAAATTTAACGTGGTGTTTTAGTGATTACACAAACTGCAATTATGAGCATACTTTATGAAGATGCTCTCACATAGGGTACCCGAGCAGAAGTTTCTTTTGGAATGCGTTCAGAAAGTAACACTTGCAAAAATACTCTCTTAGTACAAGTATATTTTAGGCACACACTAATTCCCCCCCCCCCACCTCGAACTGTTTCAATTCCCTCACTGACAAACACTTTACCATTTTATATCATAAGGGTGAGATCCACCGTTATTCTAACAGAGTGGTGCTTGAGCGATTGACTAGAAATTCAAACTCCGATTAGTGACAATTTCACAGTCTTGTTTTATTACAAGTGTAAACTCTTTAGTCAGTACAGAAGAGGCCGTGGATCGTGTTCAGAGTTGATGATGATGGATTTTGGTGAGTCAGAATAGGTCACAGTAGATGAAAGTGGTTCATGGTGGGTGGTGGTTCATGGTGGGTCAGAGTGGGTCAGGGTGGGTGGTGGGTCAGTGGGTCGTGGGTCACGGTGGGTGGTGGGTCAGTGGGTCGTGAGTCAAGTTTTCATTGACCCACGCCAACTCTGCAAAATAACCCTATTCTTCTTTCTATTGGTCAGATTAAGAATCATGTTGAGAGCCGGAAATAACTTTTAAGAAAACCGTATTTGGCTCACTGGCCGTAATTTCTGCATTACTGATGTAGATACTCAACACTATTAAAATTGAAAATAAAAGTTGGAAATAACGTCCTAGTATTTTTTTTTTTTTGACAAATAATATTCAGTAAAAATGGTCAAATGTCTTTGAAATATTATTAATTACTAAAAAAAATTAAGAACATTTCAGTTATTCATTTATTTATGGTATCAAGAGTTTTGAAACTTAGGAATACCTAGAAACAGTGAGTTTTATGTTTGCTTGAAAGCAATTGGGAAGGTGAATCGTGATTATATAGTGCATTATACATATAACGTTTAATAACATTGGAAAAATTTAGAAATGAAACTTAGAATATAAAAAGAATAACCTATTTGTGTTTTCAGAACAGGTAGTTGGACGTTCACTATTAGCGGTTCACTACTATATGTATCATATAAATCGAAACAACAATATACAAGCCACTGTATACACCAAAGTTTGTTTTGTCTATGCTCTATATTACAGAAAGTGAAAGTATTCTTCAGTGTCCGGGATAGTTTATCAGAACTTTTTTATGTTTATAGCTACTATTTAAAGGACGTGTGGGCATTTCGCTTGCCAAATGTTTTTTCATGTTCTTGTCTGAAACAACAGCGTTGGTTGTATCATTCAACACCAAAAGAAATTAAAGAAATTGAAGCGGACGTCCTCTGGCTTTTGACTTTGTATCAAAAATTGTGTTGCTCTGCCAAGTTTCCCTCCAGTGTTGTTGTCACCATTGGAATTTCCAGCCCATTTCCAACCAGAAAGTTGCTGGCAACTCAGCCGCAAACCTCTACCATCCAACCGAGAACTTTAGGAGCTCTCAGAATACAACAAAGAAAAAACGAAAGAAATAGTAAAAAAAAAGAAGGGAAGAAAAGGATGAAGATCATTCCTAAAAGGAAAAAGAAAAGAAAACATGGTAGAATGACAAAAAGCTGACATAGCTCCCGCGAAGTTATAACACACTAGTTGAGGAAGAATAGGAAAAAGTTGTCAGGGTTCCTTGGCAACTCATGTTCCCGTGTGGCTGCACTTCGGGATTTCATATTTAATTTATTTCCTTGGCGTACGCTCCTGCTCAATGTTGTAGAAGTGCATAAGAAAATTTTCATTATGAACAGTGTCGAACTGTGACCAACAAACCTAGAAAATTCTATAACTCTTACACATACTAATATTTCCTTTTCTTCTTATTGTATATAAAGAGAGAAAAATTGAAAAAAAAAGGAAAGGAAATACACAAAAAAGAAAATGGGTTTTCCAAATTTACTTTATTATTCATAATTTTCGTTTACTTTCTTTCTTTCTTTCATTGTTTTCTTTTCTTTTTTCCTTCTTTCGTTTTCTTTCTTTCTTTTTTTTTTTTGTTAAAACTTTCATGAAAATTAATGGGGAAGCAATCATTTTTCTTTTTTAAAAAATAAATCTTTCAGTTTTACGTCGCACGAATATGCTCTTTAGGCTAAAGGATTCAAATGATTAACAAAAGAGAACGATTATGAAAGATTTGATTTGATTTTGAGTTTAACGTCCCTTTTCAGCAGCGAGGCTATGTGAGACGTGGACCTACTGATTAACGTGAAATCCAAACCACATGAGCTCCCGCCGGGAATCGAACCCAGGTCTCCCACGCCAAAGGCGCGTACACTAACCGCTTAGCCAAGGAGGAACTCGACGATTATGAAAGAGTTGGTGGAATGCTAATGTAGGTGGAAACAGGACAACTCCGATAAAATACACAATTTAAGATATTGTCCAGTAGATACTCACATAGCCTACGATCTCACACCAGGTAAGCGTTCTAGCACAAAGCCACAATGGTCCCTAATATTTACTTATAGTTTACTGCAGTGAATAATCCCAAAATAAGCCATAATTTTATACACAAATTTTACAAAATGTCTTATTATTTGATAAGTTATGGGTAACACACACACACACACACACACATATATATATATATATATATATATATATATATATATATATAAAAGCAGTCCTAAATGACTGTTTAAATGACTCCAAGGCCATACTTAAACTAGGAATTTTAAATTTGAATAGTGCATAGAATCTGTAACGTAAGGTACCACTAAGGAAGGATTTTTTGGAAATTCAACGCGGAAGAACAGGGGAATAATACATTAAAATGCCCATATCTCGGAATTTCTGACAGTTAGAGATATGAAAATTGATATATGAACTTATCATTTAAAATAATTAGATATGTATTTCAGCATTTTTTAAAATATTTGCCCTAGGAAGGAAGAAAAGAGCTGAGAGGGAAAAGAGGGCGAAGGCGGCCATTATTATAATAAGATGTCATTTCGGAATTCCTTACGATTATAGACATTTGATGTTTGAAATTTTCATCCAAAATAATTAAATACCTGTTGCAGTATTTCTAAATGTTGAGCCCAGGATAAAGAAAAAAAGGTGTTGGGGTACTTCCCTAATATGCCTTCCCCTATACGAAACATTCAAATTTTGTTCAAGACTTCGAGTTCACACGAATTCCATACGAAAGATGTAGCAGGAAGAAATATTGCCGACAGTAACAAGTTGAACATTTGTTTTGCAAATTATCAAAAAGATACCCTAGCTCTCGAAATTACGTAATTTTACCTGTACTTAGTGTTGTAAATTTTACCAATGCTTATCACTTTTTGAGATATCAAATTGCTGTAGAAGGGATTATGGTCTTTACGTCTATTGAAAGTGATCTACATGATTGGATGTGATTCTTATTTGTAACGTTTTATATATATATATATATATATATATATATATATATATATATATATATATATATATATATATATATATATATATATATAATAATTTTAAAAATAACATTTAAAAAAGTTCCTGTAAAGCTCTTACTCTTTGTAGTATGTCGTGTCATGATCATAGTGTTCAATTTTAAGACACCCTGAATATACATTGCCCTGTTCCTCCAAAATTTGAATGTTTAAGATATTGAAGCGTCTTTAGTTTTTAACGCTGATTTATAAATGTGGTATTGTAAATTTTAGTTTTTTTTAATATAGAGTTCTGGATAATCATAATAACATTTAAAACACAGTTCTGACCAGAACAAAATGAATTATATTAATAACTATACGTTTTTTGTTACAGTTTCAAGGACCTAACGTCCTCTTCATCAGACATTTAGAAAAGACAGATGACAGCAAATCTTATATCTTCCTCAGCCGTTAGTTCTGAGGCCCCCGAAGCCTTTGGCCTGCTGTACACTATTGGTTAAAACTGTGCTTAAATAAAAAGTATTTTATAATTTTTAATATGCGACTTTTTTTTTTAGTTTACCCACGAATCATCCTAAATGAAACTAAAAGAAAGTGTAGTATTGAACTTCGTTAATTCTGTACACTTTCATATCATTTCATGAAGGTGAAAAATATTACATTTAAAAACGTTTGCGCTACTATTAACGCATTAAGGCAGTAATGATACGCGTAGTTTTTATCTTTTATACTCAATGTAAAATTTATCTATGAAAAGCAGAAGATTTCTTAAAAGGAAGACTCCTGAAGACAAGAGCAAGACAAAACTAGACTGGGTGAGTATGACCAAGACGGCCTTGGTCTTACATTTGCTCATCCTCTACTCAAAATTATGTATGGTATGTATATATTACTGCATTTTGAGTTATTTTCCACTTGACCTTTCGACCTTTTATCATGCATTTTACTTTAAGTAGCTCTTCCCGAGGCTCTAGTGGCTAGCGCGTGTGCATGTAGTTATAGATTTGATTACAATGCAAGTAAAATATGATAAAATATTTTGTGTGTTGTGGCCATACATTACGTTGAAGATGGGATTTCGATCTTGAGATTGAAGTGAACTCTACCCCAATGCTAAACCCATCTGACTCCCAATAATTGACATAATTGGTAAGCCTCAAAAAAGTTTCTCAAAATCTACTTTTTGGAAATGGAAGTTACGGTGCAACAAATAAGACACACAAAAGCATAAATTGTATTCTAAACTCATTTGCAAAGATATTTGAAAGCATAATTTATAAGCGCATTGAAAATCACATTAAACCAGTAATATCGGATTATCAACATGGATTCGTTCCTGGCAGATCAACCGTAACAAATCTCGCTGTCTTCACTGACCATCTAGTAACATATATAAAAAACAATGAATATAAAATTGATTTTTAACGGTGTAGTGGGTAAAGTGTAATAGTATACCACAATAATGGAACGGGTAGTATAGTGGGATTATAGTTATAGTGTGTTGCCTGTTATATGGAGACCATTACTCAAATGATTTATGACATTTTATTTAGATGTGACAGATTGTAGAATAAAAGAGATTAAATAAAATATATAAGAAGAATGCATAATGTAATTAATTAATATTTAAAATAAAAGAAACAATTACACATAAGTTAAATACATAAATAAAACACGAAAAGAAAAAAGCATGTAATAACTACAAAAGCATGTAGACTGCTAATAAATAATTTTGACTTGTCATATTATACCATACATTAGTTATACTTTTTTTAAAGTTTATACTTAATGTCCTAACAACAGCTACTCAAAAACTTCATGTTAAAGCTCTAAATGGAACAAAGTAAATTCAAAATAGTAAAAGCCAAATGAATGATTGTTGAAATGATCCCAAAAAAATGTATGCTTGGTTTATAAAATCTGTCTTTTTATACTCGTAAATGTCCTTGTTTGCTACAACTAGTTGGCACTATATTTTTAAATCTTAAAATGTCTAAATTATAGTTTTTTGATAAATATTATTGTTATGTATACAAATATAAAGGTTATTTTTGTTTTTTTTGTTTAGTTTTGGAAAATCCGTGTATTTGTCCACCAGAACATCACCAAATATTTTGTTTTTAACTTTTCCTGCAAGCAATAGATTAGATTACAAATGCACATATCAAGGTCAGCTAGGTGTTATGTTATAGCTTGTTATGGAAAAGTTTATTTTCCAGTTCACACAACTTTGGCCTCATGTTATTTTTATTTTTAAATGCTTTGATTATTCTCTCACCTTTTGCGTACCAAATATTTGCACTAAAAATATTTTTTTAATTGTTTATTTTGTTCTATGTTAATAAAAAACTTTATGCATTATTAAGTGATAATTCACTTATTATATAATACTAGTTGATACATTGGAGAGTAATAATCAAATAGATGTAGTTTATACAGATATTGCGAAAGCATTTGATAAGATAAACCACACGTTGTTAGTGAATAAACTTAAATTTCTCAACTTTTCTGATCACTTAATTGCTCTTATGAATCATATTTGATGGACAGAAAACAATATGTGGTTTAAAAATCCTGTAGATCATTTGAATACATTCAATTTTCTGGAGTCCCACAAGGATCTAATTTAGGGCCGTTACTTTTTATAATATTCATTAATGACCTTCCTAATTGTATTAAAACCACATAAACTACTCTATGCAGACGATCTAAAACTATATAGGAGAATTACAACAGCACAGGACTGTGTCAGTTTGCAGGAGGATCTAGACAGAGTAAATGAATGGTGCAAGAGCAACTTGTTAAACATAAATTCAGATAAATGCAAAACCGTGTCCTTCACTAAGAAACGGAATGTTGTTAAATTTCAGTATAAGATAGATGGTAAACAATTAAAGGGGGAATAAACTGTCAATGATTTGGGTGTAATATATGATAAACTATCGTTTGAGCATCATATAAATCAAATTGTAAATGACGCAAACAGAAATCTTGGATTCATTTTGAGAATGGGAAGGGAATTTAATAAGTCGAATGTTTTACTGAAATTATATTTTTCATTTGTTAGAACAAAATTAGAATATGAGTCTATTATATGGAACCCCCACACGAAGAAAGACTCTATTAGAATAGAAAGAGTTCAAAATAAATTTCTGCGGTTTCTGGTGTACAACAGATCAGGCATCTTCCCCACATATGAAAATAGTACTTCTCTTAATGAAAATTTTAACACAATGTCTCTTAATCACAGAATAGTGTTAAATGACCTGATATTCTTGTACAAAATATTAAATAACAAATTAAATAGTAAGGATTTGGTCTCTGCCATTCATTCAGGGTATCCAATGGAAACATATGTGTGGACAATGGAAATTTCTTTTATTGTAAGAAATCTCGAACAAATGCAACAAAACAGTCACCAACGTAGAGGATGGGTGCAGTGTACAACAAACTGAGTAAATGTAAAAAAGTTCTGGATATACACAGTATGAGTCAGAATAGATTTTGCAAATATATTATAGATATTCTATGTAACTCTGATATGAACACTGTAATTGGGTAGAATAACCTGTTGTGTTCTTCTCCTTAAATAAATAAATGCCTCTTCGTCAATGTGGAATGATAGAAATCCATAGATAGACCAGTAAAGTACTTATAATAGTAGGTTTCAGAATTAATTATTATAGCACATTGGAAATAGGATTAGAATTAAACTGAGTAACTCAAGTTTACTAACCACTCAACTAATCGTGGTTTAACATTCTGTTTACACTTCTCACTAGTAGTACTTTAAAAAAGTAGTGTTTGACGGACTGATTTTCCTTTTCTTTTCTTTTAAAGTACGTACAATACTTGGGACTGAATTCAAGTTGAAGATTACTTTCTGAAGTTACAAAATTCATTAATGAATGTCAAATTTAATCCATATAATCCTCTTCAATTTCTATTGTTTCCATTGTTTTCTTTCATTTATTCTTCATAGATCTTCAACTGTGTCAGTTTGATAAATTAGAAAGTTACAAACATTTTCTTTTCTTGTGGTACTGCCTGACAGCGAGACAAATTATAGAACACAATTAATTTTACATGAACCAGAAATAATTAAAGGAAATTGTTTCTGGTGTTCCTTGATAGATTACAATTAGTATTTCATATCATAATTGTAGAACCAAAAAATGTAGGGTTGTTACTAAATATATTTAAAATGTGGTCATCTACTGTCAAGTTAAGGGGTTCAGTATGTACTAGTAAGGTAGGTGTGTACAATTTTGTCATACTTACAATGTCTTCATCACTCATCACAAGGATGCTATAATATAGAACAGGCATGCCCAACCCTTGGAACGCGAAACCATGATGTATTGTCCGTGACCCCACTTTTGTACGATTTTCTCTTTTTAATAAATTGTTTTGTATGAAAGTTTTATGTGAAATATAAAAAAAGAATATTTATAATAAGGGAACGGAAGTTCATGACCTAAAAATATAGATATATGATCTATAAAATGCCCTAAAAAAACATGAAAAAATTACTTAAAAATTGTAAAAATTACAATTAAATTTGTGACCGTAACTTTAAAAGAGTGCAACAAACATACCAAGTGATGGACATCGGGTCGGGGATACTAGGAAAAATAAGATAATTTCTTTAGTTGAAATATATGTTTGATTTTAAATGAAAAACCCAAATAAGATATAAATTTAAACAATTTAATGATTAAGCAAATTTTTCAGCGTAAAATGTACTTATTTCCTCTATCTTGCCTGCAATGCAGCATGGTGTGTCTCCATGTGCTGCGCGTTACTACAAACATAAAGAAATAATACCTCCAAGTAAATTGTGTAATTATTGTTTAGAATTAACCAATTGTATATGAAAAATTGGGAAGTGAAAATAAAGGACACATTTGGTGTAGGAGAGATTTCCTAAGCATGCCGCCTTTTCCCGCCAAAATGGAAACCGTCGAAAAAGTAAAAAAAATAAGCGTCAGACATGATTTTTAAAATATTACATACACAAATTAATTTTGGATATCAATATTATAAAATTTGACTAGGTTTGTAACTCTTAATCTCTTGAACCACCCGACCGATCTCGATCAAAGTTTCCACATAGATGAAGTTCGGACCTGAGATGGTTTTCGCCATATCACTTTGACGGTGCAACTTAGGGGAGGGGAGGGACATTTAAAATTATCGAAAATGACCGATATTGGTGCCGAATCCATAGTTTTCGAGGTCGCTGTAATGAACAGTGATATTTGCAATGCCATTTAAATCTAAATTCTGCCACGCAACATGGGGAAGAGGAGGAGTGTAGAGAAATATAAAAATAATCAAAAATGACAGATATCAGAGAGCGCTTTAGTAATGTTAATAGCAAAAAGTGACTGACTAACGGAACACATTACTATTTTTTTCTTAATTTAAGTCAGCGAAGCAGGTAATTGAAGCTAGTATTTAATGAAAATGAAACCTCTTTTTCCACATACTTTATATATGGTTGCAGTACCTCACCATTATCTTAACAACATAGGATAAAGCCTAATGTCTGTATTTCAGATCCTCTTTCTTCCGCTTGTAAATTGTCATTTTATGAGAGAATGTGTTTACCTCGGTGCAAAATCTCTAAAATATTGTGAAAATTAAAAGATTGATAAAAATAATGAAAAATTACCTAAATTTAGGAAAACTGACGAAAAAATCACCGAAACTTATGAAGACTGACAAAAAATGACCTAAAATAGGAAAAATGGCCTAAAAGCATAAAATTGGCAAAGTCAGCAAAAATATGCCCTTTAAAATTACAGTTGTCTTTGTTAGAAGACGAAGTGTAATATATGTGTATTTATTTGATGGACATTGTGTCCGCAATACCAGGAAAAAAGATAACATTTAATTAATTTCCATGCCCCACTAATAGTGTAAATAAACTGAAAACTAAAACTGACTGTGAAACCGCTGGCTTTTACAGCCTAGGGAGGGCCATAATCGTGATTAACTAACTCATCATCTCCCAGCCTAAAACAGCCCGAGCTAGAGACTTTTATTTTGCAAAGTGTATTGCTTGTATATCTAGGTGCCTGTAAAGAAAAGAGTTTCAGAGTTCCAGCCGTAACTGATGTCAAAACGATAGAATTAAAAAAAAAAATCATATATCCATATTTCGAGAGTTACAAAACTTGAAAGTATCAAAATTGGTACATAAAACTTTCATTAGTAATAAGTTAACACTTTATGTTATCCAGCTAACATAAATAACACAATATGTTTATTAAACACACTTCCTTTGCGGCTGAATTAGAACACAAGTGTTCTTTGGAGTCTCTTACACCAGAAGTAAAACGCTTATTTATTTTTTAAAAAAGAATTTTAGATGTAAAACTATTTGTTTCTTAAATATGTTTCTCTTTCTCCACTACAACAAGGGTTTATATAATTAATTTAACGAAAGATCAAGAATCTCATTGTTGAAGCCATTAGCGTAACTAGGATATTTTGCTCGGGGGAGGGGGCCAGACCCTTACTTCTGGAAATTGCAAGAGCCTTTTAAAAGGCTTTGTTATAATTAAATTTATGAAAATGAAATCTGTAAGTTTTAAATCCCATGTTTATGCCAGCTAGGCTGAAAGAGATGGTGATGATGAGAAATGAGTGAAATGGTGGAATGAAGAAAATGGGAGAATACCCCTTTGGGCCTTCATGTTAGAGATACGTTAGGGATGTGAGAAGCGCGAGGTCGTAGGCCGAGCAAATGTGGGGTCCGTGAATGTTTTTTTAAAAATTACACTCCTTTTACCGTTTTAAAAGTTATCATAGTATCTTCAATTGTGTGTTGTCTGCTTACCAGTAAGCAGGAACAATTGACAAAATGTGCTGAGGCTTCTAGAACTTATGTTTCTCGACTGAGTGACATTGGTTGTTTTGATATAAAAATGAACCGATCATTGCAGAAAGGGAATATGTTAGAAAATCGTGTTTTCGAGATAAACGAAAAACTGATTATTTTTTTATTGTCTGACTTATTCTAATAACAACTATCATAGCTTGAGATGGACGGTTCTAAGTACTTTTACGAACATGAAATGAACCCTTTTCGTTCACAATAGGAGATCTAGCCGTGTAGGACACCAATAACCATCAATTCACCAATAACTCAAATACGCCGAAACTGTCCTTTTTTCAATGACCGATTCAAATGTATCTTTCAATGGTAAATTTGTAAAATAATAACAAAATTAACTACTATTTATTTCTGGAAACCAAAAGATAGTAAATTCTACTGAAAATGTCCTTTTTTGTCGTTAATATATAATAAACAGCGAGGAAGGGAAATATTTCAGTATTTGTCTTTTATTTACAAATCAGGAAAGAAACAAAGACTATTGAAGGAAATTCTACGAAACATGAGTATACGAAATTTTAAAAAAACGCCAGAGGTCGAGGATGGAAAAGTAGGGAACGGGTATGGTTTGATTCAAAACATTTACAAATAGTAATAACAACAAAAATAAAAGATTTCCCGTTCATCCTAGGGAGTAGGTCCTATCGGATGATAATATATGATTCCACCAACAGCTCCGAAGAGCAATTTGTCAAATTGTGAAAGGAAGCTCTCGGGATGCTAAATAACTCTCTTCTTAAAAACGACGCGAAGGGAAGTTATTCATCGGCCTGAATCCATTTGAATATTTTCATCCTTTTGCCAAAAACTTTCTTTTTCTCTCTCTCTCTATTTTTCCCTTTCGCAATTGGTGTCCCCATAACTTCTTCAACCGAACTACCCTCCTCCCACTTCACCCTTACCATATAAGTTCTCCCCTCGAACCTTTATTCTGTTGTTTTCCTCTTTTAACATTTTTTCCTCTTTCAGATTCCCGCTTTGCCTTACTTGCGTTATATTCTAAAGAAAATATTAGATATCCAGATATAAATTTTAAACCGCAAATTTTCCTTGCATAGTTTCCACACCAAAAACTATATATATATATATATATATATATATATATATATATATATATATATATATATATATATATATATATATATTTGTGTGTGTGTGTGTGTGTATGTAGTATATAAAGTTGTAGCAAATTTAATACTAATACTAATTAGTACAGACAAATGTGCATTTATAAAAATAAAGCGCGTTTCTTAAACAGTTATAATCAAGCTATAGACGTAAATTATGACAATTGTCAGACTAAAATTTCTGCAAGATTTGAGAGTTTTTAGAGAGTAGCAATTCATTTCTTTAAGTACTAAAAGGTCTCCTATTCGAAATTATAATACTCGTTGATATAGAGTTATCAGAGAAAGGTTGGAGAACGCGATGAGGAGTCTTAATGTACAACAATGTGAAGAAAAAAGCGGAAATTGTAATGAACGTTTTATCGAAGATTCCTCCAGTATCTTTATGTATTCAATTTTTTTCAATGTTTCGACACAGGGTAAAATTACAAAAAGCCTACATGTGTATTTTTAACATTGTACTTTCTACAGTTATTGCTTTCACAATCGTTCCTAATGTGGTTAAGGTAAGCCACCTTTTCATACAATTCTCTTCATGTCACAACGATAGAACAAACGTTCCAACGATGTGCTACTCCGAAAGCGCTGTAGATACTAACAGATCTATAGTCTCGTCCGAAGATTCGCAATTCAGTGCTAAGAAGAGTAGAACACTTGTATAAACAAATGCGGCTATTTATTTTGATATTTACAAATAAATGTAAACTCTTAAACATAAATTAGTTTTCTATTTTATCAGAAAATTACAAAGAATTACATTTTATCTACAAAGACTAGACCGTCGCCGAAGAATACGAAGGGGAAGCAGCGATCGAAATAGTATTTAATTACGTACGGCCGAAGCAGGGGCGGATCCAGAGGGGGCGATCGGGGCGATTGCCCCCCAGAAGAGGAAACTTTCTTATTTTAAAACCCACCGCCCCCCTTCCAGAAGCCGGTCCTGGATCCGCCCCTGGACCGAAGGAATCGAGATTGCTGCGAGCATCGTCTTGCCAAACTGTGAATTATTGTACTCACACCGTTGTATGTCCGCTGGAATATAAACTGTGGCTCCGTCATGATCTGCAGGCAAACAGCCGCGTGAGATCCAAACTCCAACTTTAAACACACTCCGGAGATAAGATCAACGTGTCAGTTACCGTCAAACAAGAAGATGATCGACTTGGTTGTTCAGATGAACAAATTTAGTAACAACGGTAAAGGCAACACATAGCAGAAAAATTACCGAAATTATAATAATATCCGTCAATGGAACAAGCGATACAAGGCAAAAATAATGATGTGAAATTACGTGTCATGTGACGTAAAACGAAATCCTTAGCAAAAGGTTGTTGGTGAATCATTGACGTCTAGCAATACTGTTAACATGCTAGACGCCCTACGAGTCCATCCTTACAGAAAAAATAATTTAGCAATCAACGGTAGGACGGGGAAGTAGATTCCATATATCTAGAGAATCCGTCCGAATCACCCATTTCCTGCTTTATTTTACAAGAATCTCCTGAAACTAGTCTGTTCCACTCTGGTAACTCGAGAACAAGAATTTGACCTTCATTTTCAGGAACTCAATAGCATATTAGATTCCAAAAGTTACGAGGATCACTTGTCGGAAGTAGAAGATATCCTCTTTGAACTGTGAGTTTAGAAGATGGTTATATATAAATCATTACGCCTAGTCTGGTAATCTGTGCAGAACTCTCCCATTAACTTTAGAAGAGAATGAAGAAAGATTTCACGGCGCAACATTAGGAATTGTGTGGAATATACTAGTACTAAACCACGAAATTGTACAATAACTCTAATTGAATGCCGTATTACTCTCCGCTGACCTCATAAAAAATTGGTCATGGTTTTGGTAAGGAAGCTGCCAGCAACTAAGAGACTATATATTGTCGGTAATAGACATGTATTCAAATTTCGTAGCTTTCTATTCGCTGCGTAATCTACATACATAAATTGATAATCACGTGAAGACACGAGAAAATACCATCTCGCCTTACTTTCCAGAAGGAAACGGACTGATGGAACGACGCCATCTAGAGTTCAATTAATTCTTAAGGCTAAAATATGAAGGTGATCATACAACTTGGAGTTTATTCCTTAAAAATGTTCAAGATCCACTCAATCACTTGGCATGTCACACGACCAACGTTTGCCCTGCAGAACTATTCCTATCATTTTCGGTGCTCGTCGAACTTAAAATACATTATCCTTGACCGCCAGAAACTCAATCACCAAATGTTAAGAACGGCTAGTTTCAAGTGTCTACTAAACTGGATTGTTGTATGAAAAATTGGCTGAGATTATCCAAGATATTCTGAATGAGGAGTACTGGACAATGATAAAACTCTCTCTTTATCTTCTGAGATTTAACAACAGACTCACAAATATCTACTTTGTTCGTAAATCGATTTGTTATTAGAAAACTGTTCAAATATATGCAAACTTATAAGATTTAGCAGGAAATAGCAATGGAACCTATAATTTTAATAATAAAAAATTGAAGCAGTTAAATTATTCGATGAAAGAAAGCAGGAACTACTTGATAAAATATAGAAAAGTAAATAACACTTCAATGTTACATATGCTTCATGTTCGTGTTATTTATTTTAACTTTAACCCTTTATATTCATGTTTGGTGTCTATGTAAGTTAATCTTTGACTGTTCATGTTATTTCTAGTTCATTATTCGTTATTACTATTATTGTTATTAATTATTTTTGTTATTTTGGCACATTGTGTGAAAAGAAGAGGAAGTAAGTCAATTTTATGGGCTATTGATGAATATAGATACAAAAATATTTCATCATCCTTTATTTTGTAGTAAATTATTAAAATCCACTTCATTTTTTTAAAGAAAAGCGGGTATTTTTACATAATTGTCTATCGCTGCTACCAGAACTACTACATTCTAATGAATTGTACCTTGCGCTTTTTTGTTTTAATTGATGTTTTAAGTGTTGTTAACTAAGGAAAAAGGGGAAACCTTGAAACATTACCTCATGTGGAAATAATGACAAAGGTAAAGATGTAAGTATTTTAAAGAGACAATCGTGATACAGAAATTCATCGAATTCACTTGTTGCCCTTTGTTTCATTCATAATATATACTCATATATACACAAAGTTAGCAAATACATCAGCCTCTATCTGAAGAATCTATTTCTACGAAGCAATCTCACCAAAAACATAAATGTGAAAAATAGAGCCAAGTTCTCGTTCACTTATCTTTCGTTCGACAGGAAAAAGAACAGAGATCTGAAATTCGGAAATCGGATTATGAAATTTGCAAATTTTGTGTTGAGAACAACTTGCCAGGCGTAAGATTCTCGAGGCGACACTGTACAGAACATGTTTTCAGCACTAACGTTTCAAACTTAATTTAAATTTTCGGATTTCAATAAAACTTGGCATCGTTTCAGAATATTTACACAGAAGCGTTTTATTCTGGAAATCTGAAAACAACGCCAGAATTATTGAAATTCGAAAATTGGAAAATTAAATTTACAACTTTAGTGCTGAAAAGTTCTTTGCAGTATCACCAGGAGAGGCTTTCTCCTGGCAAGTTGTTCTTAGCACTAAAATTGCAAATTTCATATTCCGATTTTCAAATTTGAACAAAATCTGGAATCGTTTTAGATCTCTATTTATTTTTCTGGCCGAACGATATGATAAATCTATAAGAACTTGGCTCTGTTTATCACATTTATCTTTTTGGTGGGATATAACTACTTTTGGAAATACAATAATTTAGCTAGTATCTAAAGCAGTAGATGGACTATTAGTTAGTGTGTTAAATAGTGATAGTATTAAATATTCAATACTTATTTTTCCCTGCAAAGTTCCAGATTTTTTCGTTTTTCTTATGTTCTTATTGGTTTTCAGTATCACAATTCAGTGACAAAATATGCAACTTCAACGCACCATGAACTAGTAAAGTTGATATTTTTATGTTTTATTTTTATATATATCAAATACTAACATTTGTGTGGAATTCCAAATTCTTTGTTTAGAGCAAATATCCTACTGTATATGTTTGAATTAGCATTTCTGACTGACTTAGACATGAAGGTTTTCATGTTTGGAGGATGGATGATATAAGTTTTTTTTTTAATCGTCCTCACAATTTAATGTTAATATGCGATTTTGCCCTCGCCCCTTAACTCTGCCCCTTCGAGAGGTAAATTAGGAGTTTTGGGATATTTTATTTGCTTCACTTGCAACTTATGCCTTAAATACCCTGAACCGTTTTAGAAGTGACGTAACAAAATGCAACTGTTTACTTTTTCCTTTAAATTACCTCCAAGGAAAAGGAAATTTCGAGTTTTCGAGCTTACTCCTTCATTTGAATCACAAAACCTACATTTGTGCCAAATTTAAGTTTACATGTATATAGGAGGTACTAGATTTTCATTCGTTGTTTTAAGTGATGAGACAATAAAAGTTTTGCCTTTGCCCTCTTTCCTACCTAGATGTGGAAATTTCAAGTTTTCGGATTTTTTTTCTTTTATTTCTAATGGAAATCTTACACTTAATCAAAGGGTGAACAATAGTGAAATGGCCCCAGACGAATCTTGGGACGACAAGTGAGTGGTATGTAGGTATCCTCAAGATACGTTAATTCCTCATGTTTCAAACGTCAACTCCCATTGGTTCATGGAAAATGGCGCAAAATCGAATAAATGAGAATAGTTTATTTCTCAAGAATGGCTCGATCGATTTTGTTTAAACTTGGGTGTATGTATAGGTGTATACAAGGCCTTCGTTTGGAAGTTTCAAGAGCTCGCCCCACCATTTCTCCCCCTCAAAAAATTCGATTCAATATTTTGAACCCCTTTTTACCTATGATAGTCTGCAAGCACAATTATGAAAAAATAAGTTTTAGATGTCGCTTTAACTCTAGAATAACATATTTTATTTCCAAATTTGTATCACGGGTACGCCATGGTCAAAATTCGCGAAAACCAACCTTACTACTGTACCTATAAGGGCCAATTGTAAAAAGAACAGCTATCGACATAGCTTTTGCATATTCGCCACGTGAATGAATGAGAAATAACACCTAAAAAGCGCCAAACTCACTGAGGCCATATTTGATAGCCTGTGCCTTCCACATCCCCATTTTGGACCGAAATGAAACTGTTGATATTGGTGCCTTTTTTCATATGAATCAAGCAGCCTGAACATGAAAATGAGGTATATAATGCCTCACCATAAGGCGAATTTATATTCCAATGGCAATCGATGCTGCCTGAACTATATCTTTCATAAGCGTTTCTACGAAGATAGTCTATTCAAGATAGAAAGAAGTATATTCGAATTGGAGCACAATCCGATTATGCGAGTTGAGCTATAGTATACAGAATTTGTCTGTGGAATTCAATAAACCATTTTTAGATCAGAACACTTTCAGATATTAGGGGAGAATCTCGGTCTTCTCACTGGCTTCGGCTAGGAAAATGTTATGAAGATACAAGAATTGTTGAAATCAACGCGTGACTCAGATAATCGAAGCGTAGTACAAGCCCTGATAGTGTTTTTCTTCAAGCAAAGGTCTGGTAATTCTAATAAACTGATATTCTCAATTTTAGGACCACAAGACAATCAGACAGTGTCTCATTATACACAGCAAATAGTTTCTTCCTTCGAGAAAGATATTTTACCTATCCATTTTGGTTATTCAGCGCTTACGAGGAAGGAATTGATTTCCCGTCATACATCACCCATTGTCAAAGCGCTGTATGAATATACTGCACATAAATTAATTATTATATGTGATGGAACTTACATATATCATTAGAAAGATACAAATAATGAGTATAAAAGAAAGTCATTGTTGCAACCACCCATGCTGCGGCCATTATTTATTACCTTAGTTACAGAAGATATTTATCGAAAATCCCGAAACCAGCACAAAAAATTGAGCAAAATATTCAATCACGACAACATTCGTGTGGTCATAAATGAAAACTGTGACGAGAACTGAAGTACATTTTACAATGTTCTTTTCAACCTTATTTTCTTACACATTAAAGGTGCTTCTTAACCGTTTGCATTATATTTTCTTCTATTTCTTGGATGAAATGAACCTTTTATTCAAATGTTGCACTTTTCCACTACTCCACAACTTGTGGAATGCAAGAAAATGGGTATATCTGAAATATATAATAGCATCTTCTGAAGCAATAGTGGCCTTCATGTTCCCATTCCCCCCCCCCCTCCCACGACCTACGAGAGACACTACACCGAAGGTTACATTACCCATTGTGTTGTTGATGGTTATTCTCTTTCAAGATGAGGTTATTTTACTTTGATTGGACACTATAGGT
This sequence comes from Thermobia domestica, assembly GCF_964235325.1. Lineage (NCBI taxonomy): Eukaryota > Metazoa > Arthropoda > Insecta > Zygentoma > Lepismatidae > Thermobia > Thermobia domestica. Next base: position 63,200,527 of record NC_137466.1, read on the forward strand.
GTTAGCAACATTGATTTGTTTTATATGAACAGTCACATTGAAACTTCAGGCATCCGAAATTGGGGCACTTACGGGAACCTAATGTTAACTTGAACCTCATATTCAGGCTGCTTGATTCATATATATATATATATATATATATATATATATATATATATATATATATATATATATATATATATATAAAAGACACCAATATCAACAGTTTCACTTTGGTCCAAAATGTGGATGGGAAAGGCACAGGCTATCAAATGGGGCTTCAGTGAGTTTGGAGCTTTTCAGGTGTTATTTCTCATTCATTCACGTGGCGAATATGCAAAAGCTATGTCGATAGCTGTTCTTTTTGCAATTGGCCCTTATAGGTGCGGTAGTAAGGTTGGTTTTCGCGAATTTTGACCATGGCGTACCCGTGATACAAATTTGGAAATAAAATATGGTGCCTTCCATTTCAATTCAGGCAGAGCATGTACCATCACCATCTCAGATATTGTTGAAACTTTTTTTATAGCAACTAGACATGTTTTTAAGAGACCCATATTTTTTTGTTTTGTCGAAAAAAATTTTCCCGCCAAGTAATGGGCCATCAAAGACGGGGAGTACAATTTATGAATTGTAGAAGACATGGAAAATGGTCAACTTCGGAGCCTCACCATTCGGCTATGGAGACAGGTAGAGTTATAATTCTTGTTGTGTTATGTACATAGGGATATAAATAAACTATATTTTATTATAAATTGGTTTGCGTATGCGTATCTTTTTGTACATAAATTAACAAATGAACGTCAATTTATCTGAAAAGTCGAAGTTTGCGAATTTTTTTCAAGCACTTCCGGATCGAATTTTAAAATTCTGTTTTCACGGTTGGTAAGACCTGGTTACCCGCTTTCCGAAAATATTTTTGTATCGCTTCTGTGTGCAACCGTTTTGTCGCAAAAAATTCGAGAAATTGTAAAATTTTCAAAAATCGCCATTTTTGGGCGCCATTTTCTCAAAAACACCATCTTTTAAAATTCTGAAATTTTGTCAGATGGTTCAACTTTACATGAATAATAAACACACCAAATACCATTCTCGACCAATGCTTCATGAATTAACTGCAGCCTTTTAAAGTTTGCGAAGTTTCGTTAACTTTGATGTCACAGTTAGCAACACTGGGAACAATAAAAGTGCAATGATTTGATGATGTTTGTGGTTCACATTCATTAAATCAAGAATAAAAGGTTTTCTTGACTGTTTTTTTTCATTATTTTGATCAAGAAGGCTCTCTGAAATAGTAAAATGAGCCTCCCCCTACTCCTCCGTTTTCTTAAACCGAAATAATCTCACGTGGAAATTACGATTACGAAACGCACAAATTTCAAGTTCACTTACTTAAAATGGTCTTCGGAAACAAAATTTCACTGATTTTTTTTTATTATTATTTTTACATGGACCATTTATTTTTACATTTGCTTGGTTGGTGTCTTCTTCGCTAATAGCATGTAACTGTGCAGGTGCTCCAATAGGTGTTGGCTCACTCACAACTCGTCCAGGAGTGGATCTAGGGGGAGGAAAGTTTTTTTATTTTATATATAAATAAAACCGATCTCAGAGTTTGGAGCTCTTAAAAGTAGCTCTAAGTAGCAGTATTACCTCCCCCCCCTCCAGAAGTCCGTCCTGGATCCGCCCCTGCGTAGCACATTGTCAATAGTCACAAATGCTGAAGGTCGATGTGGAAGCATAAACAGCACTTCAACTTCACGTAATTCATGATTTATTCATAAAATTTCTGCTACGCACCACTGGTTATCATACATATAAGTATTATGTATGTAACAAAAGTTCCTTCTTGAAGATTTCTTAAATCTACACTTTGAATTGCAGAAGTTTGATTTTGGGGGAAGCATGAAGTTAGTTCATGGTGACCCGTTACTGCCATAAAAACTTCACCATTTTCCGAAAGCCAAAGATGACTTAGTTGAATACCAGTTACCGGTCGCATACTTTCCCTTTTTTCTTCCGGAAGTCGTCGAATTCAGTTCCAGGCAACAAAACGAGAGTAATACCCGGAGTTTGTACTTCAACTATACTCACGAATTCTTCTGCGATTTTAGTGGGGGCGCGGTGGCTCAGTGGTAGAGCGTTCACCTCCGGTGCTTGGGATCCCTGGTTTGATCCCAGCTCGCGCCGTGTGGGCTTTGTGGTGGACAAACACCATGCTCGTGGGTTTTCTCGGGGTTACCCCGTTTCATCCCACTTTCTGCATTTCATTCATTTCTTATAATCATCGTCTTCTTTAGCCTAACCGGCATAAGCGTGGCACGTAGAACAAAGATTTCATTTCATTTTTTTCTTCTGCGGTTTTAATACTGTGTATCGGTTTTTGCTTATGGTTATGCCGCGTTGCCACATTCTGTACACTCCCCCCCCCCCCTCAATACCGTCGCAGAGACCCTTCATTGGCCGGTTTCATTGCAAAACCACTGCTTTATCGGACCTGTCTGCATCTCGAACATCTTAAAGCGATTTTTAAAGTGGGATGCAACACCATCAGAAATCACTGACACGGTTTGGGAAATTGTAGACACTTATTTTCTCGTATTCAAACCTTTTTCTATAAAATATATTTTCGCTTTTCTTCGAGTATTTTTAGAAACTTGTCTATGGCTATGAGTACATGAGCCTGTTTAATCGTCTGTTTTATCGTCGTTTATTACAACAAAACTCTCAGTTGTTTCACATTCCGGTGATGACTCTGAATTTCACTTTGCAGAATAACAGTCCAGTTTTCAACGAAGTCCACATGAAGTAAAATAGAATTTGTATCTTGAAATTTTATACGGTGCTTTCCGGTAGCAATTAATTCTCTTTGGATTTTCTTGATGTAATCATGAATTACAATTCTTACAGTTAAACCAGCAATGTACGATACGAAAACAGAAAGTGGCACTGTTTTTTAACGAGATTATTGTTTTCCCATATGGCATACATAACACTTTCATTTTCATTAGGATCAATGACTAAAGACTCCACACTTATTCCTTCCACTCCGCAGGACATTCACCACATTCTTGAAGAAGACAGTTGTCATTTTCTACGAATCATACTACTAAAGGAAATAGGTTACTCATGACAGCTTCAATACAGGCTCCACCTTTGATTTGTAGCAACGCAGTAGCAGCTAACTTAGAATTTGCACAAAATATACATATATACACTCACTCTCTCTCTCTCTCTGTCTCTCCCTTCCCTCGCAGGTTGCGGACTGACCCACTTTAGTCGAATACTGTAAAATTCCGAGTGACCCATTCTTATGTTGGGATTGTTCTGTTTAAAAAGTCAGTAAATTTCTTTGGAACGCGTAAGAAAACGTTTCGATTTTTTTAAACTTCTTGTCCTTTTTCGATCACTGTAATGACATCGCACTTAATTGAGACTTTGTCTGGAGCATTCCAAATCATCACTGAGGTAATAGTTCAGGCTTTTTGTAGATCATCAGAATTTATTGGATTTCAAGTATAAAAATTTGTGTTTTTCGTAATCGTAATTTCCACCTGAGATTATTTCGGTTTAAGAAAACGGAGTAGTAGGGGGAGGCTCATTTTACTATTTCAGAGAGCCTTCTTGATCAAAATAATGAAAAAAAAACAGTCAAGAAAACCTTTTATTCTTGATTTAATGAATGTGAACCACAAACATCAATAAATCATAGCAACTTTTATTGTTCCCAGTGTTGCTAACTGTGACATCTAAGTTAACGAAACTTCGCTAACTTTAAAAGGCTGCAGTTAATTCATGAAGCATTGGTCGAGAATGGTATTTGGTGTTTTTATTATTCATGTAAAGTTGAACCATCTGACAAAATTACAGAATTTTAAAAGATGGTGTTTTCGAGAAAATGGCGCCCAAAAATGGCGATTTTTGAAAATTTTACAATTTCTCGAATTTTTTGCGACAAAACGGTTGCACACAGAAGCGATACAAAAATATTTTCGGAAAGCGGGTAACCAGGTCTTACCAACCATGAAAACAGAATTTTAAAATTCGAACCGGAAGTGCTCGAAAAAAATTCGCAAACTTCGACTTTTCAGATAAATTGACGTTCATTTGTTAATTTATGTACAAAAACATACTCATGCGCAAACCAAACTATAATAAAATATAGTTTATTTATATCCCTATGTACATATCACAACAAGAATTATAACTCTATCTGTCTCCATAGCCGACTGGTGAGGCTCCGAAGTTGACCATTTTCCATGTCTTCTACAATTCATAAATTGTACTCCCCGTCTTTGATGGCCCATTACTTGGCGGGAAAATTTTTTTCGACAAAACAAAAAAATATGGGTCTCTTAAAAACATGTCTAGTTGCTATAAAAAAAGTTTCAACAATATCTGAGATGGTGATGGTACATGCTCTGCCTGAATTGAAATGGAAGGCACCATATGTGTTATTCTAGAGTTAAAGCGACATCTAAAACTTATTTTTTCATAATTGTGCTCGCAAACCATCATAGGTAAAAAGGGGTTCAAAATATTGAATCGAATTTTTTGAGGTGGAGAAATGGTGGGGGAGCTCTTAAATTTTTGTAATCCCTTGTATACACCTATACATACATCCAAGTTTGAACAAAATCGATCGAGCCATTCTTGAGAAATAAATTATTATCACTTTTCCGATTTTGCGCCATTTTCCATGAACCAATGGGAGTTGATGTTTGAAACATGAGGAATTAACGTATCTTGGGGATACCTACATATCACCCATTTGTCGTCCCAAGATTCATCTGGATCCATTTCACTATACTTATTCACCCATGCCCTTTTAAGTTTCCATGTTTGCAGGAAGTTGTATAGGTTTTAAATCCTTCTCATAAGTGACGTGATAATAATTTTGCCCTTTAAGCCCTAATATTTCTCCTTGGATGATGAAATTTACAGTTTTCGGATTTTCCCTTCATTTGTGTCACAAATCCCACAGTTGTGCGAAAGTTCAATTTCCATATCTACAGAAAGTACTCTATAGGTTTTGAATCGTTGTCATATGTGACGTAACAATATGTAATTTTGACCATGCCCCTAAGTTTTCTCCTTAGAGAGGGAAAATATTCCTTTTCGGATCATTTCCTCTCTGTGAATCCTATATTTGAACCAAATTCTAATTTTTTCCCCCGGATGGGGAAATTTCCTTTTTTTTTTTTTTTTTGAATTGTTTTCTTCATTTGTCACCAATTCTACGTTTGTGCCAAATTTCAAGTTTCCAAATCTACTGGAAGTACCATCTATGTTTTGAATTAAGTAACATAACTGTAAGTAGTTTTCCTCTTGCCCCTTAATATTCCTCCTTGGATGGGAAATTTCCAATAATCATATTGTTTCCTTTATTTATATTCCAAATACTACATTTGTGCCAATTTTCAAGTTTTCACGACTATAGGAAGTACACCATAGATTTTGAATTAAATGATGTACCTATATGTAATTTTCCCCCTAACTCCTAATTTTTCTTCGTTGAGGAAGAAATATCCCGTTTCCGGACTTTTCCCTTTATTTGTAACACAAACCCTACATTTGTGCCAAACTTCAAGTTTCCAGTGTTTGGATCTTTTTTTCCTCTTCATTTGTATCACAAATCCTACATATGAGTCAAATGTCAAGTTTCCATGTCTACAGGTTTGGAATCGAGTGACATAACTATATGTAACTTTTCTCCTGTATCCTACTTTTCCTCCTTGAAGGGAGAAATGTTCAGTTTTCGGATTTTCCCCCTTTACTTCTATCAAATATCGCAATGCTCGGCAAATCACAATTTCAAGTTTCCATGTTTACAAGTTTTGAATTAAGTGACTTAACTATATGCAATTTTGCTCTTGTATCCTAATTTTCCTCCTTGAAATGGAAAATGACCAGTTCTTGAATTTTTTCCCTTTAGTTGTATCAAATATCCTACATTTGTGTCAAATTTCAAGTTTTCATGTCTGCTGGAAATACCCTATAGTTTTTAAATGAAATGATGTAATTTTGCTCTTTCTCCCTAATTTTCGTCCTTGAAGGGGGAAATTTCTAATATTCAGATTTTTCATTTACTTGTATTACAAGTCCTACATTTGTGCCAAATTTCAAGTTTCCATGTCTACAGAAAATAAATATCCTATAGGTTTTGAGTGAAGTTAGGTAATTTTGCTCTTCCCCTCTAGTTTTCTTCCCTGGAGGGAGAATTTCTAGCTTTCGGACTTTTCCCTTTAGTTTTACCTCAAGTACTACATTTGTTCCGAATTTCAAGTTACCATTTTTACAAGAAGTACCCTATAGTTTTTTTTTTCTTTCTTTAATGAAGTGATGAAATTTTGGTCTTATACCCAAATTCTCCTCCTTGGATTTCCAGTTTTCGGATTTTTTCCCCTTTACTTGTATTATAAATTCTTCATCTTTGTCAGATTCTAGGTTTCCATGTCTACAGCAAGTAACCCATAGGTTTTAAGTCAAGTAACGTAATAGTATGTAAATTTGGCTCTTACCCCTAATCTTTCTTCTAGAAGGAGAAGGAACTTCCAGTTTTCCGAATCTTTCTTTTACTTGCGTCACAAATCCTACACTTGTGCCAAACTTCAAGTTTCCGCATCTACAAGCGAGTCCTATATGTTTTGATGAGTCAGTCAATGCCGAAATATGAGTTTGTTCTTTTTATTTATTTCATGACCCTCTATCTTGTAAACAATTTGAGATAAGACATTGAAATTTTATACAGGACATGGTCTGGTGCTGCTTAGTGAAGCCGCCAATTTTTATTACACTATCTTGATGGAAAGAGAAATTCTGGATGTTCGAAAAATGCCTGAGTTGCTTCGTATAAGTCATACACACGTCATGCTCCAGCCAGAGATCTTCGCTTGGCGCACTGCCGTCCTCCTTGATATATTAAATTCTTTTTTATTGTTCTCTAACTTATAACATTTAGTTGTAAGGCAACTAAGAAAGAAACATGTTCAACTGATGTATAGCTATTCTAAGTGCATTAAACATGATTACGTGCGACCTACATTGGCAATTGTTACTGCTTTATTATTCTATGAGCCTGACCAACGGCATTTGCCTCCAAGTGTTTTCTAATATGAAAACTTCGTGTTTTAAGGTTTGGTTTTCTGCCTGACAAGTGGTTTCAATGCCAAGAATTATTTTGTCTACAGTGAGGGCTGATATTTCCGCCCAACAGAAATTGGGGGACATTAGAAAAAGAAGAATTTTAATTTTAAGTACTCTAATTTTCTGTCCGATATAAAACTAATCTGATTCTGAATTCTCATTCTTAGTCGTAGTCCTCTGTCAAAGATAGAAGAATTCTCTCCAGCAGAACAGGTGAATTAATTACTCGGAACACCCACGTCCTTCGACCCAAACTTTAGTCCAGAACGTGAAAGGAATTAATTTGTCTTGATCAATTTTTCTATGCTTGACAACTTAATAAGAGATCTAAATCTCACTAACGAGGGAAGAGTGTGATGTCACTCAGAGATAATTGCACCAAATTTAGTGTAGGAGTAGGTAATTGGAATAGAAAGAAACAAGTGGAAACATTCGTTTCGCAGGCGTTCGGAATTGGAAATAATGGACCTCACATTACTGGAAAAGTATGACCTATCAATCAGATATTGATAGGACGGATCTTTTGCTCGCTGTTGCGGCCAATGCAGAACTTAAATAAAATAGAATGAAAACAGAGAAGATAAGCTGAACATAAAATGATCCAATGGGATATTAAATCTATCAACTGCCCTTGCCATTACCCACCTTATCTCTTGTCCATTGAGTATGCATCACTAGTTAGCCCAATGAAATGATATTTAGCAAATAAAGAAAATATATACACAGAAATAAATTGATGTCGAAGACGAAGCTCGAATCTGCGACTTGCACTTTCTAAACTGGTGAATAGAACGTTGAGGCTGATCATTGATTTGTAGTAAGGAGGCATAAACAGATCTGGAAGAACAGACTTGTGCACAGTTTGTGATATCAGACTTGCAACGCGTGCTGTGGAACTATTGGTGTTTAAGTTGGTAGGTGTGTGCAAGGCCTGAATATGCGACACCGAGATACATCTACTGCTGTAGGAAATAAAGACTGAAACGTAGAGCATTGGGACGTGGGCGACCGTGAGTCAATTGTACATAGTACGCATGTGTGGAACACTGTGAGGATCTGAGTCCAAATGGGCAGTTCTAAGTATAAGTGATATCAAGGAATAATAGGGTAGTTAAGACAGACTCAATTTTCCGAAAAATTAGAATAAATTATTAAAGTGATGAGTTTTGGTACGTATATTGAATAATATTAAGAAAGTAATTTGTCAAAATAACAATAATTTCCAAGCTGGGGAACTAATATGGCGGCCTAAATGGCTGATTTTATATTTGAAAAATATGCCCAGCTCTAAACGCTGGAGCTACACGGTTAAAAATTCAGCTGCAATTTTATACGGAGCATTCACTGACAATCAGAAACGCCAATAATTCATCGAAAGTTTTAAGAAAAATCTGTAATATTTGAGGAAAATTTCTCAATTTTGCACATTTTTACGTCGGCTCTCCTGAAACAGCACGGTGAATTATTTTCGTGTTTGGTTCCCAGTAAATGCATGGTAAAATGACCAAATAGTGTAGAGAAACGAACTTGGTATGAACGTGTCACATGTAGAGTAAGGTATGAGAAAAATATATGTTCAAAACGCAGCCATCTTGAATTAAATATGGCCGACCACTATGTGTATATGGAAAGTATGACTTGCCTGATCTCCTGGAGCTAGAGAAAGGAAACTAGGCACGTAAGTGAGTCATCAGGTGTAGATTAGGATGAAATTTTAAAATATTGGGAAAGTAAACATCTGGAAGGGCAGCTAGATTTAGTATCCCTGCATTCGTCTGGTGTGACTGAGGGCAAACATTGGCGCATTTTCTATTCAGCTTATCTTTTCTGTTTTCACTCTACATTATTTTTAACTTGTTCTGCATTGGCAGCAACAGCGAGCAAAGGCTCCGTTCCATCAATATCTGAATGGCAGGCCATACTTCTCCAGAACTGTAGGGCCCGTTATTTTCGAACGCCTGGAAAATGATTTCTTCCACACGTTCTTTCTAATCCCACTGCCTACTTCTACACTAAATTTGGTGCATTATCTTTGAGTGACATCACACCCTCTCCTCGTAAGTAACAAGCAGAGTGGCTTGCGTAGAGACTATAAGAATGGTACTTAATCGATTTCAGCACTAGAATTTCTTTTTGCTAAGAACATGCATGGACAAGTTTCGGGTTACTATGTGATGAAACAATTAATTTGCACTTGTACAAGTATAGATGGTGTGGATTTCCAACATACCCGTGAAGAATGAAGATTTTTGTCGACTCATCTAAACTAGCGTCAAAGCATTATTATTACACAATAGGAACGCTAAACCATCAATACAGTGGCGTATTCTGTAAAGATGAAGGAAACATATGATAGTATGTCTGTGGTTTTAGATAAGAGTCCTTATTACAAGTACTGTTGGCAAATTTGTGGGGATTTGAAAGTCACTGCTATATTATTAGCATTACAGCTATATTATTAGCATTTAGAAAATAATGTTGTTTTTTATCTTTTAGTTCAGTAGGAAAATTGAAAATGAAATCTGTGAGTTTCACGTCCCACGGTTACGCCGGTGGGGCTAAAGGAGAAGATGAAGATGAGAAATGAATGAAATGGTGGAATTAAAAAAGTGGGATGAAACGGGAGAACCCCGAGAAAACCCACGAGTACGGGTCCACCACAAAATATACATGGCGCGAGCTGGGATCGAACTAGGGATCCCAAGCAGCGGAGATCAACGCTCTACCACTGAGCCACAGCGCTCCCAGTAGGAAAATTGAGTAGCACTACAGTGTGAAAGACTGGCTTCTGACGAAAACGTACTTTGCAGCTCATCACAGTGCTAAATGTATTCCTTTAGTAAATTCACATAAAGTACTACTTGCTACTTTTTCTACATATACAATTTGTTAATGAATGTCTTCGTTAGGGCCATGGAGAGTCTGGATGAAAATTTACTTAGTATATTCTCTGCGAGACTTTTCTCCCAGAATTTAGGAGTTGTCAACCCTCCACCCCCATCCTTGGAAAAATCCATCATCATATTCAGAACAGAGGTTTTAGAATGGGATCCTCACATTATGGGCAACTACTGCTGTTTTTAGGTTAGAGAAAGTGATACGTGTTACAAGAGAAAGAAAGAACTATAAGTTTTCAAAACATTCGTTATTTTTATAATACTTTGTATATTAGCTGTATATTTTCGTTTAGCACCACTATAAACATTAATTCTGAGATTTTTATAATAATAAAAAAATAAAAGTATTCAAATAACTTGACTTAATATACAAAATAAAAATAGAAATATCAATCAAAATTGTAATTTAAAACGTTCTAGTTTTTCAAGTTCAAGTTATTAAAGCAAGTTTACCGTAAGAAATTGTTAAAATTAGAGATATTTCTTCAGTAGTACTCAAGTCAAAGGCAAGCAATATAAAGGGCATGTTATAAAATTGTGGCAATCATGTCTCGTGATTTGTCAATTCCAAGATTTACTTCTGTAGGCCCAGGGCCAGACCCATTGATTATAAGTACACACTGAGCAAGGCTATATGATAATATATATAAACACAATCACGTAACAGATTCAACACAATAACTGTCTTCATCAGGCTTCCAATCCTTAATATATGGGTCATTCCTTGTCAAATCACATAGAGCACTATGCTTCAATGTCTCTGATTCTCTTCAAATTTTTTTCACAAATAAATACCAATGAAATTATGCTAAATTATTTTTTTTCAGATTTTTTGGATGAGAAATGAGCCGGGGAGAAATTTTTGAAAAATGTGCATTTTGCTTCAATTTCACTTTTTGGCACTCAGCACCATGGAAGTAAATTACCATAACTTCCTTATTTTTGAAGTTATTGGGCTCATCCAGGAGTAAAAAAATGAAAGCTTAATCTTTGCTCTTTCGCTCTTTTAGTATATCTTAAGTAACCTTGGGCATACAAAGCAAATTTAGTTTTTTTTTTTTTTTTTTTTTTTTAAGAAATTGTGCCATTGCTCAAAAGTGAATATGAAACTTTTGAAACTTTTTTTGTACATTCATCTTAACACGTACATGGTATGGTTAAAAATAAAGAGGGTGTTTTTTTTTAATATTTTTGTAATTATTATTTTTTATATACAGAAATATAAAGTTTTAGTTTTCTTACAAATTGTGTCATTGCTCGTAGGTTACAACTATGAAACTTTTGAAACTTTTAAAATTGAATCACCTTAGTACATACATGATATGGTTAAAAAATAAAAAGGGTGCTTTTGCTATTTTTGTAATTATTATTATTATTATTATTATTATTATTATTATTATTATTATTATTATTATTATTATTATTATTATTATTATTATTATTATTATTATTATTATTATTATTTTGTATTTTACATGTATGGAAATATACAATTTTAAGTTTTGTTGCAAATTGTGTTATTGCTTGTAAGTTACAACTATGAAATTTTTGAAACTTTTTAAATAGAATCATCTTAGCCCATACATAATATGGTTAAAAAGTAAAAAGGGTGCTTTTGGAATTTTTGTTATTATTATTATTATTATTATTATTATTATTATTATTATTATTATTATTATTATTATTATGATTATTATTATTATTATTATTATTATTATTATTATTATTATTATTATTATTATTATTATTATTATTATTATTTGTATTTTACATGTACGGAAATATAGTTTTAAGTTTTGTTACAAATTGTGTCATTGCTCGTAAATTACAACTGACACTTCAGAGTAGGAATGGCCAAAATTTTCCGAATCGGAAATTTCACTTTCCGGAATTTTTCCGAATTCCAGATTTTTCCGAAATGGGAATTTTCTCAATTCCGCAATTTTCCGATTTTACTTTCCGGAATCCGGAAAGTAAAAATTCCGGAATTGGCTATCACTACTTCAGAGGAAAGGCATAATTTATTAACAACACTAAATTGTATATTTCTGTGCATTTAAAACACAAATAATAATAATAATAATAATAGTAATAATAATAATAATAATAATAATAATAATAATAATAATAATAATAATAATAATTGTAAAAATACCAAAAGCACCCTTTTTATTTCTTAACTATATCACGTATATGATAAAATGATTCTATAAAAAGAAGCTTCAAGAGTGTCATAGTTGTAACTTATGAGCAATGACACAATTTGTAACAAAACTTAAAACTGTATATTTCCGTACATAAAAAATAATAATTACAAAAATATAAAAAATACTCTTTATTTTTTCTAACTATACCGTGTACATGTTAAGATGATGTGCAAAAAAGGTTTCAAAAGTGTCATAGTTGTAACTTTTGAGAAATGGCCCAATTTGTAAAAAAGAAAAAATGCTTTGTATGCTTATTAATGTTTGACAGTGTAACTTTCTGCAAAGTTACTTAGGATCTACTGAAAGAGCAAAAATTAAGCTTTCATTTAACACCTGGATGAGCCCAATAACTTCAAAAATAAGAAAGTTATGGTAATTTTAGTTCCATGATGCTGAGTGCCGGGAAGTGAAATTGAAGCAAAATTCACATTTTTCAAATGTTTCTCGACCGGCCATTTTCTCATCCGAAAAATCTGAAAAAAAAAATTAATTTAGCATAATTTCATTGGTATTAATGTATTAAAATTTTTTGAAGAGAATCTGCGACATTGAAGCATGATCATATTTTAAAATTAGGTGATTTGACATGGAATGACCCATATCAGACAATGTGGTAACAAGGTCTGATAGAATAGCTAAAAGTTCTATTTAAAATTAAGGTTGTTTAATATTTTTTTAAATCACAGAGTGGCTTGAATTAAGATCAAATCACATATCATTTTTCTGAAATTTTTGATTAACGTTAATTATTAAAAGAATCGATTGATAAAATGTGAATGGATGTAAACGTAAAATGACTATTCCACTCAATAGTCTTTGAAATACCTTAAGTCAAGAAACCATAATTTATTAGAATAGTATTTTATTTTTACTATGGTATTTTATTTCCACCATACAGCTCGGACTTAGTATGTGTGTGTGTGTGAACCATTTCTCTCTCTCTCTCTCTCTCTCTCTCTCTCTCTCTCTCTTTCAGAAACAACAGAAGTTTTATATAGTAACGAGATTATGGTGTTGCCAGAAGAAATAGCATAAGGCCATCGGTTTGTTGCATGTCTGTAAATATGTTGTTGCAGGAATATAATTTGATAACGAATTCACTCGGCATTTCTTATAATGTTAGTATGTATATAATCGGCAAAGGCATGTGTATGGAAAATTTCATGTCAAAAGAGCAGTAAGAACAATAAAATGAAAATAAAACTTTCTTGTCCATTTAGCAACATTTTGTTTTACTCATTCTAATTTTCGTATTTATAATTCTTTTCCTATGAAATTTACCACAAATATACATTTCCCGATTGTACACATAGTATCAGTATTAAAAGTACCCTGCAAAATCATTATCAAATTATATTCTTACAAGAAGACAGTTATACATATGCGACAATCATTTTGAACATGAGTGTACATGTGGTTTCATAATGCTATTTTCAACCTACAAGAAATTTATTCTTAATTTTGACATTTAAATGCTCAGCGCTTCTTAGACAACCTGATATTTAATTGTGTTATGTTGTTGGTTTCGTAGACCTGTTTTAATGCAATTTGATTATCAGTACGATTTTATGAATTACAAATCAACTAGAAATGTAAAAAAGAAAAAAAGGAAAGAAAGAAAGAAAGAAAAAGAAAAGAAAAAGAAAAAAAATACTACAGTAAAAATATCATCAAACTCAAGATATTTATATCTTCGC
>NC_137466.1:67421952-67666524 GCF_964235325.1 Thermobia domestica
ACCACACAGAAACATTGGTTAGTTTACTAATGGTAAGTAGTATTTAGATAATTTTATGCTCTCTAGGAAATAGCACCAAAAATTATAATATTTGGGTCTGCACGTTCACTTCATAACTATTAAAGAAAAGAATTGTGACATTTAAATCTAATACTCAAATACACAAGTTGCTAAATCACGCTAATGTCAGATTGTTTTATACAAATAAGTAGTGTTCCTCATGAGACAAGAATTCGGGGTTTCTTGTCTCGAAAAAGGTATTTTGAAAGTGCAGTATTGTCCCGAAAAATATGTTTATTTCTATTGGATAAACTGTCTTGTCTTGCCTCTCTGGAAATACACTAGACACACGCTGTCGTCGCACCAATAATATCGCTTCAGTTTTCATTCCTATAAGCCAGGGTAAGGCCTGTTTAAATTTGGTTACGTTTCTTCGTTGCTAAGTAGTATTGAAGCTATAAGTGGTAGACAATAGCTTTTATTGCCCCCTTAATTGCTTTATTACCTAACCACTTTCTTGTCAATATGGCCGTGTCGGCCTTGGGGATGTTTTAGGGGGAGGTGGTTTTATTACCCTGTTTGTTAGGTGGTTAGACGGGTTCCTGAAAAGGTTGAGTGTTAGGAGGGATGGAGTAGTGTCTAGAAAAGAGGATGAAGGACATGTATCATGTGATTTTGATAGGGTTGTTTCTAACAGCTATGCTATGATCAAATTAATTATTCTTTTATTTGTATTTTCTTAATAAATTAGTCGGAACAATTGTACTGGTTCGCTTGCTAAGCAAGCTCCTTATTTATTGGATCGTTTGCTAAAGCATACTCTACTTATTTATTGGATCGTATGCTAAAGCATACACGTTGTTAAATTTGATTGTGATTATATTATGTTTTCCCAAATCGTATGCTAAAGCATACTCCATAGAACAATCTCTGATTGTGATTATATTAATTAATTCGCTTCATTAGAAGCTCATTCGCATTTGCATTCTTCTAATAAATTAATCGGAACATCTTATTTTACGGATTGCTTGCCCTACAAGCTCCTTATTTATTAGATCGTATGCTAAAGCATACACGTTGTTAAATTTGATTGTGATTATATTAATTAATTCGATCATTTGCATAGCAACTTGTATTTTGATGAATCGTTTTTATTCTTTCGCTTCATTAAAAGCTCTTTCTTATTTGTATTTTCCTAATAAATTGGAGGGAATAAACTTTATTCATGCGGGACTTTTTTAATTTGATGGATCGTATCTTTATTTTCTCGAACACTGTGTGAGCATACTAGAAATTTTGTGTATAGAATATGTATGTATACTGCGGTACGATATGCATTGCTGGTACATATACAGAGCGTGGTTCTCGTACGTCTTTCGCTGGTGAACTTAAGACATGAACTGAACTTTTCGCGCGCTTTTTGGAAACTCGTTGGGCAAGAGGGAAAGATGGCGTTGTTGGGTAACAGGTGCGTGTTAAAACATGAAGACAAATACAAAGGAAAACCGACGACACGTTTAGTACACATCACAGAGTGCCGACAGAGTAATAAAAACAAGTTTGGCGCCAGGGTAGGTGAACACAAGACATTGTCGGCGAAGAATACAAAGAAGATTGAGGTTGTGGCAGGTAAACATGTTGAATCATGCCCCTATGCTAATTGGTAATAGAAAAGAAGTTTTGCGCGGCGAATGATGAACACGTGATTACCTTGTGGGTATGAAAATACTTTAAATACGGGCTATAGCGGAAAATATATATAGAGACACCATGTATCTCTTTGAGAAAGAAGAACACTACGAGGTTAACACCGAAGCAATATCCGATGCTGAAACAGAAATATACGAATCATCGTCAGATGAAGAATATGATTTTGATGCAATAGATTCACCAGTGCTAACAACAGTTTCACCAACACCGCCGTCATCTCCAGCAGTATTATCAAGAACATCACGATTTTGGGGTTTAGATTGTTGTTGTAATAGTCAAAAGGTGGACCGTGAATGTATAAAGAAGGCTATTGAAAAATGGGATTTCAACGATACATTAATATGCGATGGATGTAGAGAAGGATCCCCTCACGATTTTGCGCATGATTGTATGAATGTACACCCAGAGTCATTGGAAACCCGTGCATGGAGTATTATTGCAAGTCCTAGTGTTGAAGAAGATGTGTTTTACTTGTATGCAAACACCCATATTATTGGAATATTAACAAGAGAAAAATTCTATGAAACGTATGTGGAATTATTAAGTGATACAGACTATCTTCCGGAATTACTGGACATTTTCATAAGAAAAGACAAACGGAAAGCGAATATTTCAGATTGAGAAAATGTATTCGAATAGAGTTAGTGTTTCATGTGTGTTATGCAGTGATGAAAACATTAATGTGAACTGTGTATTAAAAACTATAAAACTATACTTACGTAACACCAATCCAATTGAATGCATGGAATGCAAGTTTAATCTTCCTCATGATTGTACTCATCTTCATAATACTGGAACATTTGCAACGAAGTACTTATCTCTTGATAAAACTCTTAGTGAACTTTTTGAAGTTTTTGAACAAGAACATAGTGAAATCTCATTTATATGGTTTATGCGTAAAATTTGTGATCTTTTAAAAAATACAGAATTTGTTGGACAGACTATTCCGTTTTTCATTTATCACACAAATGAAATTTCACCATGTGTAAATCAATATATTATCGATATTCAAGGTTTTAAAATGTCTGATAATGAATTTATCATTCGTGAGTTTTGTTTAACTGCATGCGATGATACAGTAAATTTCCATTGCTTGGTAAAATCACCAATAGATTATAATTTATTATCATTAGGATGTCAAAAACAAATTGATTGGTTAACTTTAAATTTACATGGTTTGAAATGGAATAGCAAAACTGGATATACTGTATCATGCATACGAAACCTTGTATATCAATTATGTTCAAAGAATTCATCCTTTTATTGTAAAGGTTTAGAGAAATCTCTTTGGATTAAAAGAATATTTGCATTAGATAATGTCATTGATTTAGAAACAAAACATTGTCCACCATTAAGTGAATTATGTGGAAACACATTTAATGATTATTGTAATTTTCATACAAATATTGTAAAGAAATCAGGATGTGCATATCGTAATGCACATCAGTTGAATTATTGGTGGAAATATGAAAGATCAACAGCATTAACTAATGCATTATCAAGATTGTAATGTTTTTCTTAGGAATTGTAAATAAAATGCAGGGATGTAAGTTTAAAAAAAATTTATTGAAAATTTAAGAAAAAAAATTGTATATATGATAAAAAAATAAAAAAATTGTAAACATATAATAAGAAAAAAATAAAAAAAAATAAAAAAAAATATTTCTGTTTTCTTTTTTTAAAAAATTTGTTCACATGTTTATAAACGATATCATCATTCTTTTTCAAATTTTTCTTGTTAAACATTTTTAAACACTTTTGAAATGATTGAGTGCGGATAATATGATGCAAAAAGAACAACACAAAATACCCGCACAACACAGAATTATCATGTTGATATTGATGATTATTCGTAAAGTACATTTTAGTATTTTTCGACAAAAAGTTTTTTATTTCTTTGGGAATGTCCATAGCAAGACTGTCAAAGTAGTACCCATGTTTTTTCTTATTGATGTACACTGCGACCCAGTGGGAACCAGCAGAATCAGATGTATCAAGATTAATCACAAGTGCAGCAGGAGGTTCTACCGTTACAGGTAGTCTGTCAATAGGGTAAATTCCAGTAACACTTGCACCAGTCACTTTATCACTTAGTAACACTTTTAACAATTCGTCACTATACATGATGAAGATTATTATTTTTAATTGTAGTAGGTATGTAACTATCACTGTTATTCACATGTAAGACATAGTCATACACTTTTACATATTCACTATACAGTAATGCTTCATGAACACTGCACCTATATTGTCCGAAACGATGCTTATTATGTGCACACCGATGAACGTGAAAACTTAATGCAGTATACTTTGGACAGTTTATTTCTTCTAAATTTGTAACTTCTCTTTGAAGAATTTCTTGAAGAAAACACTTTCTATTTATTCCGTAGGTGTATATTGTTGTAGTATTTGAACAATATGATTGAAGTATTTCCTTAAGATGGGAATATTCTACATCGCCTTCGTGCCAGGTAATGCCATACACATTCTCACCTAGATATTTGTTTGTACTTACGATCGGCTCAGCTAACTTATTTAAAGGAAATGGTGGTTTAAAAATCCAATTTTGGAAAAAGGGAACGTCAGGATTTACAATGGCTAATTCTTTTACAATAAAGTCATCTTCGTTATCATGATACGCCGAGAAGTGTACAACAACCCTCATCCTACTCAACTGAATAAATTAGAAGGTGTTATCAGTATAAATATTTCTATCTTTGTCTACTTGTGCTAAAGAATCGAATTGTGCGTACACAATGCATGTAACAGGTTCAGTTAAAGTTTCTGAAAATGATACTTTTAAATTTACAGGGGAATCGCGTACCACATCCCACGTGTTATCGTCTAAAGTTCCTGTTGGAGATAGAATAAAAGCATACAGAGCATATCCGTTTGGATACTCATCAAGAGTAACAGTATGTGAATAATTTTGATAATATATACCAGTACCTGAAATCAAAGTATAGTAACTTAGAAGGTATAAATTGTTATTAAAATCAGGAGTGAGGGGGTTGGGAGGAAATGATTTTGACCCGACTTGTAATTGCAGTTTGTTAACGTTAAAGTTTTGAAATTCAAAGGGATTAAGATGTGATTTCCCATTGAAGGCTGTGTTGGAGATGAAACCAATAACCAGGCCTTTAGGAACATTACCCAGGAAAAGATTATCAATGTTGTAAGACTTTACTTGTGCAGGTATAGTATAAGATCTTGTCTCCACTCTCGTCAGAGGTAACTTGGCTGTTTCCGAACCCATTCGTGTATTTAATTGCATAGCTAAATCTGCAGCTACATCAATACGTCGTACATGAAGAATAACTTCCTCAAGTGCAACTTTATAACTTGTATTTTCAGGAGACATTAAGCAAAAATTATCTTTACTACGATGTAGTTTTACACGTAAACTTACTTTGTTAGGAAGCATACGATCTAAACTTACAATATCAGTATGAAGACGTCCATACATTTCAAAAGATTTACTATTTTTCACCTTATTAGCACGTTTTTGAAAACCAGCATTTGTATTATCTAATTTATTAAAATTTTTTGCAGTATCTTTATGCCACAACCCACATGCTAAATGTGTTTGAGAAGCATCATAAGAATAATTTAATAATGTTTCAATGTATGCACGATAAGGATAAGATCCTGATGAGGAACTAATTAATTTATCATTTAACGAAATATCAATTTGACTAAATAAAGAATGTAAGAAATTATTTACTGGTGCAACAGTATCATCATTAGCTAAAGTTGTACCATCAGCTTTAGTAATTTTACAACGTACATAAAGATATAGATATGCAGGATGAATAAATTCCCCTGTTTCTCCTGGAATAACAAATTCAATAGGTCCTTCTGAGGTTAATGTGGAAATAGGACGATATTCAGCATTTGTAGTTGCTTCAATAGCTGTTTGTGTCATTGGTATAGAAAAGAAATCAAATTCATTGGTACAACATTCAAAACTACTTGAATTTAGGAGCGCCATTATGAAAAGATGTCGTGTATATGTTTACGTTTTGTTGGTGGTCCAAACTTTACAATTGCAGGAGCTTTCCTCTTGCGTGACCGTCTCTTGCCGTTACCAGTTAGCAACTGCCCAACTTTATTAATTGCTTTTGTCTTTAAACTATTACCAGCTTCTTTTACACGCGCACGAACAGATTCTTTAAATGGTCGATTTTCTAATTCATCACCCGCAACTTGCATACCGGTTTGTAATGCTTGACGCCCTACAGTTTTTGCACTTTGCTTAAGAAATGGTAAAGCAAAACGAAATTATCCTTTAAAGAAACTACCTATACCATGTCCCCTTTGATATACAGGTCCTGAAAAATATGGTATTCCGCGTCCACGGTGATAAGTAACACGTCTTGCTCTCATCTTTTTTTTCTATAATTATTATTTAGCAGATGCAGGAGAGCGTTTAAAATGTAGTGTTACGGTCAGTGTCCCAGAACGAAATGGCAAATTTCGCCCTGCATGATCTTTTAATAGTATTTCAATTGTGTTAAAACAAAATTTTGCAAGTGGCATATAATGAATATCTTCAAAGGTAATTGTTTGAACTTTTCCGTATTTAATATCAGAGATTGTTGCTATACGTAATAATGGTGCTTTTGTATCACCTAAAAATTGATATTGTATAATATCTGTATATATAAAAATTTGATGTGGATATCCGATATCTACATATGGTTGTTTGAATCCACGAGATTCTTTAACAAGATCTGATTTTTCAGAAAAACCTAATTGTAAAGCTAATGTAGGCGACAATGTAACTGATTCTACACGTTCATCACATTCAACATGCACAACATTTGAAAAACTAAATTTTATAAAACTTGATATTGCGTTTAATTCCTCTAGTAAATGATGAATGGATGGATAATATCCAACAAGAATTTTACTTTTCATAGGTTCTGCATTTTTAAATTTGTACCATATAACATTTTCACCTTCAGTAACATTATAACATGTTAATGGAATATGTACTTCACTTAATCCTACATATCAATCGGATTCTGATAAACGAATATTATTTTTTAATTGATTAATAAAATGTGTTGGACTATTTGTAGGATATACATCTGTACTAGCATTTGAAACTAGTGTAATGTAAAAGCTATCATCAATACTTTCAGAAATCATTTTCGTTTAAAGTGAAGTGTTAGGTTTGAAGTTCCAAAACGAAATGGTAATTTTAACCCGTGTTCATCTTTTAAGTTTACTTCTATCGTATCAAAATATTTCTTTTCAACTTTAACATAATGTGGTGAGTGAAACACAAAAGATTTTACATGACCGTGTTGTACATTATATACACTAAGTTTTCGAACTAATGGTCCTATATTTTGTTGTTGTTTTACAATATCAATGCAAACATTAATTGTATTGGGAATATTATAATCTAAATCACATGGAAATTTTCCACGTGCTAATATTAAATCAACATTTCTAACTTTTGTGTATATAACTTTTTTAACATCATGCGTATTTTCATTAATAAATCCAAAAATGTGTTGTAATCCTGGTGTAACACCAATCATACATTGATCTTCTAATTTCAAAGAATGTTTAATAACAATTTGATTTTTATTTTTTAAATAGTGTAACATACGAGCATTTTCAGGAATTAATTGTAGAATAGATTCAATTGATGAATAATATCCAGGTGTAATTGGAACATGGTGGCGTTCAACTTTACCATCGATAACACTAGTAATTATAATTTCTTCATTTTCACCAACATTGTAAAAACTCCACGGAATATTAATTTGTGTTAATGCAACACCCCATTCCCCATCACGTAAATCAATAGGTTGTGCCAATTTAACTCGAAATGATGATGTTGTATTATTATCAAAAAGATTGCTACTTGCATTTGAAGGAAGAGTAACGTAAAAGTCGTGTGTAAAGTTCGAATTCATTTTGCAGACTGAATAGAATCTGATCTAATCCACGAATTCATACTTGATGGATATCCTAACCATTTTACATACATCCACCCATTTTTACGTTTCAATACTTTTTCAATAAGATATGTTTTCTTTGAATTTATAATTACTTTTTGTAATTCTTCTGCATAAAATATTCCTTTAATTTCTTCACCGTTCCAATCTTTTAATTTGTAAGTGACAGGATCTGACTTTATACATTTGTCAACAATAAATATTTCTTGTGACCATTTAGGTAAATATCCTTTTTCTAATTTATGTTTATACTTACTAACACGAACATAATCACCCGAACTAAATTTACAAGTTATATTTTTCTTATTCTTTTTATTTCCGTATAATGTTTCCCACACTTGATTCACATTGGAATCATTTACTTGTGCAGGTGCCATTTTAATACTTGAATGGTATGAATGATTATAATTTTTTACAATTTGATCTAATATATTAATATAACGATAAGTATTCTTTGCAGTAAAATAACGATACAATCTTTCTTTTAATGTACGTATAAAGCGTTCTGCTAACGCACACTTAATTTCGGAATGAACACTATAATGATTAATTTCATATTCTTTAAACAATTGTTTTACATATCGATTATAAAATTCACCACCTAAATCTGTTTGTACGTTAAACACAGGTAACTTGAAATTTTTAAAAATTTTTGTTATTGCTTTTACCATTTCAGGACCTTTCTTTGTTTTTAACGGAACACAATATGCATAACGTGAAAAAATGTCAATACAACATAATATATATTTATAATTATTATTATACTTTGCAATATTTTGCATATCTGCTAAATCCATTTGTAATGTTTCATTTGGTGCACTAACATAATACTTTTTACGTTCAAAAACTTTACGAGCTGGTGCATGTAATGTATAAGCATCTTGAGAAGCTAACCATTTTTTAATTTTCTTTTTAGATAACTTTGTTTTGCGTTGTAATGTTTGTATACTTGATAAAGAATCAGGATTTGAATAATCATAATATATTTTTGATAATTTTGTCATTTTACATACTATATTCTTTCCAATGTTTAAATAAATTAGCTACTACTGCAGGACTAGGAGATTTTCTTACTTTACGAATACGTTGTCGTCTACTACTACTACTACTACTACTACTACTACTTTTCACTTTTGATGCTGGCGTGCTAATAGGTGTACCAATAAATTCTTTAGGAACATTAAGATCATCTAATAAATTTTTAAATTCATGAATACCTATAGGATTTCTTGAATATTTTCTTGTACGAACAACATCATTTACTAAATCTATAATATTTGAACCTGGTATTGTTTTTTCATGAATACGTACTGTACCAGACTTATCCCACTGAATTTTATTACAACTTGTCAACTGTTTTAATAATAGATCTGTTTTCCTACGAAGTGTTTTCGGTACTCATTGTAAAATGTCTGATACAAATGGTAAAATAGAAGTATTGCTATCTTGTTTGGAAGTTGTTGATGATGATGATTTTTCTTCTTCTTCTTGAATGATAGGTAAAGTAATAGGTTTATGTGAAGAAGATGTATACTGTAAATAACGATGCAAAGCTTGTTGATATAATTTCCACTTTTGTTGTACACTAAGATCACGACGTTTTAAGATGTTATTCATTTCTTCATCTAAACGTGACTGATGTGAATCTATGGATTTAAGATTCGATTGAATTTCATGTACAGCATTTTCAGGAACTAAAATCATTTTACGTAATTCTGACATACTTAACGACTAAAAATACTGCTTCCCACTGCTGCAAGAAGTGGTCCCAAGATTAACGGTAAAAGAGCACCACCTTTCTGTAGTAACAACTTTTTCTTTTTATTCAATGCAGTACGTTGCTGAGATAGAGCACGTAAGATCTTTTTGTGTCTACGTAAACGTTGCTTCTGACGAGAATTTAAAGGGATGTTTCCTTTTATTGTGTTCTTAGCTACTTGAGATATTGTTCTTATTAAATCCCCTGAAGCATTTTGTAAAATTTGTTTTCGTTTGGTTTTCTTGCATTTGCACAGTGCACGGAGCGTGCTGTAGTGTTGTTTCACCTTCAACATCTTGATGCAGACTAAACAAAAATTTCTGTATGCATGTCTTTTACGTTAGCGTACACATACATGATTTCATTCGGAAAAATATTTGTACGTATTCGCAATGCATCGTTTGTTTTTTGTGTCAAGTCAAATAATAAATAAGTGTGAGGCTCTCGTGTTACTTCTTCGAACACACTCACGACTTCTTTACTATACCGAGGCATAATTTCCCTTGCTAAATATTGTATTTGTAATTTATCACGTGGATTTTTAAATACTATAATATAATGTGCATTTAAACTAATATCACGTGCATGTTTTCCTTTTGGAAATAAATTTTGAATAATAAATATTACAGTTAACTTTTTGTGATGTGCATACTTTGTAAATAAATTAGCAACATCACCATTAGTTTCTGACATTAAATCATCAAGTATTAATAATGAATTTTCTTTGATTTCAAAATTATTCATGTCAGGTATTCCCTCTACAAAACGTATTTTTGCATTTGCATCTAATTTTGGTATTACTGCACCATAACACCAAACAATATCATTAAACTTTATACTAAACATTTGATCATGTTCATTAAGTAAACGATTTACAAAACAAGTTTTACCAGCCCTTGAAGGACCAGCGATTAAAATAGTAGAGGGATGTTGAAACTTTAACATCTTGTAACCAAATGAATGCATACAATAGAGACTCTGCTTTATATACACACTCACACTCATACATTGAATTTTAATATTTTCACAATCGTTGATTGTTCGGAGTATACATAGTAATGAAATGGATAAAAAATCACTGGGATATAAGATTAAAGCTGAAGTGACTAGATTATACATTGTTTGCACAGCAAACGAAAATATAAAAAGAATAAAATAAATTAAGAATAAATTAAATAAATTAGGAATAAATTAAATAAATTAGGAATAAATTAAGAATAAATTAAGAATAAATTAAAAAATAAATATTTTTACAATCGATGATGGTTCGGGGTTTCATTACACGAAAGAGACACTCATACAAGTCACATTCACTCATCCGCGGGCCTATAACCGTAAGGTACACTTGCACGTTTTCGTATTGGTTCATCGTCGGTTATGTCAGGTTCTTCAATCCGTTTTCGTTTTTTGTTGACCTCACGGTGTGTCTTTGTCTCTCTACAGCTAAAGATACGGAACCCCGGTCTACGAACGATGCTATTTGGGTTTTCTATTACTGTGGACTCTAATTGTCCAGACACTAATTTATAGAAACTCTCAAAGTTAATTTTCTGAGAGGTCCTATCATTTAGTGTTATCCCCCTAATTTTGTATATATGCCGAACATCCCCTTGGGCGTTTGTTAGCCGCATTGCATAATTTTTACAGCCAAGACCAATAAAGGTTGTAAACTCCCAACCTTCAGGAATTTCATTCGTTAGATCACCCAAATAGTTTCCGAGCGGTAACAAGGGTTCCTCATCTTTTTTCTGTAAGTACATGATACTGTCAGTGTCACAGTAGATTACTCTGTCAGGTCCTACAGTCGTCAGTAGTTCGTAAAGTCTAAGTCTAGCCCACGAAGTAATAAATGCGGCTAGTATCACATTGGAAAACTCCAACGGAACGTTTTCATTTTCAATGTCTCTGTACGTGAGAATGAGATGGTCATCATCAATTGGCACCACACTTTGAATTTCATACCTTGCCGTAGTTAAATACCTAAGAAAGGTAACCTCATCACTAACGATTATACTCTGCGACATGTCTGTGCGTTGCCCCCACTTACCATACAATGAATTGAGGTATAGCTTTGCACATTGCCTCAATCCCGGGTTCATCCTAATATTGTCATAATTTAATCGTATGCCTTCATGGGCATAATATTCATCGATATATTTTTGTTTGTCTTCTTCAGTGGTACAGTAAGCAGGAAAACCAGAGGCTTCCTGCTTTATCTGAAGGAAGGAATTCACGTAGGTCCCGAACAGCCCTCCTGAATTCCCCTCTTCAGGATCTAAAAGTTCAAATTCCCATATCTCATGTATATCGATTATTTTGTAACCTTTTTTAAGAGCAAGGTGTAACTCTGGTGTACAAAATGTTCCTGTGAGAGCACACTCAGCATCGCTATGGGTACATTCGTTAGTGTTTTCTTCTTCCATGCATGTGCGGCAGAGGCCGAAAAGTAATCGATCTCCCGCAACGTATGGTAAGATCGGAAAGTAGAGGTCCTTTGGAGGGACGATTGTGCATTCGACTACACCGTGAATACTTTCCACATCTGGAAAGTCCGGTCCCGTGTGAATCTTAGGTGATTTAACCGGCATAGGTTTACGTGCCATCACCCAAGGGTATAACGATGTTACATCGGCGTAGGAAATTCGCTCATCACTCGCACAATTGACGTAGGAACGAAAGACCTCCGTGCGACCACCGTTGTAACAGTTCTTAGGAATAAGAAAATCAGGTAGATTAGTACAACGTTCTTGAACAAACTTTTGCACTTCCTTATCCATCTTTACCTTATTGTCCCAAGAACATTCCCATATTTCGTATAGGTTTACACCTATACTTTTCAGGTACCTACGGCGGCGCATGGTTTGCTCATATCGTTTCTCCATCGTATTGTACGAGTCCTGGGCATCGTGCAAAACCGCGTCACGGTTAAAGGGGAAGCAAAGGCGGCAGGCATGGAAATAACACCCGTAAAAGTCGAAGGCAGCGTTGAGTCCTTCGTGCCATCCATCGACCTTGTACCTACCAATATACTTTTCCCCACCTCTCCTAGCATGCTGGATTTCTATCCCTAATTGGTCTTCCATATACATAAGCCATTGCATAGCTTTTGTACTATACTTGGTCTTATGATGAAATCCCAACGCGGGAATGATAGGAATAGTATTCTCCGGTAAGTGCAAGGTACGATATGTCCGCATCGCAAGACTTGCAATGGTAGATGATGTTATGAAACATTGCAAACCCTCCGTTTTCTCTTCGATGATATCGCTAAACTTAATGACCGCTTCTGTTAGAATTCTAACATCATTCTCACAATAAGCCAGCATATCCGTCTGCAGGTTAAACTCCTCGCCACTTTCCGCACGTTCTTGGTGCCAGGCTTCCAGTTGTTTTCTTTCTTCTGTGCTTCGCCCTTCAGGGTCATAGTATTCAATCGGAGGGTAGGGACCAACATAATTTTGATTTTCTTCAGTATTGAATAAATATGGGAAATCTCCCTTCTTTAAATTTTGACTAAGGCCTAACGTTTTTGGTAATTTGGATAATTTGACGCCAATATAAAGGTAAGAGTCGCGGAAAAAGATACGATTACCTATACTGATATTAAAAATCTTTTGACCCTGAATAAGGACACTAGGTACAATATGCTGGTCTTCTATTAGAGTTCTAAGACAGAAGAGACCATCGTAGCGACTACCATTATGCGCGATTGCCACGATCTTCTGAAAGACAGGACGCTCTACTAACACATGGTTAATAAAAGCCGTCATTGTCTTAAAAGAAAACGAACGATTTCCAACATTGTCACCGCACGTTTTACAGGGCTCATCGATACCTTTTCTTATACAAGCGTGACAAACATGACGACAGCACACCAGTACAACTTCGTGTTCCCTTTCACCGCGATCATTCGGTGCCTTCAACATCGTCTCTACATCATAGGTGATGTACATAAACCTTTTCGTATGAAGAGGTCGCTGTCTCTGAACAAAACATGTATGGTTTGTATCAACATAGGCTCGGCACGTTGAACAAAAATGTTCACCACACATGTGATCAGATTTTCGACTTCTCTTATCAAAGATGACGCCACAATTGATGCAGAGCTTTACATTATCACATACAGTTCTAGCCGATTTATTACATGTCAGATGATTATTAAAGCATTCACCTTCAGCAAACTCTCTATTGCATGCATTGCATTTAATTCTGTTCGCAGTATAATCGCGTTCGTGAGTATGTTCGCAAAAAGTACAACGAGTTTTACACTTGTGTGCATGTGACCTTTCATCATAAGCTTCCAAACAATAATAACAATACTTTCGTGCCTTGAGGAAAGTTCTAATGTTACGAATAGGTTCGAAATGACCAATAGTGTTACCTCTTCGATAAAGGATAAAAATCTTATTTTCTGCCGGTTCTCCCGGGTAACGTACTATATATTCCCGGTTATTCTTTTCATGCTCCTCATAAACTACGATTTGATATTCCCCTTTCAAATATGTTTGAAAGAGGTCCAGATCGGAAAAGTCACAACCTTGTTTACTTTCAACGTTAACCCCTGCCATCTCGCAGAGAACTTCTGCTTTAAGAAGCCATGTATCGGAGTTTTCTCTTTTTAAATTATACAAATCATATTTTGTACCGTGGAGCTTTACTTGGCCCCATACAATGGCCATAGGGAGACAGTAAATATTTCTATTTTCAATACGAATTAATCGTTTTTCTAAGTAATCTTGATATTTTGCATATTTGTCAACGGCACTCGTTGTATTATTTCTTCCCTGGCCGTGCATACTCTCAGCGATATGAAATCGAAACAATAGTTCTTGCCCCAAAAGGAACACTTCATTCGAATTTAATACATGTTCGATTGAAGTGAGGACTGTCCTAGCAGAGAAATTGCCCTTTCTTCTAAACGGAACGTACACTGGTTTGTTGGTGGTACTATTACTACTCTCTATGTATAAGCCAATGTAGTCCGAGGGGCGTGCATTGGAGATCACATGTTCCAACGCAAAATTAACTAAGCTTTCGATATAAGCCTCTGGGTTATTAATGTTCCTTTCATCACCCACAGGTCTGACGGCAATTTCATGTCTACGAAATTTCGTAAGATGAAACTTACGAAACCTTTGTCTGCTTTCTCTTATAACTTCGAAATTACTATTTCTTTGATTATCCCCGCCATTATTATTATCACTACCACTACCACCTGTACTACCACTATTAGGACTACTAATAGTACCAGTTGTACTATTGTTGTTGTTTATGTTGCCATGTCCAACCATTGCTGGAACATTGGCATATGACGGGTCAGGCTGTGGAGTAAAAATCATTTGGTCCCCATAGTCATGATTATCCTGTACACAGTATTCAGGCGGATTGTATACAGGATTTTCTCCCTGGACTTGTTGCGTGGGTATATCCACAGCATTGTCCTCGTTTTGAACCAAACTCCTCATTTCTTCAGCTGGTATTTCATCGGAATTTTGAGTGCCAATCCCATTTACTTCATCCAAGAAAGCTAAATCTTCATTTGTTAATTGATATAGATTATTAGAACTCAAGTTATGATTTTCTTGAGCGGGCATGACTATGGCATTATTTGTGGATGGGATTAAGCACGGTTCCGAAACAAAGCGCGTGCCAAAATCAAAAAAGTCAGATAACTCTATCTTTTATCCTATCCACCTGACCTTCCCCACATGATAATAAATAAAAGAGTTTTGACTGCGCCGATTCGTAAGTATCACATGTACGGAAAAATCCATACAAAAATAAATCTAATATATCAGCACTGCTTACGCAGTGCTGGAGAAGTAATGTATCATTACCTTCGAAGGCACGAAGGGCGCGTAGGAGTGCATCGCATCTCCCCGAGCCCCGATATCCCAGCCTGTTCAATTCCATGATGGCTTTCCAGGTACTGAAGACCCTCGGGTACTCGTTGAAACCGCGCACCAATTCCTGGAGATAAATTTCATCAACCATATTCAATTCTTCGGATGGGCAGAAGAAATCCATCTGAAAGAAATAAGACAAAGAAAAAACTATTTTGAGTTATCAAGTTGACGTTAATATATCACTTGAATATAAAAGAGAGAGAGCACATTCAATTACTTTCAACCTATAGTTACATTTTAATGATATGTAAATAAAAAGCATTCACTTATTTTCAATCTATAGTCAAATAATGATATGTAAATAGAAAGCATTCACTTATTTTCAATCTATAGTCAAATAATGATATGTAAATAGAAAGCAATTTGTTCAATTTATGAAAAAATCAATAAAATATATTCACTTATATTGAGTTGTAAACTATTCTTTTAAAATATCCAGACACAATAAGTCTCTCTTTGTTCATTAATATTGGTTAAATACAGCTCAAATATGTATAATTTCTTTCTTTTAAAAACAATAAGTGAAGAAATACACACCTTTCAAGCCTCAGTTGTTCGTTCACAAAACCAAAAAAGAAGAAAAAATGTCGACTCTGCGTCGTTGTAAGGCTAAACAAAAATGTCTGGGTGTTCTATTTGTGCTGCTACCACCACTCAAGGTTCGGCAAAGCTTCAATGTCTGGAATACAATAGGCTTGAATCAATTTCTTTATACTTTATTTAATAGTATTAAAACTATATAGTTAATTAATTAATATGCGCTAAAGCTTGTCCTTGATCTTACACGTACGCTGCCGTGAAAGGAAATGATACCCCCACACGCCAAATGCATGTTATATCGTGTCCTATCATGTATTGCACAACCACTACTACTAGTGCCACCTATCGGCAAAAGTCATAATTAAAGATTAGTTGTGCGTTGAAAGTCCCGCAGTGCTGACGCGTGTGCGACAAAGTTCCGTATATTTCTCAGGTGAGTATAGTATATATGTTTTCATTGTGTAATAAACCATAGCACATGCTTGTATATTCTGTTGGTCTTAATATTCTATCAAAGTATTGAAGATCAAGCAAGTATAAGTAAAACTATTGGGTTAAATAAGTAATATAAAGCCAAGTCTTTCAGTGACAGAGCAAATATTTACTTAAGTGGTACAGTACCACATCATTTCTGGGGTATGAAGCCCCAGTCTTTCAGTGAGGGATCCCCTCTACTAGTACTGCTGCATACATTTACATTAAAATCCTAGTGCCAAAAAAAAAGACGGGATAAAACCGAGATCTCTCACTCCAAATCCATATATAAAACAAGTAACGTTCAGTAATGGGTGGCATTACTCTTAAGGACGGGTATAGCCCCTTTTCTCTACGCAAAAGAGTGCATTCAGTAATTAAAAGTTATGAGGGGAATTCAGTCCGGGCATAGTGCCCCCTCTTCTCCACGCAAAAGAGCGCGTTCAGTAATTGAAAAGTTGTGAGGGGGAATTCAGTCCGGGCATAGTGCCCCCCCTCTTCTCCACGCAAAAGAGCGCGTTCAGTAATTGGAAAATTATGAGGGGGAATTCACTCCGGGCATAGTGCCCCCTCTTCACCACGCAACAGACCGCGTTCACACTGCATTGGATTCTCTTTCTGCATCTCTAACAAGATATTTCGTATTTCATTTCATTTTTACAAAGCCAATATTTATTTTTCTCACTCATTACCTTGCTTAATATAGAGTTAGTATGTACAAAAAGCATGCGACTACCATATGATTAAGATTCTGAATACTGCAACACATGTTTAAAATACGCAAGTTCATATTTCAAATATATTCCCAACACTTCTCACTCAATTATATTCGTTTATTCGTCATGTCT
The DNA here is from genome assembly GCF_964235325.1 of Thermobia domestica. Lineage (NCBI taxonomy): Eukaryota > Metazoa > Arthropoda > Insecta > Zygentoma > Lepismatidae > Thermobia > Thermobia domestica. The sequence continues at coordinate 67,439,165 of NC_137466.1, forward strand.
TGGAAAAAGATCCATTTGAGTATTCACTACGTTTCGTGATAGCCAAGCTATTCTAACACGAATTCAAAGGGAAAAGGCCGTTGCTATGATCCAAAATGAATCAATGAACGTAGTTCTTTTCTTTCGAGTCTAACTGTGGGAAAGAAAAGTCTACATATTTACGTAAAATTGCAATATTCGCATGTATCTTGGAAAATTGCATCCACTACAACTAAGAACTCTTTATATAAGTACATTTTTCAGTATGAAAACACTTTTTTCGCGGTTCTGAACACTTTTTTGTTCACTTCTGAACACTTTGTGAATACATCTGTGCACTTAATACTGACTGATTTTCTAAATATTAGGGATACAAGCAAGACAAATGTCTATCTTTTCTGTTGAACTTAATTATTTTACACTAAACAATATATTTTGAACATTATCTGTAGTAAATATTGAATATGTATGTGTTCTAAAAGTGTTCTTTATGTGTAAACTGCTTATTTTCCGAAAAGACAATCCAATATGAATACAGATTCATGACAAATCATTCAGACACAATGTATTTATATAAAATCTACCATCAACATACTGGACAGTACGCAATTCTGTTTAATCACAAATTTCAGTTATAAAGATTCAAAGAAATTGCACACTTGATTTTTGCCGTAAAGTCCGTCAGTGGCTGGTCTTAAGGCACATTACCAACTATTATGTATTAAACTATAAAGTATCTCATTGACGGTTCTTAAGGCATGTCACCACCCATTTCTAAAACTATAAGTCCAACCGTGATTGGCGGTTCTTAAGGCATGTCACCACCCATTTCTAAAACTATAAGTCCAACCGTCATTGGCGGTTCTTAAGGGATGTCACCACGCATTTCTAAAACTATAAAGTATCTCATTGACGGTTCTTAAGGGACGTCACCACGCATTTTCTAAAACTATAAAGTATCTCATTGACGGTTCTTAACGGATGTCCCCATACATTTCTAAAACTATAAGTCCGTCCGTCAATGGCGATTCTTAAGGGATGTCACTACGCATTTCTAAAACTATAAGTCCATCCGTCAATGGCGATTCTTAAGGGATGTCCCCATACATTTCTAAAACTATAGGTCCGTCCTTCAATGGCGATTCTTAAGGGATGTCACTACGCATTTCTAAAACTATAAGTCCATCTGTCATTGGCGATTCTTAAGGGATGTCACCAGGCATTTTTCTCTAAAAAGATTAACACTGCCAAGATATTTTTCGTGTCCCCACATATTCTTAACTATAATAATAATGCTAGTTCCATTCTTCACTCTTTCCTGTGGTTAACTTGCCCAAAAACGCAACCAAAACGGAATCAAAACTCAAACATAGTATTCAAACATTTAAAAAAAAAATTCGTTCCTTCGTGGTGACCGTTCAGGAAGCTAGCTTTTCCCTGTTGGGCATTATCCCCCCATGTATGGATACCCCTGTTTTGGCAAACACAAAAGGCGTTATAAGTCAGTCGCGGTTCCCTCAGGTTCGGGGCGTTATGCAGCATGTATGGATCCCCCGATTTTCGGTAAACACGTACGACAATATAAGTCAGCCGCGATTCCCCTGTTTGGGGGGCTATGCCCCCATGTATGGTTCCCCCGGTTTTGGCTCGATATGCTCCCCACAAGTTAAAACATATTGGCAAACTCTTAGTTCGTTTCTACACTGTGTTAATTATTTTCATAAGAAAAAACAATATGTGTTAATTTTCTAGGGGAGTCCCACCATTCGATACTTATGCAAATATATCTAATCAATTATAATGATATAAAACTTACTTGAATATAATATCTTCTTTGAACAAAACACAGAAAAAATCCAGAAAACACTTTAAAGAAGCAAGGCAGAAGCAAGGCAAAAGACTTCACGAGCAAAATTGTTAATACAGGAAATGTGTACTCCATTTATATAATATATTTTTTATTTATTCATTAACATAAGGGGAATGGAATAGGGGGAGAAAAAAAAGTAAATGAATTTGCCTTGTAATACAGCATTGCCTCAGTCTGCAAAGAAGCAGAAAAGAATTCCTTTGTCGGTCTCTTGCTGAATCGAAGCAAATATTTCTTTCTTTCTTTTCTATAGAGGTAATACCATGGAATTTTCACACAATACCTAAAGTTTGAAAAACATCGCCAGCATGTCTGAATTCGTACCTCAAACACGCCAAATTGTCGTATTTTTCAGGGTAATAGTTGTTTACCAAGCAATAAAATTCGTTAGCTGGGTTCCTAGATTTTAAAATCCGGCTTTATTCAGTAAACTATATAGCTATCATTTTCAATAACTTGTATCTTGCCGAAAAGAACAGCATAATTATTGTATGTGGCAAAACACAGAAACCATTCTACGGGTTCTTTTTTGTGTGTTGTTTTGCAAACTCAAAATGAAGGACAACCATTTATTCATCAGGTTATTCGCATTGAGTACAAGGACACCCTGGCAATACCTTGTTTGTTTGTCCGAACAGGGTAGTGGGCGGGGAAAAGGTTGTTGTTTCCAGAACCATCCACCAGAAGTGGTTTATACAAAAAATCTATGTCAGTTGTCGCGGGGTAAAATCCTGTTCACACAGGATGCAGCCAAAGAGAGGCGGGGAAAGGCTGGGGAAAAAATGTATGTCACTTGTTGCGGGTGGAAAGAGAGGGTAAAAACCTGTTCACACAGGATGTGGCCAAAGAGAGGGGGGGAAGGGTGGGTTCTCCCGTTCACTCAAACTAAAGGTAATGATTGGCAGGTATCTATCTCCCATGGTTAAACATTGCAGGCGGAGCAAACTGGTTTTTCCTGGCCAATCATATCGCAAGGTTGTTTGCATAGGGTGTGAGAAACTGAACTTTATTCTTCACCCTCAGTATTGCAATGGCAGTTGGAGAAAGAACACATCAGTCTGCAAATTTCGTATTGAGCACCGATAAAAATAGTAGAGTTAAGTCTGTTATTTAAGAGCCAAGCAAGCTAAACGAAAGAAGTGCAGTTCGCAACAAGAAAAATAAATGAAAATAAATAAATATTTCCTCCTTTCCTTCCTTTTTTCCTATCTTAATACTTTACTCCGTAAAACAAAGCACCATTAAAAATCGTTGCTAAACATTGGAGCTTAAAGGGTGTAATCATATTCATTATTCATAATTTTCTAGTTCAAATAAGAGTGTTCAATTAGTTACGAGCTTTACAAGTCAGATCATAATTAAATTAATGGGGAAAAAACCTTGTGGGAACTAAGGACCGCGTTTTAAGCCATATAGTGAAGTTCTAATTATCTAAATCATAGTTTTAATTCTAATTTGATTATAATTTCGATTCAAGAAACGTATTAAATCATGTTTAAAGCTAGGAACAGCGTTCAAAGTCGTATCCTCAATCAAAATCGTGTTGGATCGCGTTCAATGATGTATACCATTGCTCTAATTATCTAAATCATGGTTTTAATTCTAATTTGATTATAATTTCGATTCAATAAACGTATTAAATCATGTTTGAAGCTAGGAACAGCGTTCAAAGCCGTATCCTCAATCAAATATCGTGTTGTTTCATGTTTGAAGCTAGGGATTGCGTTCAATGACGTATACCAATGCTCTAATTATCTAAATCATAGTTTTAATTCTAATTTGATTATAATTTCGATTCAAGAATCGTATAGGAGCGTGTTTCAACAAGAAAGAAGGTCATTCCACTTTTCCAAACAACCTCTATTGCACAACTAATAAAACCACTTCCCCCAGAAAACCTCCCCCAAGCCCGGGGCCGGTCTCTCCAAGGCCGACACGGCCATATTGACAAGAAAGTGGTTAGGTAATAAAGCAATTAAGGGGGCAATAAAAGCTATTGTCTACCACTTATAGCTTCAATACTACTTTGCTATTCTGGCTATTAAGAGAGGACGATAAATTATTAATCTATATTATAAAAGAGAACGTACAAATCCTTTGTTCCCTCATCACGCTAATACGGCTGAACCAATTTCTTTTATTTTTGGGGGGTTATTAGGATTTGGACCCTAGATGGTTTTTATCATATCACTTTAATTTTTAATTACCAGTGTCTTGAGATAATTGACCATTCAAGTGTCCATACGTACAAATCCTTTGTTAGTTCATCATAGGTATAAAAATAAACGTATTTATATGCAACCCGCATGACCGTGTCACTCGGCGGGTTAACATAAATGACAGGCGATATAATGTTAACATTTACTGCAAGCATATTTCACGGGTATTAAACACATGAGATATGGAGTTGTGCATTTAAATTTTCATTTCAACCCAGCGAAGCGGGTAATATATGCTAGTATTCAATGCATCAAAACATGATATTAAGCTCAAGTTCACATACACCAAAGGTACCAGATCAATGGAAGGGCATGAATTTGTGGATTGGGTTCAAATTGAGAGCTCCTTTCAGCACCAAGAGTGCGTAAGGCGTAAACTACAGTTTAACGTGGAATCTTAACCATCGTAATACATTCAGATTTCAAAGCTCTTCTATTGGGAATCGAACCCTGGTATATGTACAAGGGGAAGTCGATAATGACTGTCCTCTCCTTTTCCCCGAGAACTCATAAAGCAATGGGACAAATTAGATACCGGTTTATGTGACAGCAAAACATACGACATTTGGTGACATGTGATTACGATCCTGCAGATGGCACTACCGCAGTAGTAGCCCATTCTTTGGCTGGAAGTTATGAAGATTGGAATAATGAATGTTCGTATTGTCAGTCACTGACAAGAATTTGAGCTATTTGTAGGAAACAGCCTGGCTTTTTGACATCCGACATTCTCTCCTTATTTTCGACGACAATGCGAGGCCAGGCTCTCGGCGGCAACTCTAAACCATCTTGCCACCTTCGGGTGGGAGAGCTATGCCCACTCACTTTATAGCCCCGACTTCTTGCCCAGCGACACATTGTTTTCTGCATTGAAGAAAGTTCTTGCGGAAGACACTTTGGAAGCAATTGACAAAATGAAGATGGAATACGAACCTTGTAAAGCGGAATTACAAATACATAACCACTTTTGGTTCTTATGTGGGAAAATAAAGTAAAACGCCTTTTGACAGTTTATTATTTGTCTTGCGTAAATATCTCTGTCCATACCTGCCAACGAAAACTTATCTGCCGACACACTCTCGTATAAATTAATCGAAAATTATGTGTATATTTAGGCTTGAAATGTCCCGGCTGTAAATATATTGACTTCTATAAGAGCTACTCTGCTAATGTCTATATTGTTATATTAGACCTAATATAGATAAGAAGACAAGAAAAATCTGTGATCATACACGTATAAATGTATGACCATCTGGAGCATCTCAGACAAGATTTAAAGTGTAACTACCACAAAATTGCTTCTTTCATGTCTGTGAGGAGATTGCTTAATGGAAACATCACAAAATTTTGGATGATAAGCTGATACATAACAAGTGTTGTGCTCTCACTTGATAAATATCATTGTGTTGAGATTATGAGAAACCCCAAATCAACCGATAACAACCAGAGGGACAGAGAACGTAAAAGTTTATTTCAGTGGTGGTCGGGGAATCCCTTCAGAGTTGTAGACCTATATATATGTGTGAGAGAGAAAGAGACTAGGGAATCAGTCACACGAGTGAACAAGAGAGAGAGAGAGAGAGAGAGAGAGAGAGAGAAATAGCTCCTGTGGAGATGAGGAAGTCCAATCAAGCCAATGAGAGCCAATCACGAGAACCTCTGTCTAACGCTCTACAACTCTCTCTTCACTTTTTGTATATATGCACACTCACAAACACGCATATACAACTAACATTCACTACTAAATAGGCTGACTCGTATATAGAGAACTTTTTAGGCGGAAGATGCCATTGAAAGAGACATGACGTCATTCATCTCTTGTCTCCTTTTTTTTTTTAATGTCACTATTTATACCGCTATATTACGTATACATGCAGTACATGTTACATACATGTTAGCTAGATCAATTGTCTTTCAACGAGAAAATTGTAAGAATCGTAACCAATAGAAATAGAGAAAAAAGGATAAGCTCACACTCACGCGTGGAATACAGTCACTAATTCATTGATGAAATACGTTTGAAAAGTTGAAAAAATGAAATCTTTCAGTTTAACGTCCCACGATTATGCCCTTTAGCCTAAGGAAGACAATGATTAAAGCAAGTGAATGATGATGAAATAATTAGTGGAATGGGAAAGTGGGAGGAAACTGGATGTACCCTGAGAAAATCCATAGACACTATGTTATCTACCATTAACTTACTTGACCGGGAATCTAACTAGAGGCCCCAGGCACCAGAGGTAAGAGCTTTACTATTGAGCCATCGTGCCCCCATTTGAAAAATTCAGACAGTATAAATCAATGATAGGCAAACTTTTTTTATTGAGTGGGGGCAAAGAAAAAAATTAGGGGGCTATTATAATTTACTAAAAACAATAAAGATACCTTTTACAAAATTCTTGTAATAGTAAGCCCTATAAAACGATTCCATAATCTGATTCGAACTGGGATGCATTGATTCTCAAAAATGAAGTCAAATGTTCATCTTTCATTGTGTTGTTTTTAATATAACTCCTTTGAAGTGACCCTATTGTTCATTTCATTCATCGAATTCATGTCATAGACTTGACAAGACCTTCCAGAGTGAGTGACGCATATAGCCCGCGTGTCATAGTGTGCCCAACACTGGTCTAACTGATTTCATAATAAATACCACTTTGAAGCCGAATTCACTCTTCAGATAACTTAGTATGACTTTTTTTTTTCTTCGTAAATGCTACTTTAGAAACCGAATTTATGCCTTACGTACTCTGTGATTTCATATAAATATATATATTTTTTTAGTCGAATGTATATTTTATTTTCGAAAACCCTAAGGCAACAGTTAAGACTCATGACAATATTAATTCAACACAGCATAAATTGTTATTACATTTTTCATTGGTTTTTAGCTCTAATGTCTTTGATATTGTGTACTCGAATAGAGGACTTTATCCTTTTGTTCATTTGTACTTTTTCTCATCTATTTTCTATTCCGAAAGTGAAATTCACCCTCAATGGAACTCATTTTCAGAGTGTGGAAGAGGTAAAGCAGAAACCGGGAGCGGTACTCAAGTCGGTGACACCTGAAAATTTCCACAACTGCTTCCAACAATGTAAACTTCGTATGCATATGTGTATATAGAGGAGAGGGAAATACGTTGAAGCGGATCACCTTTAATTTGAAAGTTTGTGACAATAAACCATACTTTTCGCAGGTCTTTTTTTTTTCTTTTTTAAATTTGCCAAACCTCATATCAAAGCAATACCTAAGAAACGGACAATGGAGATCAAAAGAAAACTCCTGCCCTCTAGAGTTTACAGTGAATAAAATAGTGCTAATAAGTTTTTTTTTTTCCTTTTAGGATTGGGATTTAGGATTTAGATTTCCGGGTTTTCGGCATCTAAGAACATTTAGTCCTTCACGATTTGAGGGATGACGTCCCTCGGCGACCACACAATCCGGGGAAAGGGGAGGAAGAAATGACAAGGGAACGAAGGAAGCAACCTGGGGTCTATAAGTTAGGTACCACCCCGGCATTTGCCTGATGTGAATGAAGAAAGCTCAGGAAAACCTCATTAAGGGTGGCTGGGCTGAAAAGTCGTGTTACATTTTTGACCGAGTAACCCCACCGATAATCGAACCCAGGAATGTATGCACCGAAGGCGAGAGCGTTGACGACTACGCTACACGGGGCCACCATTTTTTTTTCGTTCGATAAACTTCCTCTACCGTTTTTTTTTCTTCGTGACTTTCTTCGTGACTTCTTCTCAGCATGTATGAGCCTGGGTTCGATTTCAGTTGGGTACATTTTCTCATCTTTTTTAGCCTATAATGGCAACATCTTTCAATATCCTGTCCTCCTTTCATTTCAGCCCCTTACTAGCGCTCCCCTCCAAACTGGGAATAAGTTCTTTTGTATTTCGTTAAGAAACTGACATTAAATCTTATATACTTGATTTCTGAAAGAAAACAGAAAGTCAAATGTTCAGTATGATTTTTATTTTATATATATATATATATATATATATATATATATATATATATATATATATATTTTATCATACGCCTCCAACAATTCTTGTGCGTTAAGCATGAAAGTATTCAATCCAGAGGCCAAAAAAAAATAAAGAAAACAAAAGCTATATAATATGTTTTGTTCTTTTTATTGTTTCTGAATTTTTTTTTTCTTTTCCATCAGAAGGTCTGCCTGTCCGAATCCCTTTCGGTACCTTTGGAACTGTAGACAACAGACATTCTGCCCTGCCTTCTCAAACCCGCCCAGTCTGTGTGGGCCGTAACACAGAGAGAAAAATCCCTCAACTTCTTGTATAATATTTTTCCTACTCTCTCTCTCTTTCCACCACATCATACCCACATTGGCTTTTATTTTATTTTTTTTCTCACAATTTTTTTCTTTCTTTCTTTCTTATACAGTGACGTATCCTTTCTGTCTTGCCGGTTTTCTTTCCTAAAGCTGTTTATCTCTTGGTTTAATGTTCTTCACCTATTCTTCATCCTCAAGCCATGTTTTTCACTGTTTTCAAACTTGTAGTTTTTTCTCCCATTCTTCTTTGGGGATTTATCTCTTTCATCTATTGTTCTTTAGAGGACAATCCTTGTATGCTCATTCGTTGCACACTCTGCATGCATGTCCAAGCTAGGAAATCCTCTCTGGCTACACACATATGAATGAATAAAGGTAGGGATGGATCTACCTTTTCGCTTGATCGTATTTTGCGCATGGTTAGTGATATGGAAGGGATCATCTATACATAAATATATATATAAAAAAAAGCTTAGGTGGGTTATACGCTTGCTCTATCAACACATATACATGTCTAAGCAATAACAGACCAATGTTACTCAATAAAAATGCACTAGAAAGAGAAGACTTTTGATTCAACAGCCAATCTGGTCAAAGCACACACATACTACTACAGTATTTGATACAAAAAAAAAAAAAAGTGGGAGAGAAACGCGAAAAGCAACGGACGTAAGGTACGAAACACAACCACAACCACTCTGAAACTGTGCAAACTTTTTTTTTTTTTAACATGATCGTATAGAGGTAGTCCAGTTGTAGTAGTGGTGGCCCAGCTTCTGTCCACGCACTGCTGCGTGCATTATAGGTTTTTGCTTTCATCGCCCATTCATAGACACATGTCATGCGTTAAGTTGAGAATTCTTCAAAGGGAAACCGTATACATACATCGATGAACCACGATAATAGGAGACATAGTGTTGGTCCAACAATCTCTAAAAGCGACTTTGATGTCCCTGTCTGAGTCTATTTTCCAGTTTATATCTTTGTTGACTACAGTCTTTTTTTTTCTTCAAACTCTTCTTCTTCTCTCCCCTCAACCAAACTGGAAAACTTCTCTTTTCGCCAACAAATGTTCAGTTTACCGTGATTTTGCTTCAGTATCTTCTTTTATTCGGTTTCCCTATTTTCCTTTCGTCCTTCGAAATTTGTACAAGGACACTGAAAATGGGGTACAAGAAACAATGATATCTTTTTCTTTTCTTTTTGGCTTCATTGCGGAATTCCCTTTTCCCGTTGCATTTTCTCCTTTCAACACATAGTGAGAAAATTCTCCATTTTTTATACAAAAAATATAATGTCTTTCTTTTTTATGCTCAGGTTTATTTTAGTTCTATTGCATTAAATAACATTGCCATCCTTCGTCTTTTTTCTTCTTATGTTATTGTGATTTCGTTGACACAGAAAGTTCCAGTAAAAAATACATACCTAGTACCTATTGGGTCTTCTTCTTCTTCTTTTTTAAACTCGCTTAATCCACTTTTGCAGGTCAGTTTTTACAATAATGTTTCTCTTCAATAATAATAGGAAGTCTAAAGCTCTTACCAAACACACAGCTTTTTTTTTTTTTTTTATCACCAACACAACACCAAGAAAACAACCAATAGCGTATGCTTCTTTTCATCGTTTTCGAGCAGTTATTCCCACTTTTTTTTATTGCCACTAAAATCTTAAACGATCAGCAAAATTGCCTTCCTCGCTGGATAGTGCGTGTGGATTCTTCTTACTACTTCCTTGGTTCGATTTCCAGTGGGAGAGCATCGAATATTCTACAGTGACCAGGGGCATAGACAAGTGGAGTTTCGGGGGCTTAACTCCCCCCTTGAGCAAGATATTATGGAAAAATAAATATTTAATATATATATGAAATTGAGTGTTTCAATCACCCCCTCTTGACAAAATTCTGCGTATGCCACTGAGGGTTTAAATTGTGGATTTCGTACTACATAACCTCGCTATTGACGGAAAAATTCAATTATTTAATTTAAAAAAAAAATCATTGTCGAAACCTTTTCGGTTCGAGCCAAAGACAATATCAAAAGATTGGTATTATTTAAATATATATATGATCCAAACTGATTAGCACCTTACTAAACTTTTTTCTTTCTTTTTTGCAATTGTTAAATTTTATTAGGCAATATCCAGAAGATCGAACTCTTTCTCGGTAAGAAATAAAGCTGTGTAGAAAACCAAAATAAGTTTTCTCCAAATTCGAGAGACCTAACAAAACTGACTTTTGTGCAGTTGAGAAGTCGGTAGGATCATTAAATATCATGAATAATTTTAAGCCTTCCCAAAATGAATGGTATGCCTCCTCTCATAACCTAGTGAGGGGGACACGGTGGTTCAATGGAAGAGTGCTTACCTCTGGTGTCTGGCTGTGGAGTCCTAGGTTCGATTTCGGCCAAGTAAGTTTATGGTGGACAACATCGGGTCAGTGGGTTTCCTCGGGGTAGTCCCGTGTCCTCTCACTTTCTCATTCCACCAATTATTCCATCATCACTCACTTGCTTTGATCATCGTCTCGCTTAGCCTAAAGGGCATAATCATGGGACGTTAAGCTCAAAGATTTTATTTCATTGTCTCATGACCTAGTGGCTAATTGGACATGTTCTCTGTGTGCGTGGTTCCGAGTTCGATTCGAACTTGCCTAAGATACAAACCCTTAGTAGTTGTTCGAATCCCACTTTGAACCCTGAGGTCTCATGTCACATTGCGACGGTACTGGAAAGGGACGTAAACTGAAATCACCCCGGTCCAAGTCCTAAACGAATATTCGTTCCAATTTCCCATAAGAGATTTAAACTAAATAAATTCCTTTAATGAAACTCGGAAGAGCTTGAACAAACTCAGTGCTCTGTGATGTCAAAGTTTCAGCTCTCTCATTCTCTGTAAACCACACAGAGAGGAGAAGAAGCAGGCAGGCAATCTGGAGTTAAGAAAGCAGTGATAGCAGTCAAACAAGAACACCGATAACGTAAACTCAGGCATATTATTAAATAAAAGTAACCTTTCTTGCTAGAGTAATAAATTTATTTTTTGAAACTGAAATAATGCGTAACAGTTTCAACAACTTAACATAGTCTTCGTCAGATACTCAATCCAGACATCTTACGTATCGCTTCATGAATACGCGTACAATGCAAATTCTCGATAATTCCTTTCTACCACCTTATGTCCTTCCAATTTTTGGTCTAGTACCTAGGTTTTTGTCTACACCAGTGGCATACGCAGAATATCATCAATGGGAGGTTCAAGCTCCCCTTTCATATCATTTCAGATGTTGCAATACATCTTAATATCTTAAATGTTTATTTTTACATAATATCTTGCTGAAGGGAAGGGGGTGCTCCTATCTCATATGCTAGCCAGTTTGAAATGACTGGCTTAAGAAGGCCAGCACAAAGGTTTCTTACAAGGAACGGACATGAACCTGTCGTCCGGACATTAGAATCAAACCTAGTCTGTTTGATAAACATAACAAAGATATGTTCATGCTCAAAAAATTAGGTGCCATGGACAACGGAGTAAGTCCCTGGGGCCCATTAATCCTGTTAGTATAAAGAAAATCGTAGACTCGCAGTGAAATAGCAATTGCATCAACACTGTTCATTGGAAAGTCATGGTTTATAGTTTATTCTCTTCAGCATAAAACAAGCTTTTCAGAGGTGCTATGTATCGGCTTCCATAACGTACTTGAACAGGGAAAATTGGGAGAACGTCCTGAAAATTCCCTCCCATCAACCTTGGCTCCCTCTGTTAAAAGCACACAATCCAAATGTATCTCGAAGAATAATATAGAGAATAAGAAATGTGTGTACCAAGTCTTGTATTGATAGACGGAATAAATATGAGGGAAAATCTTGTATACCAATACACACTTTCCCCTCATACTTATTCTGTCTATCAATACAAATCTTGTTACACATTTCCTATTCCCTATAGTATTCTTCGAGATACATTTGGATTGAGTGCTTTTACCAGGGACCACTCGAGAGAGGGCCAAAGTTGATGCAAGGAATTTCTGGACGGAATTTTCCCCACATTTTCCCAATTTTCCCTGTTAAAGTACGTTATGGGAGCCAATACATAGCACCTCTGGAAAGCTTGTTTCATGCTGAAGAGAATGAACTATAAAACATAACATTCCAATGAACAGTGTTGATGCAATAGCTATTTCACTGCGAGTCTACGACTTTCTTTATACTACGAGTAACAGTGTTAATGGGCCCCAGAGGCTTACTCCGTTGTCCATGGCACCTAATTTTTTGTGCATGAACATATCTTTGTTATGTTTATCGAATGAACTAGGTTTGATTCGGATGTCCGGATGACAGGTTCATGTCCGTTTCTTGTTAGTTTTGAGAATGTGTGGTCCTTAAGCCTCATTGCCGTTCCTGGTTCTTTTCTTGACAGAGTTCGTAAGTTCTTTCTTTCAAATTATCTGCCCTCTTTCCTTATCTTAGTATATAAGGACATTTGTTTATCCTGTATACAAATTCACACCGTTACGTTGATTTAGCGTACTTCTAAATTGACATAGGCTTGTTATTCTTCTAAATTGGCACTGACTAGCCATTTTTCTACGTTGGCATCAGATTGGCATGCTTCTAAATTTGCATCGGCTTGGCATGTTTCTAAATTGGTATCGGTTTGACACACTTCTAAATTGTCATATTTTCTACATGTAGATAAGTACAGTGAAGAGACCGCAGGTTTATGCTTATTCTAATGGAGGGGGAGAACTTAAAATTTAGCGTATCACAAAAAACCCTTTATGTTAGACAACCAAAACGACACACTTATGTTACAGGATGCATAATGTAAGGGGAACTATTTCAAGTAGTATATAATATTGCAAAGCTTTAGTTTTTATGGCAGCGAATCTTTTAAGCCTCTGTATAAGATCAAACTCATGCCTTTCCAAGCACAGAAACGATTCAACAACGAGGAAGTTCAAAAGAAGGATGGGAGAATAAGAAGAAAATGAGTGAGAATAACCTACTCAGATCTCGAACCAAGAACTATTGAACACAAAGTAAACTTTTCCCACGTTCTTCTGTGTGTAAGATTCCTTACTAGGCGTATACTGTATCATGAAGCGGTACGAACATGCAATGTGAAGAATATATTTCCAGTTACACCACAATACTGAACTGACTTAAATCCTATATGTATAGAGAGACGCGAACCACGCAGTTAGTTTCTAAGAAGTTAGTATGTATGTGAGGCCGCGCTAAATATTAAGAGGAAGGGAGAGAGAAAAAAATAAGTATATATTGCAGAAACTGAAACAAATGAATTGCACATTATGTCTTCATTTTTTCTTTCTGTGAAAGAAAATAACAAAACCATCACTTGTGTTTACCGTCCTTTTCTTGTTGTCCACATTCATCCTGTCACTGCGTGACGAATTGCATTGTGGGTCTATTCCCGCCTTTATTTCTCTACCACATTACGTCACTCTGCAAAAAGAATTTTTTAAAAAAAAATGTTTTTTCCCACAATTCTTTCTTTTTCTGTTAGAAATGAAAAAAAATATCTACAAATACATATTTTTATTAAATAAAAGGAAAGAGAAAATAAAAAAATGACGACTTCTTGTTTGTTACTTGGTCTGAGTGAGTAGGACCGCAGCTGTCTTTTCGAGGTTTTCATGCAGTCTTTGCCCCGCCTGTAGCGCCAATGGATTCCCAGACACTGACCTTATGTCACGAGATCTGCAAAGAGAGGATGATTTTTTTTTTCAAAAACTTTTTTTAAATTATTTTTTTTTGGAATGAATCATGAGGAGAAAATATGACAAGAAACATATACGAACAAATCTGAACTGAGAGAATTAGTACAACTAATTTATTCACACACTTAGCGACAAAGAAAATTCCACTGCTAAAAGAACAGATGTAAAGCAAAAGTCTGTATGCTTGGAGGATTTTTGTGTTTGTGTGATATACGATTCAAAAAAACACATCCTCTGGTCTTGAAAATTCCTTCAGGGAAATTAGTAGTACCATTGTTCTTTTGATTTGTTTCTATTTTTCTCATTTATGTAGAAACATTAAAAAAATATATATATTTTTCGTCCCATCTACTCCTCAGGAACACCCAAGTTAATAATGTCTTATTTTCAATGAAATTAGTTTCTTGTTTTCGAGAAATAATACTGTAAATGTTAACAAAATATGGACCACACCCAAATGTTTTCATTCTTGTCGGTTTTTTTTTTTTTTAATTTTATTTTAAATGTGATAGACCTATTTTGTACGGTAGTAATAACATGCTCTACCTTGTTTGAAGCAACATAGAAGATCTGTTTTCCTTAACATTGCTTGTTTTCAATTCCAATTTTTATTCTGTGTCTGAGTGCGCAGTTGTGAACAATCGCCATGGTTATTTTCAACCAACTTAAAAGTTCGTTACTGTGTTCTTTATGTTTGTGTGTGTGTGTGTGTGTGTCTATTATTTGCAATTTTTTTCTATTTTGAACCCTTAATTTGATAGAGCATATAAAAACTATCTAAAGTAGTGATGGAATTTTTCGCATCACTCTTACCGTTCAAGAGATTTTGGCCGAAAGAGTTTCGATTTCAGGAGATTTAAGGAGCCATATCTCGGGAACCGTAAGTCATAAAGAGATCATATCGGTATTGATCAATACTTAAGCAAATGGTGAACTTATTGGTATCAAATAGTAACCAGTGCCTACTGGACAACTGGCCACTGTTCCCCAGATATTGGCCAAACAAGTTCGGATTTCAGGAGATTTAAGGAGCCATATCTCGAGAACCGTAAGTCATAGAGAGATGATTTTTGGGAATTTTTCAATTTTGAGCCCTTCATTTTGAGAATATGTCTTCGTAAAACAACATGTCGTAGAACATTTTAACAGGACTCTTAAACAAAACATGTGGAAAAAATTTAGTACTCAAGGAAATTACAAATGGATAGATATATTACAAGCCGCCAAGCCAAATTTTGGGGGTATTTTGGACCCCACTATTTGTGCATCAGAATTATGCACATGGCGGCCAACGTGTTAATGACTATAATAATAAAGTACCTAGAACAATTGGTACAAAGCCTGTAGAAGTCAATAAGAAAAAATAATTATTTTTAAGCTCGTTTTGGCAAAGCTCTGGAAGCATTCTCAACTGGTTTCAAAATGTATTGTATTTGGAAAGAACTTTTCACGCACACATACACACAAAAAATATTAGAATTGATGCGTTTAAAAAATATGATTTACAATCAGAACAGAAAGCAACATTGAAGTTAGATGAACAGAAAGAAGAAGAAGCAATTCAGAAGGTGTTAGGTAAGCATGATCATTGCCACTAATTTTGTTTAATCTCTACAATGAAGAAACAATAAAAGAAGTCAGGGATATTCACAGCATAGGAATAACTGTTCATAGGCAGAAAATACACATGCTTAGAATTGCAGACGATATATCGTAATGTTGGCAGACAGTAGGAAAAATAGAGACAGGTCTAAATGGTATGCCACAGCTACTTAGCAGCAAATTCAACATTAACAAGAGCAAAACAAAAGTTATGAAATGCGCTAGAACACACGATGGAAAAAGTAAAGGAATTCTGTTATTTACAGAGTAGAGTAACGAGCAATAACAGGTGCAAACAAGATGTAAGATCCAGTATGGCTCAGGCGATGAAAATATTTGAAGAAAGACAGAAGCTTAACCGGAAGCATCAATATACAACCGAAGAAAAGGCTGATGAAAGAGGAGCATGGAAGTCTTTGAAATGTGATGCTATTGAAAAATGATCAAAATTAGATGGACAGACAAGATATCAAATGAGAGCGTGTTGGGAATGGTAGGAAAAAAAAAAACAAGTATATTGAAGAATATTTTGAAAAGATGAGATAGGATGATTGGATACATTATAAGACATGGATGAATCTTGTTAGTAGCTATTGAGGGAATTGCAGAAGGAAAGATACCTAGAGGAGAGCCTTGATTGAAATATACGGACCAAATAATACAAGGTATAGGGAAGAAAAGCTAGAAAGAAATAAGAAGTGTGGTCCAGGATAGGGAAGGATGAAAAGCTGCGTTAAACCAATCTAGAGATTGCTGACCTGAGACAGTCAATCATGGCACCCACAAAAAATCTAACACCCAATACATTCACAAACAATACAATACAGTTACATATTCCCAGTTATCCATATTTATCCCATTTTCTTTTTTCTTTCGTATCTCACTTATATTAAATCGTCTAAATCCGATTTTGTTTATAATCAATCTTTTAATATTAATATTATAATCTGTTAATTTTATAATCTTTAATCAAGGCTTCTCAACCTACAACCATTTTTATTTACATATTCTCTTTCCTGCGATTCCCATAATTAATTTCCAGTTTGTGATATATCTTTTTAGTTATCGCTTTCGTTTGCTTCCAGATACAAGTTGTATCTGTATTTTTCCTGTATTTCAATATGCAGCTTTTCATTGTTCTCTTTTCTTTCATTTTTTTTACAGTTTAACGTCCCATGATAATGCCATTTAGGCTAAATGAGACGATAATTTAGGCAAGTGAAGGATAATAGAAGAATTGATGGAATGATAATGTGAGAGGAAACGCAAGTATCACGAGAAAATGCAGCGGACACGATGTTGTCTACTTCAAACTTACTTGGCCGGGAATTGAATCAGGGACCCCAAGCACCAAAGGTAAGAGCTCTACCACTGAGCCACCGAGCTACCCTCAATTGTTTTTCTAAACGATTCTCTAATTGTTTAATATTATTTGCTGTATATGACAATTATGTAAATTAAGATATGTCTACCAAAGTAATACATTCAAAATTATCTTTGCATATATTTGTTTTACGCTGTACTTTTAAAGTCCTAATTTTACATTTGTCTTTTTCATCTCCCTTCGCTACCCCCGTACTGGTTCTGACCCTCAGGTTGAGAAACCACACTCTATTGCTCTATATCATTCCTTACATTGAACCAAGTTACATGAATTTATATTACTTTCCAAGATAGTAAAAAATAAAAAATAAGAAAACGAAGTTTTCTTTCAAACAGGACCTACAAATACATCTTACAATTCTTTTAATATATATTTCTCAGACGTAAAAAATGATGAAGAAGTTTTTATTATTTTTTTACAGAAGAAAGAGGAGGAAAGAAAGAGAGAGAGAGAAAATGAGTGAGGGAAAGGGTAAGAAAGACTTAACTAAAATCTCCTCCCACACTTGATCTTCACTCCATGTGCCAAAAACTACCTGGAGGGAAAATGAACGGACGGGAGGGACATTGTAAGGAATTCCCTTTGAAGCTCAGTGGGAGTGTCCGATTCGTATATTAATGCACGCAGGATGCCGTTGTGAAACTGTCATATTGATGTAAATCATGCCTCCTTCCTTTTGTATAAGAATATGTGCGTGGGGGTAAGGGACTTGGAGGGGTTTATATGTGTATGGATGTGTGAATTTCATACTCTTTATTCATGTAATGTGAGGAGAACGAAAGTATGTGAATAAAATATATGATAGAATGAAATAGCTTCTCCTCCCTCCCCCGTCAATGTCTATTTATTTCTTCTCTTAAAAAAATACACTAAAATCTATGCTCAGGGTAAGATAAAAATGAAGAGAATTTTTCCGTTGTAGAAAAATCTTCCCTTAATACAAGATATTTTCTAAGTTTGAGATAATATAATTTACGTATGTAGTGAAGTAATTGCATAGTACCATAATAAGACAATCATAAGTAATTATATATATATATATATATATATATATATATATATATATATATATATATATATATATATATATGTGTGTGTGTGTGTGTGTGTGTGTGTGTGCAGGCGCGGATCCAAGGGGGCTATAGGGGCTATAGCCCCTCCCCCTTAACGCTCAGATATACACTGGATAATATGGACTTCAATTCTGCTTACATGAACTGACTCACTGACATAAAATACCGGGTGCTTCCGGTTGACGTGGAAAGTTGAAATTTGGTATGATTGTAGGTTTTCGGGACTAACCCACAGGAAAGTTGCCAAAAACAAATATTTTTAATTTTTAAGGGTTACAAGGAGGTATGAAGAAATTTCCCAAGTTATTTAAATGGGCCTTTTTTGGACTTACAATTTTATGTCTTAGGTACTTGAAATTGGAATAAGAACTTGAAATTCGGTATGCTTGTACGTTTATGTTAGTGTTACGAAAAAAATTTCACCAAAAATAAAAAATTCAAACTTTCGAGTATTTTTATGAGGAACAAAGGGCGCCGATTTCTCTGTAATTTTTTTTTTGGGGGGGGGGGGGGAATTCAGATGCAGAAGGTATATATATGAGGATTTTAAGACAAATTGCATTCCAATTATGCCAAATATTGTATGTTCATAAATACAATAGGGGGGCCCACATGAGCTTTGGGGAGGCCCGAGCCCCCCGGCCCCCCAGGATCGTCGCCCTTGTGAGGAACTGAAAAACTCTTTACCATGTTATTTATATGGGGCATCTTCTACACTCCAAAGTTATTGAGTACTTCCTGTTCGGGACTAACCCACAGGAAAATTGCCAGAAGTGAATATTTTTAATTTTTAGGGAGTCTAAGGGGGGGGGAATGAAGAAATTCCCCATTTTTTTAAATTAAACTTTTTTGGACATATAAGCTCATATTTTAGGTACTTGGGATTGGAATAAAAACTTGAAATTCGGTATGCTTGTATGTTTATGTTAGTGTTATCAAATAAAATCTCCAAAAATAAAATTTCCAACTTTAGAGTAGTTTTATGAGGAACTGAAAAATCTTTACTATGTTATGTATGCAGGACATCTACACACCAGTACGTTTAGGCATTTCCGGCAGGATTAGAATGATGAAATTTAGTATGATGTAGCCTTTCAGGTCTAATCCACAGAGAAATCGCCAAAAGTGAATATTTTTAGTTTTTAAGAGGTCTTGAGTGGTGAAGAATTTTCCATCTTATTTAAATGGGCGTTTTGTTGGAATACAAAATCTTACCTTTTAGATAGTTAAAATAGAAAAAAAAACTTAAAATTCGGAGGGTCTGAGAGCAAAGGTCCCAGCCTTTAGGAATATATTATACTGGTATGTGCTTATATGTAAGCATATTCAATTGTATTTATATCTATAACCTATGTATATACAACAATTTTATAATTCACTTACAAAAATTATTTTCTTATATGTTATGAAACATGGATCCCGCACAAAAGCGGCGAAAATGGTTGGGGACTTTTAAAGTGTTTAAGAATGGAGAAGATTGCTGATTAAAATGGAGATCTAATGAGAAACTGCTGGAAGTAATAAAGAAAGAAAGAACAATATTGGAGTTTTTAAAGAAGAAAAATGGTGAGAAGCAACTCCATTCTCTAGGAGAAGAAAAAAGAGGGAGGACATGTATTCACAGCCGATTTTATATTATTATTATTATTATTATTATTATTATTATTATTATTATTATTATTATTATTATTATTATTATTATTATTATTATACGTCTTGTAAATGAATCGTTCAGTTCGAAAACAGGTCATCTCCATCAATGCTAATTTGAGAGAAGTGACAAACAAAACTAAATTAATCAATATGTATCTGACATATAGGGTTATTTTCACTCTTGGAAAGTAGAAAAATGTCAGTTCTACGGTCCGAAAATGAAAACAGCCCTATATATCAGATGCATATTGACTAATTTAGTTTTGTTTGTCACTCCTCTCAAATTAATTCCGATGGAGATGACCGGTTTTCGAACTCAACGATTCAAATGATTTCACGTAGTTTGTTTAAAACAGGGACAAATAAATGAAAATCATCATCATCAACATCATCATAGGTATTCTGCCATTATTGGCAGATCACTTGCCGCAACTGAGAAGCTTCCATGCTCTACGGTCTTTCGTGAACCTGTTTCTCTTCACATATGATTTTTCTGTTTTGATAGTGTCCATTATTCGCCCTCCTCTTCATATGCCTGCTTCATATGTCGATTATGTCCTCTTCATATGCCTGCTTCATATGTCGACTATGTCCTCTTCATATGCCGGCTTCATATGTCGATTATGTGCTCTTCACATGAAGGCTTCATATGTCCATTATGTGCTTTTCATCTTAATATGCCGCTTCATATGTCGATCATGTCCTCTTCATATGCCGACTTCATATATCAATTATGTGCTCTTCATATGCCGGCTTCATATGTCGATTATGTGCTCTTCTAATGCCGGCTTCATATATCGATTATGTTCTCTTCATACACTGGCTTCATATGTCGATTATGTCCTCTTCATTTTTCGGGTTCATATGTCGATTATGTGCTCTTCCTCTTCATATGCCGGTTTCATATGTCGATTATGTGCTCTTCATATGCCGACTTCATATATCAGTTATGTCCTCTTCATACG
The DNA here is from genome assembly GCF_964235325.1 of Thermobia domestica. NCBI lineage: Eukaryota > Metazoa > Arthropoda > Insecta > Zygentoma > Lepismatidae > Thermobia > Thermobia domestica. Next base: position 67,459,954 of record NC_137466.1, read on the forward strand.
CTGGCTTCATATGTCGATTATGTCCTCTTCATTTTCCGGGTTCATATGTCGATTATGTGCTCTTCTTCTTCATATGCCGGCTTCATATGTCGATTATGTGCTCTTCATATGCCGACTTCATATATCAGTTATGTGCTCTTCATATGCCGGCTTCATACGTCGATTATGTCCTCTTCATATGAAGGCTTCATATGTCCATTATGTGCTCTTCATCTTCTTATGCCGGCTTCATATGTCGATCATGTCCTCTTCATATGCCGACTTCATATATCAATTATGTGCTCTTCATTTGCCGGCTTCATATGTCGATTATGTGCTCTTATAATACCGGCTTCATATATCGATTATGTCCTCTTCATACGCTGGCTTCATATGTCGATTATGTCCTCTTCATTTTCCGGGTTCATATGTCGATTATGTGCTCTTCCTCTTCATATGTCGATTATGTCCTCTTCATATGAAGGCTTCATATGTCGATTATGTCTTCTTCATATGTCGGCTTCATATATCGATTATGTCCTCTTTATATGCCGGCTACAGCCTACTAGTGGTCTACGGATTTTGGCAAATAGTGACTTTGTTTGGAGAGGGCAAGAGAGCAATTGCTCACCTTGAGTTTGAAACTTATTTTTAATATAATGATATAGGAGTGTAAAATCTCTCACAAAATCTGGAATGACACACTGTAGCTTCACAATCTTCTTTTTGCAAGAACTTCATCACATGTTTCTGTTTAGTTATCTGCAAATTTAAAAGAAAAAAATATGTGCGTATTAGTAACAAACCATATCAAAATTACATATATCAAGTAAAGTGTGTATGAAGTTTCGTTACAATCCGTTAACAATATAAGGAGTTATACACGGTGTAAACATTAATTTCAAGATGGCCTGTCCAAAATTAAACTTACTAATATACTCAAACAGGAGTACTAATATTCATTCAACAATAATAGAAATGATGCATGCATTAAATTAAAACAATTGTTAAATAAATATTTAATGATAATTTTGCAACGAACTGTTATACGTATGTACAGTATTTCTTATTTGATTTAGAGACGCTCAATGTATGTTCACTTAGTCCATCGTTTGTATTCGCTCTTTAAAATACATAAAAATAGCAGAATGCCCGTTCTTCACACGGAAAAATCGTTTCATTTTGGACACAAAGTTAACCAAAACTGTCACCAATCAACTTAAGGACCCCAATAACTATGAATTCGACACTAATATCGGTCATTTTCGATCATATATATATATATATATATATATATATATATATATATATATATATATATATATATATATATATATATATATATATATATATATATATATGTGTGTGTGTGTGTGTGTGTGTGTGTGTGTCTTTCTCGTTCCACTTCCCTAAGTTGCACCATCAAAGTGAAGTGATAAAAATCATCCCAGGCCGAACCTCATCTATATCGAAAATTTGATCGAGATCGGTCGGTGGTTCAAGAGTTATTAAATCACAAACTTAGCCACTTTCATTTTTATTTACACACACACATATATATATATATATATATATATATATATATATATATATATATATATATATATATATAGTGTAGATAGATAGATGTAGGTCTCAAATGCATATAGAGTAGAGTAGGGTAAAAGGGCGTGGTGTGTAAAAGTTCGAAGGATCATTATCTTTCTTTCTGTTGAAGTGAGGTTAGTAACACTAAGTTGTTCTAGAAGGTGTCATGGTAGATTGCTATAACACATAATTACAGGTGGCTGCAACCAACAGTATATAAACCATAAGGTAAGTTTAATTTTTCATCATTTTAATGTAGTGTTTTAATTTTCTGGAATCTATATTTGATAAGATGTGGACAGAAGTGAACAATTGACAAGACGTATTAATTAAATAACGTATGGTGTCATGAGATATTAGATTAATCTAATTATTTTCTGTTAATGACAACTTTTATAGGTAGAGTAAACAATGTGGAAGGGGGCAAAAATTCGCACACCATGCTGGGGAAAAAGTATGCACAAGACATTAATGCAAGCTATCTTTAGCAAGCTAGGGAAAAAAAATAGGAATTACACGTTTGCACAATTGCTTATGATACGACTCATTTATAATAACTGTATTAATTTCCAGATTCAAGTATGAGATAATCCAGTTCTTATCGATTTTCACAGGAACTTTGGGGTTGATTTATTGGTCAGTTTAGAACCCATGGATACATTCTTTGTTTGAGAGTTGAACTAATCAGGCAATGGGTATTGTTCACAATCTACTTGCAACGCTTAGAGAGTTGTTGGATGCCTTTACAAAGGAAAGAAAGAAAGAAAGAAAAACTCCGTGGCTTGGATGCGTAGAATTTATCAGTAAGATTTTACAACTGCTTATTATTTTGGATGATATGTCATGGAATGACACGAGCCGAAAAGGATAGTACTCTGTTGGAGACAGATCCGCGAAATATGCCGGATGAGGAAGAATTAATGAATGACAATGGTTGTCACAGATGTCATATGTGGTCCAGTGTTGTCCATGTGGATGATGATACCATGTAGTTTATTTGGCCTCTTTTCTTGAGGTGTTGCATGAGGATGTTGGAGTTGATTACAGTACATAGTAGGAGTGATGTTATATACAATCACAGGATAGGAGCTCACTATGGATAATCCCTTCAATGTCCCACCAAACACATAACATTGTCTTCTTACGATGCAAATCCTGTTTTGCACATGGTGTTGCCTTTCTATTTGGGCTGACTAATTCCTTCCTTTGCTTACAGTTCACGTGTAGGCACCGTTTCTCATCTACAGTAATAATACGTAAAAGAAAGTGCTCACGGTGGTGACATGATTCATGATGTCGGAGGAGTTTTTTTTTTTTAACTTGCAATGATCCATTGTTTCCATATTTAGTTTGTCAATACTATTGTCCTCATAGTTTATGTTTCTTCGTAAATATATAATTGTAAGGTAATATATGTTATAACAAAATACTTTGGATAGGGTAATAATTACCTGTACCTTGGGCAGAAAGTGCTCATACATATGCACTATACTTCATAGAATGTTAATTTAATAATAACAGAAGAAGAATGTTTTTAAGATATGTAAGATATTATTATGGGATAGTTGTTGCTATGTAAATGTTTATGGATACCTAGTCAGCAAGTTTGTGTGCTTGACAGTTTGAAGGAAAATATATTATAAAGTATATCAGCTAATAAACCATTTTAGCAACGTTCATCGACGTTATCATTCTAATAGAAAAGGTGAGAATAATGGTATATAATTATTAAAGATAATTTTTACATGCAAACAAATACTACCACTTAAGATTTATATATCTTACTAAGCCGAACCAGGTTGACGACTACCCTTGGTGAGTCGTTATAAAAATTTTGGTGCCGGAACCCGGGATTAGTTAAAAATTTTGGTTTACCTCACCCGGAATTTGTTGTAAATTCATATCCCGAAGCAGAGTAAGGTTGAATTTACTTTCGTCATAAAGTTAATGAGTACAAATTTCACCATATTGAGAAGTGGTAGAATAATTATAAGGAAAATGGACACTGAAATAATGGAGAATGAATCCACTAATAGTGACAACGGTGAACCTAGTGTAACATCAGGATTGACATCAGAAGACCGAATCTTGCTAGTCTTACAGCGGCAATTGATGCAAATGTCTACCGAGTTAAAGCAGACGATGAAGCATAACTCTGAAGAATTAAGTAGACGAATAGAACAGAAGTCTGATGAATCTAACAAGCAATACGAAGAATTGAAGCAGACGATAGAACAGAAGATGGAACAGAAGTCGGATGAAACGAAACAATTAATTATCCAGACGATGAGCGATATCACCTCGCAGTTCGAGGAAAAGTTAAAAGGAATATCGGAGGAATGCCAGGGTAATCACAATCACCTGAGACAAGAAATCAATTATGTAAAAAAGGATTTAGAAGTAACAGAATCTTCTGTTCAACAACAAAAGATCCAGGTCATCAATAATTCTAACAATATACGTGCAAATACGCAATTGATAGCTACCTTACAGGAAGAAATTAGAATACTACAGGTTAAGGACAACACATACCGTAATAACATGTGTAGTGATCGCATGGAGTTTCCCCACTCACCAGAGATGAACTCGCCTTCGCCGGTGTCTGATGAGGATATTATATTGGAAGAAATACATCCGAAGAGTACAGATGGGCGAAACATAGATGGTGTAACGACACATCACGTCATGAATAGGAACTGTCACCCAATGGGTACATGGAATGATAAAAGGAAGGTAAAATTAAGTGTTAAGATGAGTGAAATTCGAGCTATGAGCAAATTCAGTGGTAAGTGTAACGAGAATGCTACTTCTTTCTTAGAAAAATTCCAGGACGAGTGCAATATTATGTGTATAGATAGATCACAATATATGAAATTAATCCCTCATGTATTACTCCCACCTTGTTCATTATGGTTTAAAGCAGTACGTGATCACATCAGTACATATGAAGAATTCAAAGCGGCACTGATCGCCAATTATGAAAATGACTTTTTGCTTGCGAATAGAGATGCTACCATTAGAAATCAACACTTCAATCCTCGATTGCATAAATCTGTTGTAGAGTTTGTTGTAAATACCTACAACGAATTAAAGGTCGTTAATCCATTGCAATCGGAATCGAGAATAATAGCATCGATTCGAAATTTGCTTCCATTTAAATTACAACAGATCTTATTTTCCACACAGTGTATGAGTTTCAACCATTTATTAATGCTTGTCCAATGCTATGAAACTCAATACCATGCCATGAATCAACAAGCAGGAATGGGTAAAAATAAGAATAATTCAGATCATTTGGTGCCTGTTCGGAATTTAAATATCCGAAGTGTGAATAATACGGAACATAACCTAAGCCGAGTATACTCTAGCAATCAAAATGAGCAAAATAGGCAAAGTTATGTAGGGAATCCGCCTAACCTAATTAATCGTAGCAATCCATATGTTAGACCATATAATCAAAATAGGTTTAAAAATAGACCGAATGTATGGCGAAATTCTAGGAATACAGCAAACTACGCGGATAGACATAATTGGAGATCAAGAGATGGCACTTCACATCCGGATCCAGGTATTGAAGTAATTCCTGTACAGAACAATAATACGGGACATAATAATGATTGTGCAGTACAATGTACTTTATTAAATTCATATGCAAGTATGAATGTAACCTGATTACCGTTAATGAAATTAAGTTAAATTCATATCAGTTATAGATTTTCATGAACATTTATTTTATTTTTATTCAATTTAATTCTCTTTAATTCTCATTAATCAATGATAATTCTCAAATGTTTTTAATATATGTAAGAATTATAATTCGATTCATAAATGATTAAAAGCAAAGGTTATTTATATTTGATTGATGATGTGTAAAAAAAACTTAACTGTCAAAGATTATGTTAAGAAGAAGATCTATTCTATAAAACTAAATATTCGACAACTATCTTGAATGAGATTCTTCTATGTTGTGATGCCTTATTAATCTAATGTTTATTTTAAAATATCACCTAAAATGATTATCATATAATGCGCCCTGACTATTTGTAACTCATGTTTGTCCCTTACGATTTTTGAATTCGCACCCTTCAACGATTAAATAAATGAGCGACGATATTTTTAATAAGAAAATATAATAATAATATAATGAATGTAATTAAAAATAAGTATTGATGAAGTGTAATATTTGTTATAAATATATATATATAATGTAATGAAGATATATATGAGGTGCGATCAAAATGTGATGGACATATGCAATGTAAGAACAGTATTGTAAACGGACCAGTGGTTCTTGAACATAAAAGCCAAACTCGCTTATGACTTTTATATTCAGTCCATTTGTCGGGCGACATTTTATATAACAAAATACTTTGGATAGGGTAATAATTACCTGTACCTTGGGCAGAAAGTGCTCATACATATGCACTATACTTCATAGAATGTTAATTTAATAATAACAGAAGAAGAATGTTTTTAAGATATGTAAGATATTATTATGGGATAGTTGTTGCTATGTAAATGTTTATGGAAACCTAGTCAGCAAGTTTGTGTGCTTGACAGTTTGAAGGAAAATATATTATAAAGTATATCAGCTAATAAACCATTTTAGCAACGTTCATCGACGTTATCATTCTAATAGAAAAGGTGAGAATAATGGTATATAATTATTAAAGATAATTTTTACATGGAAACAAATACTACCACTTAAGATTTATATATCTTACTAAGCCGAACCAGGTTGACGACTACCCTTGGTGAGTCGTTATAATGTTATATTATAGTGAATATAATTTACATGTAATCGTTAATAATATATATTTTATATAATATTAATACTCCTTTGCAGTATTACTGTTCTATATTTTTGTTGTTCCATGCGAACTTTTACCGCACCGAGGAGGTAAAGTACGTTAAATAATCCTTTATTGCAACAAGGATCTTAAAATTAACCTGAAAAGTATTAAAACTGAAAGAAGAATGCTTGAAGATTGTCGCATGTAAATTAACAAACTTCTGGTTTTCTTTACAACGGAGATATGAGTATTCAAAAACTACACGTATGTGCGTACTCTTGCCTTACTCTAATTTATGCAAACGTCTTCACTGTAATTATTATTATTATTATTATTATTATTATTATTATTATTATTATTATTATTATTATTATTATTGCTGTATCTCAGTTTAAACCTGTTTCAAAATAAATGAAATCTTTGAGTTTTACGTCCCACGGATATGCCAGTTGGGCCAAAGGAGACGGTGATTGTGAGAAATGAATGAAACGGTGGAATGAAGAAAGTGGGAGGAAACGGAAGAACCCTGAGAAAACCAACGCACACGGTGTTTGTCCACCACAAAGTTCACTTGGCGGGAGCAGGGTTTGAACCCGTGACCCCATGCACCAGAGGTGAACGCTCTACCACTGAGACACCACGGCCCTGTTTCAGCTTAGTAATCTAACGGCCATCTCTGGCAAGTACAGATTACATGAAGAGTACTTCTCCAAAGAATGTTCTGACCATATGACAAGTGTCTAGTATGAAAGCGCAACATATGCGGGATCGACATTTGCGGTACTTTGAGTATCGACGTTTGTGGTGCTGGGACATTTGCGGTGCTATTGAAGATAATTTCTTATTCTGCAAGTTGAGAGTGGATATTTTGGGATGTTCAGATATAGGATAGGCACACAGTATCAAGTGCTACACAAAGACCAAGTTTTATCACATTGGTATATATAGACAGCAAGTTGTTCAATGGAGAATAACATGACTTTTTCAGGGAATCCGGGCTTTTTGAATACTAAAAACATACTAAATATATTTTTTTCAGAATATGGAGCCATTATTAACTCACCATGCATAGATACAAATCTTTCTCACAGCACCTAAGAACATGGAAACTCAAATATGAGCATCAATCATACAGAGTGAAAGAATAGTTACTAGGATACATGGTGGTGAACACATCTGAAAGATGTAAACAAATGATTGTTTATGATTGGTCAAAACTGGAAAATGTAAACAAATCCTTATGTCTGATTGATCGAACGCCTGACCATGATGTTTAAAGGTAAATTCTAGAAATATTTATATTTTGTGTTTTCTTTTATAGTTTTTCTTAACAGTTTTCCAATAACCATTTGAAAATGGTTACTCAAAGTTCAGATATAATATTCTTCTTTCTTCATTTTTATCAGATTGAGATATTTGTAATTACGCGTAAGTATTACGGGATTATCCGAAGAACAACTTGTTACCGGAATGATTTGTCACAAGTCATTCATTTTGGACACACTTGTTTATTATTATGAGCATATTAGGAACTTTTGTTCAGATCTAGCTCGGAATAAGTATAAGAAACAAAGTCAATATTAATTTTCAATGAATTAGTAATTTATTTTCATAATTTTGAATGTGTGCATTTTTCTCAAGAATTTCTTGACATCTTTTGAGGCTGCAATATTCAATTAATGCATTTTCTATTCTTCTGTCCAATCTTATGAACCGACGTCGTTTACGTTGTGTATCGCAAATGTCTCACTGGCTAAGGGAAAGTTTTGAACAGTACCGCAAATGTCCCAAGAAAAACTGGTTTTCTCATTGTACCGCAAATGTCCGGTACCACAAATGTCCCGTTACCGTCTTACCGACTTTTGTAGATTTGTTAGGATATGTTTTGCGTTTATCTGTTCCAGTTACGTCACAGTACTTCTAGGGACAATTGCTGTAGTTGAGATAATGACCGGTCTTACTGCAACTTTCTGATCCTTCAATAACTTCTTGATTTCGTCAGTCAGATCTTTATATTTGCTTATTTGCGTATTGAATGTTATACATATGTTATGAATCAATGGTACTACTACGTCTATGGGGGTTACTTACTTATTGGTCCATTGTATTGATAATAGTGATGTCGGGTCTGTTTGCAAGTACCGTTCTAACTTCTCAATCCTAGCTGAGTTTGTATTTATCATTTTCAAGTACTGGGCTTGGCTGGTATTTGTAGTATAGCTTGGTATCAGAGATTAGTTTCATGTTATGTGTCAAAAACTGGTTAATGCTTTTATGCAACATTGCTGTGTCCTTTTAGATAGTCTGTGGAAGCAATTATAACTCTGAGCCTGAGATGTGTTCAATTGTTTCTGATATGTCCTCGCATTTTCTATACTTATCATCCAACATCTCTTGCTTCAATATGTATTTACAGTAATTTCGGGTTGGTATTACTCGGTCCTGTAAAGCCATCATAAATCCTACTGTTTCAGAAAAGAGTCCATTTTCTTGAACTAGGTAGTTGATTGTTTATTATTATTATTATTATTATTATTATTATTATTATTATTATTATTATTATTATTATTATTATTATTATTATTATTATTATTATTATTATTATTATTATTATTATTATTGCGCGTGAGTTAGTGTGTCATAAGGATAAAAATAATATGGTGTATTTGTCTTTTTTTCCACTTCATTCCCTTATTCGGTGACAATCATAAACTATCTTGGAATTCCACATATTGTTTTGCTTGTGGTAAAAAAAATTCTTATGATGTGTGTGACCTCAAGAAGTGTATTGGCACACTAGTAGGTGAGAGAGTGACCAAATACATAATAGAGGAGGTGGTGACTGATTTTCAAGTACTCGTCCACAAAATATTTTTTTTTTTTTTTTTTTTTTTTTTTTTAAATAAGGCTTTGCTTGTTAAGAAGTTCCCACTTTGGTATTTAACACTGACCAAACGTCAAAGGGCACCGAAAAACAATTATTTCTTTTCACTTTGCATCCTCCCTTAACTTCTTCTTAACCCCTGAAAAGAAAGAAAAAAGGAAAAGAAAAGAAAAAGAATAGCTCTGGAAAGAAAGAAAGAATAAAAACTACAAGTGGAAAGAAAAATAAAATAAAAGATTAAAAAAAAATATTTTTCGACAGACAACGGACCATCCTCCAGAGTCGGTTCGCCGCCAAGAAGCACGTTTATTTGTTTTGCCCCTAGGGTGCAGCACTTGAGTCCTGTTTGAAGAGACTATTCACACTCCGATAGCTTACTGAAGAACAAGATCCAATCCTAAAGGTATATAACGTCTGCTTCTGTTGGTTGTCATACGGACCGATTGCATGTTAAGCTGTTGTTGTATACGTGTAGATATGGATATGAAAGAAAGGGGGAGAAGTATCTTATACATTAAGAAAATATACACACAATTCAATGAAGCAGAGGACGTCTGTCAGAATGTTAGCATATGGAATTAACACAATACACGCCATCAACTTTAAAAAGAAGCCGAAAGATTGAAAGGTGAAGAAAAGCGATGATATTCTCTTAAGATTTCTTTTGTTCAAATTATTTTTAGAAGAGTTCAACATTATCTTGAAGTCAAACATGTTTCCTCTTTTTTTTTTCAGTCGATACTATAATAACTTCTCTTTATGATTTATTTTTATAACGTCTTTCAATTTGTGATCGGTTTTCCCTCCCCCTATTTTTCCTTCCACTATACCTTCTATAACATCAAGGGCCGCAGTGGTTCAGTGGTAGAGCGTTCAGCTCTGGTGCATGGGGTCCCGGGTTCGAACCCAGCTCCCGCCAAGTAAACCTTGTGGTGGACAAACACCGTGTGCGTGGGTTTTCTCAGGGTTCTCCCCTTTCCTCCCACTTTCTTCATTCCACCATTTCATTCATTTCTCATAATCACCGTCTCCTTTAGCCTAACCGGCATAACTGTGGGACGTAAAACTCAAAGATTTCATTTCATTTAATTTTTTCTATAACATTTTTCAGAATACAAGTTATTCTCAGTGTTATAGTCAGTTTCATTTTCTCTTATTTATTATTTTCAGTATTTTTTTTATCTCTTTTTCCGCTTTTAAGTCAAAAGAAATAATTCAAACTTCTTATGCATAGAAGTGTTTTATTTTGCAGTGTCATCCGTGATCATCCGTGATCATCCGTCATATATTAAATAGGCAAGTTAAAATTACAGTGGAGTAAATCATTTTTTTCAAAACAAAAGACTTCGACATAGAAACCAGAACTAGATAAGCCAATCTGTTAACAGAAAACGAAATCTTCATTCAACTACCAGATGATAGCAGTGAAAGTTCTAGTGATAAAGGAAACAGCTGCTTTGTTTCTCAACAAAGTAGTGTGAATGAGACATACAACACTGTGTTTAGAAAGACTGGCTTACACCACTGCAACTTTAACCCTTCTCCCGTAAATTGCATTGGCAAACATTTTGTCATTATTTCATTGTTAAATTACAATAGAGACTAACCTAAGGAAAACGGTTAAAGGTGTTGAGTTTCACCACCATCTTTGTTCCTTAGCCCATTAATTGTATGAGGAAGAATTTCTTGTTTTCTTTGAAATGAACTGATATTTTAGTGATTTTACTCATTTCTTCTTTGAATCAATTTATATGTTCCTAGTTTTTTTTTTATATAAAAATTAGATTCTATGATGTATAATTTTATGTTCATAAATCAAAATTAATTAATTAAAGGACAGTGAAGCTCCAATTGCCCGGATTAATGAATTCCTTTTGTAGACTGGAAATGTAGAAATCCGGAATATGCTTTTAAAAAATAAAGGTTATGTTATGAGACAAAAAATCTCTAAAATCACTTTTGTTTAAGACACGCAGGCCTAAAGTACTTTGAAAATAAGAACACTTTTCCAACAAACATTTAAAAAATACGGAAAATTTCAACTAAACATAAATTTTTAATGTAATCATTTCAGATATTTGGCGATTCGAATAACGAGTTCGGATAATCAGAGTTACACTGTATATAGGGTCTATATATATATGCCATCAACACAACAGGCATAAGCCCAATTATAGTGTTGTGGTATTACATAGTACATTTGCAATAGTTTTCTTAAACATAGAGTTCATATTACATATGTATATTTCTTTGTGTTCGATACATGTTTTCTTATAAGTAGAGCACATTCTCCAAATTGGTGGTTTCAATAATACGTTGGTCCTAGCTTTTTTGCAATAAAACAGACCAGAGTTATTAGCACGAGTTTTAAGTGTTGGGACATGAAAATTTAATGTTGATATGAGATCCGTACAATTAAATTCGTTTTGTACTTTTTTATGGAGAAAAATCATATCTGTCACATTTCGCCTTTGTTCAAGTGTAGGGATACAAAAGTTGTCTATTAATGTTAGATAATTTTCATAACATGGATAGATTCCAGTTCTCTTGCACGTCAAGTATTTGATAATTTTATATTGGACTTTTTTCCAGTTGATGTCTGTATTGCTGTTGTGATGGGTTCCAAATCACAGCAGCGTATTCCGGTTTTGATCGGGCATAGGAATAATACATTTTTGTTAGTATGGTGATATTGTTAAATTCCTTTCCAGTTCTAATTATGAACCCTAACATCTTGAGAGATTCATTAACTATATGTTCTCTATATGGTTATTAAATGTCAGTTTCGTATCAAATATAACTCCAAGATCTTTGATTGAATTTAATCTATTTAGTAAGATCTGATTCATTGAATAATCAAACTCTATTTGACTTTTGTTTCTGGTAAACGATAAAATGTTACATTTGTTTATGTTTACATTAACTTTGTTAAGAGAACACCAATTAGCAATATTTTCCATGTCACGTAACTTGAGACAGTCATGGATGGTCTTTATCCTACCGTATATTTTGAGGTCATCAGCAGAAAGCAATTTGTTACTTAATAATATATGTTCTGGGAGATCGTTAATGAATAAAAGGAACAATAACGGACCTAGATTAGAGTAGACCTATATATATATATATATATATATATATATATATATATATATATATATATATATATATATATATATATATATATATATATATATATATATATATGGCAGTATTCGTGTCGTCCAAAACATTTACTGAGTAATGTGGGTTGCATATCTTCCAGTCGTGTTCGAATTTTATTTTCATCATTTTACATCAAGTTGCACTGCGAGTCTCTAACCATGGTTAAAATATATTATAGGTAGATTGATGCTGCTTTTATGGTGGAAAACAGAAGCTGATCACTTAAATATACATAAATAAAAAATATTTAAATTCGAATATTTTCGGCGAGCATTTCACTGGAAATTTGAAGGGCGAATTATATAGTTTCTTGTTTTCGGTAAGGCTCTTCAAGCAAAGTGAATTCATATTTTGTTTCGTCCTCGTAACTTAAGTCGTTTCCAAGATATGAACACTTTTGGATTTTCGAATTTAAAACAATAACTTCGAAACCCAAAGGAATTTGAAGTTGATTTTCTGTCCAAAGTTTTCATTGGATATGAGGTACCTTTGACATAAATATCACAGCAATCCGTGTAAGAGCACTTTCCACCGCCTTATTTGGCTATAACCTTTTAAAACGCAACTTAAAGAAACTTTTGAATAAGGTATTCTGTATTTTAGTAGTACCGGGGAGGTAATATGCTTAAGTACCTTCAATATTCCATTTTTAAAAAATAGAAAATGCTTTATCGTTTCAAATTCATTTTAAGCAACCAACAAGTCGCAAACTTATATAGCCTGTGCATTATTTAACCAATTATTTAATCAACATTTAATATATGTACAGAATGGATTTTTAACTTCCAACTGTAATGTTTAAGTATTGTACGATGGATTAGTGCACATTATGTAGGGAATGTATCAACATTTTGTCCTCAAAATCAACGAGATATGTGTAGTAAAATTAATTTATTACAACTATCAACTGCAAAGGAGGGGGTGTTCTTTCAAAAATATTTATAATAATAATAACTAGCAATACTCAATTCCTAATGTCTTCCACTTGGCTACAGCCCCACATTTTATTAAACACATTACCAGTTGGCAAATCCTGTACAAACGCTTGGTTAAACCTAAGACTTAATTTCAATTTTAAATTATTTTATGTAGTAAAATTACATTTATTTTAACAGTAACTATTATGAAAACCTCTGGACAAGTTTCACTCAGGATTATATATATATATATATATATATATATATATATATATATATATATATATATATATATTAAAAAAGAATGCAATTTCTACGATATTTCGGCACCATAGTGGTGTCTTCTTCACATTGTCCTGCATCCTGAAAACCTAGAGATGATGCTGTTCTTCAATATTATTGGGAACTTATTAGGAGGAACTACCTCAGGCTCTCAAGAGAATGAATGAATGAATAATTGGACTCGCTATAGAAAACAATGTAAGTGCCAAGAACAAAAGTTACTGTAACAGTAGAGACAAAAGATAGTAAATTGTGTCCAAGTGGCACAAAATCAGAAAATATTATTGCTTAGAAATATAACCAAACATATAACGAAGTATGAAAATTTACCTAAAGCATAAACATGCTAAAAAAATAAAACAAGTGAAACAATTGCAAGGTGGTGCTTACGTTGTTTTTTTTACAGCGAGTCTTCAATTATGGTTTAAATAGACCGTCAGCAGAGAGTCTAATTGCCCGCGTCACGAAGATTCTCAAGAGGGAGTAAGTCTGAAGAATACGCTGTGTACAAGAAAAGAAATAGCTATTTTATTAACCTATAAGCTTAGACTCAATGGAAATTTACAAAGTTAATACTTTTAGGATGAATTACAAAAATGCAAGTCTCTGTTCAGACATGTCAAATTTAATTCTGGTCGTTTGAATGAAGATTAAAATTTGCCTGTGATGATTACATTTAAAGGACATAATGTAGGTAGACTATATGAATACAAATACACATATATATATATATGAAAGAAAAATGACATCATAATCTACCAATTCGTCAAACATCATTGTAATGGACTATGATATGATATAAACTTAAGACGGGAGGAGGGGAAGAAGAGAGAATTGTTGTAGGTTGTTAGAAGGACAGGCCATATAGAAAAGAGAAGGTAAGCAAGCTATAAGACGTTTGTTGCTTGACAAGATACAACAGCCCAAAATAAAAAAAATAAAAAGTAGGAAAAATAGTTTTAAAAAAACTATCCTTTCCTTGCTGTGCAATAGAAGCCAACCTGGAAGCTGGGCTTGAACTCAAAGCACGTAGTCAGTTGCCAAAGTCTGTGCGCTGTGAAGTATGAATGGCCACGCCCACTGCCGTTGGGTCTAGAGTACCAAACCCTGATGCTAATGAAGTGTTCCGTATGCAAGTCAGAGGCATGTTCCGGGTTGCATAGGAGAAAAGAAAAGCCATAGGATGAATACATACGCACACACACACACACACTGAGAGAGAGAGAGAGAAAAAGGGAGAGAGGGACGAAAACAAGCTCACCGAAAAACTCTACCGCTAAAGAAATAAAAAGTTTGCCTAACTCAACGAACTAGACAGGATAAAATAGAAAAAAAGAAAAGAAATTGAAGAATGAAAACATGTTTATGATTGTAAAGCTTGACAAACTGGCTTCCAATAATGATGGATATTTTTCTGAGCATAGAAATTTTATATTTCACTTATCTTCCAACGAAGTTAAATGGGCTTCTTCTTGAGTTTTGATATATATATATATATATATATATATATATATATATATATATATATATATATATATATATATATATATATATATATATATATATTAGAAATAATTGAATTATGTTTTGAAATGATGTTTTGTTTATTAAGGTTAATTTCTGAGATGATATTATGGGTTCCCTATCTTCCTTTCCTCTATTTTTAGTGATTAGCTTAATAGACAACATATATATGAACTAAAAGTATGAAATAATTACTCTATACCACCTCTTTAATGGAAAAGTGACAAAACCCAAAAGTGATCATCATGGACATGTGATGTTGAAAAAGGTCCTTTAAAAAAACTAGGATAGTCTAGTGTAAATACATCACAGGGGTAAATATATCCTTCCCCTTCCCCCTCAGGAAGCAATTGTGTTATTTGTCTACCCATGTTAACCTACAAAAGTCCCAATCCTGAAAATTTTATAGTTTTGAACTGTGTCACTTTTGTATTAAAGAAGTGATATATAGTGTTTAACAACCCTTTCTTGGAAACGGAGCCACTTCTTGGGTTTGAATTAAAGGAAAATATACCCCAAATGTAATTGAACACAGAAACCAAGAACAATGTTCTCAAAAACTACGTGCGTTAGCCACTTTGTCAGGAAAAAATCATTGTTGGTGTTTTTAAGACTCTTTGCTAAGATTAAAACACTTTTTTTTTTAAATTACTACAGAACAAAGACAATGAAGAATTTAGAACATTCGATAGGCCTATTATGTGCAAAATACCATTATATTAACTAATAACTTTTTCAAGACTTTTTGTATGATGTATGAATTTAGGTTAACAATAATTATGACGTCATAAACTGCGCACCCAAATTTCTAGTCTATAAGAAAAGGTTCATCATATGATGGAAGAAGAACCCCAGCGTCTCTGCTACCCAGGACGAGATATAAAATTCCAAGGATCACCATACCCGACATCAGTGCTGGCTGATCAGTCCTACTCTCTTAACTTGCTCTGGAGCTCTGAGAGAACCCTAACCTAACACAAGCCTCTTAGCTTGCTCTGGAGCTCTGAGAGAACTTTAGCCTAACCCAAGCCTCTTAGCTTGCTCTGGAGCTCTGAGAGAACTCTAGCCTAACCCAAGCCTTTTAGCTTGCTCTGGAGCTCTGAGAGAACTCTAGCCTAACCCAAGCCTTTTAGCTTGCTCTGGAGCTCTGAGAGAACTCTAGCCTAACCCAAGCCTCTCAGCTTGCTCTGGAGCTCTGAGAGAACTCTAGCCTAACTCAAGCCTCTTAGCTTGCTTTGGAGCTCTGAAAGAACTCTAGCCTCTTAGCTTGCTCTGGAGCTCTGAGAAAACTCTAGCCTAACCCAAGTTTTTTAGCTTGCTCTGGAGCTCTGAGAGAACTCTAGCCTAACCCAAGCCTCTTAGCTTGCTCTGGAGCTCTGAGAGAACTCTAGCCTAACCCAAGCCTCTTAGCTTGCTCTGGAGCTCTGAGAGAACTCTAGCCTAACCCAAGCCTCTTAGCTTGCGCTGGAGCTCTGAGAGAACTCTAGCCTAACCCAAGACTCTTAGCTTGCTCTGGAGCTCTGAAGTATCCTGCTCACTTAGCTTGTTGTAGAGCTCTGTTGGGAACTTAACCTCTTTTTTAGTTTACTGTGGTGCTCTGGGAGACTCCTAACCGCATACCACTCAACTTACTATGGAGCTTTCCGTTACTCTTCTCACCTAGCTTGCTGTGGAGCTTTGCAGAAACCTAACCTCCCTTTGCTTGCTGTGAGCACTGAGTATCCTAACTCTTCTCACTTACCTCCCAGTGGAGCTTTCTGAGATACCTTCCCTTAGATGCCTGGGTCTTGGGATACCTATTTATCCTAAATTACTTAGTATTTATTTAGTGAAGCTTTATTATATTGTTTTATAACAAGAAATTGTGGGAGGAAACGATTCCCGTATTATTAATTTCTACGAACCTGCTTTGGCAGAATTTTTACAATAGATACTAGATATATTTTCTGTACCTTTCATGTTCTTTATTGTCCTTAAATTATTAAGTTATTCACAAAAATTGAAAAAAAAAAGTTGAGGGGGGCTTAAAGACTAGTCTTAATTGTTTTGTTTCTTGGCAGTTTGGTATTTACAAGGATAAGTCATAAGTTTTGCAATATATACACAACCAAAACAGTAGGTGTCCATATACACTGTGATCCACCATAAGTAGAAGATCAAACTGGTTCAAGAAATACTGTGCCAAGCGGACTATTTACTTAATACGAAGGCCTTCAGACCATCAGTGTCTTCAGTCAGTTTTTATTTATTTATTTATTTAACGGCAGAGTTAAGGCTATATTTGCCTTTTCTTACACTCAACCAATTCAAATGTATACAAGATATACGTACTACCATTAACGTCAAATCCATAAAAATTACAATTGCTACATTAATGCAGTGGCAGTAACGATAAGGGCTCAATCACGTTTGACACATGAACTCTTATAGCTCGTTTCTTCAAATGAAGCTCAGTTCGTATATAATGAGCGCCGTCTTCTACGTGTGGTGGCTCATGCCATAAATAAGTCATCGTCCGAGAGATCTTGCGGAAAACACACCAGATAACTAAATGGCCCACCGGAACCTTCATTTCAAACAATTGATAGTCGCTTCTTAACTTCACGTGGATATGCTTAGTTGCCATATTTCCAAATGTTGTCCTCTAAGTTAGTGTTCGATTACCTATTCTCAAGATCAGCTTCTTTGTTCTTACATTGACTGGCATCTGTTTCACATTAGCCATAGTATTGTAAAGAAATATAGACACAATGAATGTAAAGACTTTGCAACCCCGCAATGCAATCAAAAGAGGTTTGGAAGGAGGAAGGGACGCTGTTGTAAAAATCAGCATGGGAACTTGAAAGAAATTTGCCGAACTGCACTTCTATTGAGTAAACGCACTATATGGGTTCAAACTTGGTCATAGCGCTGCAGCACTCGCCGGACACATTTATCGTGCAAAAGGAAGAGGTGCAGTGGACCACAGCACAGCAACTCGTTGGTTCCAGAAATTTCGTGCAGGTTGTAAAAATATCAAAGATCAGCCAAGGTCCGGCTTTGCCAGAGTAACAGATTCTGAGGCCATGCGACACGCCATTAAGGAAAACCTATGCACCAGCACACGATGATTTTCAAAGCAACTCGGTATGTCCTAGTCCACTGTAGTGCGTCACCTTCACGAAATCGGGATAAACATCAGGAGCTGCCATATTGTACCACATGAGCAGGCTCGGATTGGCCAGGGCGAGAGGGCAGGGGTTCCTGTATGGGCTCTCTCTAAATATATAATAATGAATATTGAATAGTATGGAAAGTAATATAAAACATGTCTGCTGTGTCGGAGCATGGTTACTCTTTGTAGTTTGTTCCGTTCGGTGGCCCCAGCATTGAATGTAGTCTTGGGATCCTATTATTGGAATGAAACTAACAATATGATAAAGTCCTGTTTGGGGCCCTTTGTTTGTGGCCTATTAAGAATATATTTCAACAATATGAAAAATGAGGTCCCACCATCATATTGTCTAAATGTATATTGGGACTCCCCACAAATGCCGAAATGAAACTCTTTCATAAAGTCCTGGAGCCCTCTGTTAATCGTTTGACAAGTTATTGCAACAGCATAAAGAAACAGAACAAGTCTTCACCGTAGGGTCCCACAAAAATTAAGGTAGGGTCCCAAATGAAACTTAATATACTTTGTGAGACTCCTACATGCTACATGGCAAGGGAATATGGGGCCCTGCAAGTGAGGCCCATGCCGAGACCCTATACCCCCAGTCCGGCATTACACATGAGCTGACCCCAGCTCAGGCCCAGAGGAGAGTGGACATGTACCAACAACTGCTGCAAAGTCAGTTCCATGCGTTTGCTGAAACGGATTATCAGATGTGGCGAAAATTGGGTGTTTCTCCAAAATCCGAATGTACAAAAGCAATGGTTGAGAAAGGGCTTCCAACTTTCAGAACTGGTCGTCAAACCGATGCTCTATGTGTGGTGGAACTATGAGGGAGAATTTTATCTCAAGTTCATTCCTAACGGTAGTACTATCAATATCGAACTTTATTCCGAACAATTGGAGGGATGTGTGCTGCACTACGCCAAAAATATCCTGCATTGGTGACCCGAAAGCGTGCACTGTTTCCACAGGGTAACGCAAAATCACACTGGGGTAGAAAAACGAAAAAAAAAAAAAAAAAAAAGCAATTTTCAATTTCCTTGTTTTAAGTTTATCGTAGTTCAAACTCTCTTTTATATTGTCTTTAATAGGTGTAAAATTAAAAACATCTGTGTCAGTATTCTGAAACTATGCCAAGTTCTAGGGAAATCGGAAAATCAAATTTGCAACTTTAGCGCTGAGAACAAGTTCTATACTTCGATTCCCGGCAGGAGCTCATGTGATTTGGATGTCACGTTAATCAGTAGGTCCACGTCTCATATAGCCTCGCTGCTGAACGGGACGCTAAAGTAAAATCAACTCAACTCAAGAAGTTCTATACAGCATCGCCTCGAAAGACTGAGTTGAGTTGAGTTGATTTTGAGTTTAACGTCCCGTTCAGCAGCGAGGCTATATGAAACGTGGACCAACTGATTATCGTGGAATCCGAACCACATGAGCTCCCGCCGGGAATCGAACCCGGGCCTCCTACGCCAAAGGCGCGTACGCTAACCGCTTAGCCACGGATGAGTTCCTAGTAGAAGTTGTATGAGCTGTATTTCATATTATACATGTTTCTGAATCTTTACTGGTATCTATGACCTTAAGAGTCTTCATCCCGGTGAAATTAAAATACCGCTAATTTTACAGTAATTATGTGATATCTTCAAATAGATAAAAAAAATAATCGAAATGTGGAACAAGAGCGCCCTAGACAATATTATTTTACATGAGAAACCGATATCACGACTCACTTATCTGCTTTCGATTTCGAGCCATTTTGAAAATCGGCATTTATTTTCGCGTTTCTAAACAGCTGAAAACGGAAAGCCACTAGGTGACTTGTGATAACGGTACCTCACGCAAAATAATATTGTCTAGGGCGCTCTTGTTCCATATTTCAATTATCTTTTATTTATTTGAAGATATCACATAATTACTGTAAAATTAGCGATATTTTAATTTCGCCGGGATGAAAGACTCTTAAGCCCGTCACATATGAAGGATGATGTCCCTCGGGAAGTACACTATCCGGCGAAGAGAGAAGGAAGGAAGCGACCTGTGACCTGTATGTTAGGTACCATCCCTGCGTTTGCCTGGTGTGAATGGGGAAAACCTCACTCAAGATGACTAGCTTGAAAAATCGGTTACACTTTTCGATCTGGTGTCCTCACTGGGAATCAAATCTGGGACCGCTCGTACCAAAGGTGAGAACGTTAAAACGACTAAGTTTCGCGGGGACACAGGACAGCACTAAATTTACAAATTTCGTTTTCCCATTTTCATATTTCAATAGAATATGGCATTCTTTCAGATCTCCATTATTTTAATGATCGATCGAAGTAATAAACGTACAAGAGCTTCGCTCCGTTTCTTCACATTTATGTTTTTGATGGAATTGTACTTCTCTTCCCAAAACACACAAACTTAAAATGTTTATTTAGGTTCCAAATACGGAACTCAAAGCATTTTCGATTCCGTTACTATTAACAACCATAAATTTCCTCGATATATGTGTAACTCCACCGGTGATCGAACACCAAATCTTCAGCAAAAAAAAAAAAAAGAGAGAGAGAGTTCGAACAGTTTTGCCATGTAAAGTATCTTAGATTAACGAGATTTATGTCAAATTACATGCATGGTTATGCTACAATATAGTACGACATTAATTCCTGAGTGTAATGTAACGTAAGGAAGCCAAAATCAGTGTTGTTTAGCTGTAGGTATAATGCACACTCCTTCTGCCCTCCTGGTCTTATGCATACACACACAAACACTGGTTTAATACGTGCGCATGACGTAACATAATTGTGCAGAAAACAGTAGTTCAATTGCTTGTCAACACTCTATAATAACAGGAAGATTACGCTAGCTGGCTGTGGCTTCGAGAAATTACCTCTGTTATCCCCTCCCCCTCTCTTACAGTATTAGCCTATTTCTCTCTCTTTCTCTCTCTCTCTCTTTCAGGTGCCTGCTTGCCTACTACATCTGTCTGTATATGAGCGTAGCACCAAACCAACAGCTGAGGAATATAGGGGATTTCTCTTGCCTTGAGTGTCTCTGGCTGACGAATTGGACACTTTTTCACACCAAAAATATCATCATATAGTCACACATTTTGCCAAAGTGTATTGCGTTTTTAGCTTTAAGAGAAAAAGAATAAATTTGTCAGAATTTCAGAAATCAAAATAAATTAATGAATAAAAAAATTCTTCCTTGTGTGAAAATTATTTTCTTTTGTTCATTATAATACATTTAATGTTTAACTTAATGTACTAAACTGTTTCAAAATTACAGTATTTGCTAACTAGGTATTACATAAAAGCAAGAAATACTTACGTTAAATCCTAAATAATCATCTTTCCTTCTGCTTTACATGTCTCATCAAGGACGAAGAAATGAACTTCTGAAGACACATGAAGAAACACTAACTAAAACGGACGACGACGTACTGATGAAAATTTAGAGAAAGTCATATTTCGTTGCTTTATGACTTGATTTAGATTTGCAGCTTAACGTGGGATCCGAACCACATGAAAGCCAACCGGAAACCAGTCCCTGGTCATATTGGAATTAGCAGAATGATGATTATTGTTATTATTAGTTTTACGTCCTACGATTAGGTACCGAAGCTAAGGGAGACGATGATGATGAGATTCATGATAATGTAAAATAATGTAAGTGGGAGAAAACAAGAGAATCCCAAGAAAACCCATGCACACAGTGTTTGTGTATCATGAAGTTCACTTAGTGTAGGCTGGGATCGAACCAGGGACCCAACGCACCAGAGTGAAATGATGACTGAATCTTTGCGGCCCCTTCAGGGCTATCTGTGTTATATAGTTATGTAAGGTTATCGTATTTTCCCTATTGCAAACTGGGACACTTTGATGAGAAGCGTATGGTAGTATTCAATTATAGAGTACTACGAATTAAGATTACATATGTAGCTGCCAGTGTAAAAGTACATAATGCCAAGAAATAACATTTTAGAATTTTGCAGTCAGGATATGGCATACAAAAAAAAGGGGTGAAAAGATTGTTAAAACCGAAAACCGGGACAAAATGTAAACAGGATGCCATGACAAAAGCCTTCAAACCGGAACTGTCCCGGTCAAAACAGGACGTATTATAGCCCTATATATATGAGATGGGCTAATTACATATCACCTTTCTGGAAGAGTTGCATTGACTCAGTGGTACAGAGTGGTTATCCCTGATGCTAGCGATTTCTGGTTCGTGGTTGATTGATTGATTCATTATTTGCAGCTTAATATTCCTTTTCAGCACCAAAGGTGTGTATGGTTCATACGAATCACGATTTAAGTAACCGCACCAAGAATCGAACCAAGGGACGAACACAATCAAAGCACATAAGTTAGATAGTTGGTCACAGATGGACACATATAATAATATTTCACTTCATCCACCACTTTCCCATTCTATCAACTCTTTCATTAATATTTGAAGGTGAGATAGTAAGGTGGGGAACGATTTCATTTATACTGAAAGGAATGATCTCGCATGATGGCCTTCAAGGTCTGGTTCTGGTTATCAGCTCACGTTAGTGATAGGTCTACTCTTCACAACCTAGGTGTTCAATAAGAACGCAAACATGAAAACTCACTCTTCATGAATAACTACCATTAATCTTGTTATTATCTAGATGTTAAAATAATGATTTAGTTTTATTCCATTTTCAATAATTTATCTTCTTGATCCAATGGCGGATCCATGGGGAGGGCAGTGTGGGCGACATCCTCCCCAAAAAGGCTATCTTTACATTGGCTTATAATATTTTGAACTACTTTACTCTGATTAGAGGTGAAACTCCGTAAATAGTGGGGAAGAAAAGTATAATTTTAGATATTAAGAAGAGGAAGAGAAACTAGTTGGGATTTTGGCTAAGCAGGACGTGCTAGAGGGTACAGTGGCAGGAAACAGAGGGAGAGGATGAAGAGGCTAATCTAGGGATGCGCACGAGACGAGTCGAGACAGAATTTTCCTGACAAAATTCGAGTCAAGACACAGCTCTTCCAATAGAGAAATATACATTTTTCGAGTCTAGACATCGCTTTTACAGTACATTTTCGAGACGAGACAGCCTCAAATCTTGTCTCGTGCGCATCCCTAGAAGCTACAATCGATGGACGTTATCAAAACAGGAAAATCGTACGTAAAAAGAAAGAGGTTAGCGAAAGACCGTGGAGCCCGGAAGCTTCTCAGTTATGGCAAATGGTCTGCCAATAATGGCACAATATCTGTGATGATAATGATGATGATGAGAGGCATTCCGCTCCCGCGAAGTAACCTTCGCGGATACGCTAGTGAGTTGAGTGAAATCTTTTTTAAACGCGTTCACTGAGAAACTTAGACCATATATTAGAAAAAATAAGATTATTTAAAATTCGAACTTAATACCTACTGCAGAATAGAGAAACTGCGCTGTATATTATTTACGTTTCTACCAAAACCTGGTTTTCAATGAATCCATGTATAACATAGCATAGTTTCCAACTCTGCCTTGGCTGACATGGAAAGTAGCTGTTTAAACCGAGGCTCGGAGCAGCAAAAGAAAAAGCCAGTGACCGACCTTCTGGCCAATTAGAAGCAATTACGGTCATTACATAGTAGATTACGTCATCAACGACAATTGCCGTGCGTATTTTGTCAATTCAATTCAAAGCATTTTGCCTGTTGATAACACCCTAATACATAATACCGTATGGAAGAAGAATAATTTTTCCACTTTTATTCAGTCTTTTGTAGATATCAGTTCGTTATAACTGAGAATGAGATTTAATAGTAGACACGCGTGGAAAAAAAGAAAAGAAACGTCAACATGCTTTCTAAAGTATTTAAGTGTAATCATTAAAACGGTTTTAAGTTATATATATGTCTCAGGTAATTTAATGTCGGCCATCTTCTGTATGATCATTCATTCAATTATTAACATTCCTCTTTCCCGCCAAACTCTTCTCAAGGTCACCCCAGTAAATGAAAGGAGGAAACGAGATTATCAAACAACGAAAGACAAAAAAAAAAGTGTTAAAAGATTTCTTTCTGTTAATTCCTGGAGAAAGAAAGAAAGAAAAAAGTATGTTATTAATTTGTCAACTAAAAAGGATTAATCTATCATTGTACTAAAATCACACACTACTTTTAATGTTAATTACATAATTTTACTTAATTTAAATAATAAAATGAGCTTTACTGAATAAATATTTATTTTCCCATCATAATTTAAACTTTTAAATTAAGTACAGTGTGTCTCATAATTTGTGAACCATACACATATGTATGGTTCACATTATAACACATAAGTGTACACATATGCATGGAGTATTATAACGAGGGCCAGATTAAGGAGGGACTGTAGATCCGGGCCTCCAGGTCTACGGGGGCCTCCACTCTGATCAAAATCTCAACTGGATGTCTAAAAAGAATCATTAAAATATGACCAAACATATGAAAGAAATGTCTTCGTTTGTTACATCCACCGTCTTAATAAATTAGCGTAAGTGAGGCCGCGGTCACTCAGTGGTAGAGCGTTCATCTCTGGTGCATGGGGCATTTGGTTCGATTCCAGCTCGCGCCAGGTGAGCTTTGTGGTGGACAAACACCGTGTTCATGGATTTTCTCGGAATTCTTCCGTCCACTTTCTTCATTCCACCATTCCATTCATTTATCATCAGCACTGTCTCCTTTTCACTGTCTCAGTACCTAAGAGGATGGTGAACATTTTGGTACCAAATAGTAACCGGTGGCCACTTGCCAACCGTTTCTCAAATATTGACCAAAAAAAGTTCGAATTTCGGAAGATTTAAGGAGCCACATTTCGAGAACCATAGGTCACAGAGAAATGATATTTTGCGAATTTTTCAATTTTGAGTTCTCCATTTTGAGCATGTGTCTTCATAAAACAACATGCGGTATAACGTTTTAACAGAACTCTTAAAGGAAACATGTGGAAAAAAAAATAGTACTCAAGGAAGTTATAACTGGATAGCTATTGTTTAAAGCAGTGCTATTCAACCTTTTTTTTCTCACGTACCCTTAGGCACAGTTCACCATTCAATTGTGTACCCTGAAGCTGTTTAAAAGAAATTAAATCGAAATGAACTTATTATACGTGTTCTGTTGATTAAAAAGGGGGCAAATAGAGACCCAACAAATGGACAATCACTGTGCCAATCAATAGACTATTTACAGGTGATAAAGTGCGATAAATGAATACATATTAGAAATATGCTTATTTTAGGATTACGTACCCCCTCCCAAGAAACGTCTTCACGTGCCCCCAGGGGTATGCGTACCCCCGGCTGGTTTAAAGAGAATAATAATAAAGTACATATAGAACAATTGGTATAAAGCCTGCAAAACTTAATAAGAAAAAATAATTCCTCTTAAGTTCGTTCTATCAATGCTCTTGGAGCTTTCTCAACTGGCTATATTTGATATTTCGATATTCAATGTTACAATATTCTCCATATTTCCACATTTGATATTCTTGATAATTTTAATATATCAAGAAGTTTCGATACTTTATCAATACCAAATTTTGATATCAAATCCGGATATCACATAACTCTAGTCGAAGCTTTATGATCAGTCATGTGGATTTTTTTCAAAATTCTTCCTCTGTTTCATAAGATAAATGTCGAGGTGGTACTTTTCATTATGTCTCTGGCTGTTTTCTTTCCCCATCATTTTGACTGTTGATTGTAATGCCAATCAACCTCATGAGCTACATCTGGAAAATTCAATAGATCACAAGTACTCTCTTGGGTTCCCGGGTTCGATCCCGGCCCCGCCAAGTGAACTTTGTGGTGGACAAACACAGTGTGCGTGGGTTTTCTCGGGGTTTTCCCGTTTCCTCCCACTTTCTTCATTCCACCATTTCATTCATTACTCATCATCACCGTCTCCTTTAGCCTAATCGGCATAACGTGGGACGTAAAACTCAAAGATTTCATTTCATTTCATTTTCACAAGTACTCTTGAATGATAGGTTCTGAATGTTTATAAATTGATTTTTTTTTCATTATTCATCAAACTGAAAAATCTATGGGGGTTGAGATCTAGTGAATGAGGATGCCATTTTACTGTACGATGTGAGCCAATCATTTGTCAAACCTTGATTTAATAATTTTGCTCTTATAAGATAATGATACGTGCTTACTAAAGAGGTAAGGAGTTGAATTATGGATAAGATATATTTAGAACACAAATGTCTAAATACTACCGTCTAAAATTGCGCGTGAATCTTGATGTGAGCTTAAAACAAAATTGTGATATAAGACGTGCAGAATATGTTGTTTTAAAGGTAAACACTAAACATTAACATCTGAAACGTGGTTAATGTTGAAGTTTTCTGAATCTCTTTGCTACACCTATAGGTTTTTTTTTTTTTTTTTTTTTTTGTATATTCTAGATTAGGGGGTTCTCAATCTGTGTGAGCGTATCCGAATGGATTCGCGAAGAACCGTTCAAGGGTACAATGTAAATACTAAATCGTCTGGGTAAGACACCTTAACTTTTGATAACAGCGTAAAAAGGGTATTATAATCAGTAGAATTGGAAATCATTAAAAGATTTTTCTTTCTTTATATTTTTTCTTTTCTTTTTCCTTTTTTTTTGTGGCAAGTGTTTATACATATAGAATGTACGTAAAAAATTTAAAATTGGCATTAGTCCTATTCCCATCGATCATATTATCACGCGTTCATTGCACCAGCAAATTAAATCCACTGTTGGCCATTTTGGACATATTTCATTTATAAGATCGCTATCTGAACATCCTTTAGGAGCTTAAAAGATTCCATGTGTCATAAACATCTCTTATAATATTAAAAATTGTGTTAACTTTTTCATGTACTTAAGTGTACGGTACAGTCAACAACAAAAGTTCTTTCGGTTTGGCTTTTTTCGGAATAACGGTGGTATGGCTGAAATGTACAGAAAATTACATTCTTTTTAATTTACTGAAAACTGTACTCAAATTGTCCTTTACTAATTTAATCAAACGGGAAGAACTTTTGTCTCTGACTGTACAAACCTTAGGTATCTTTTCTCACAAGTTTGGTTATTGGATATGATCTCCTTGTGCTCTGAACCTCATATTACAACTATATGAACCTTTTATTTATTTATTTTGTCGTGTGTGTGTGTGTGTGCGCACTGTATGTAGAGGGAGAGAGATTAAAGCTTTGCTTGGACTTAACTATGGTTAAAATTCTTAAACAAGCAATCAAAGTTGCAAGAATCCGTATTACGTGATTTACATAAGACGCTTCACAAGAAGTATCATATAGATCTAATCAGATAACTGAATCACTTCATCAAATAACGGTGTATATGTTGAGTTAGCAATGGAACTAAGTGCTATACGGAACAGGATTGACTTATATTGAAAAGGCTCATTTCTCCATAGTCCAACT
Organism: Thermobia domestica; assembly: GCF_964235325.1. Taxonomy (NCBI): domain Eukaryota; kingdom Metazoa; phylum Arthropoda; class Insecta; order Zygentoma; family Lepismatidae; genus Thermobia; species Thermobia domestica. Next base: position 67,487,658 of record NC_137466.1, read on the forward strand.
GATGGCAGTAGTATGCAGATAAACTGATCTTTGAGGGGAACAATACTGTAGTCCAAAAACATATTAGGGCTAAGGTCGCATCCATGGAGGATGCCATCGTGTCCGTAGCCCCCCTCCCTGAAACTTCCTATCTCAACATACATTTGTACACTTTCTTAATAAAACTGTATTTGTTTAACAGGAAAATGATTGATATAGCATGAACATATGATCTTACATTTCATCTGTTTTCTTTCTCTTGTAAAAACAATCTAGTTCTATCATTTTCCCACTAAAATATAGGTGAGAGTATTTTACAATTACTTATATGGTACAGAAGAACACCCGTTGAATATTAAATAGACGCAGAGCCTTCTAGTATTCGACCCCTCCGAAGCTCGGATCCCCAACAAAAACTTCTGTTGCGCTCCAGACAAGGGTCAACACGTTTTCTCCGTTTTTTAAAAATTTTAATTCATTGAAATGTGCTATACAACGTTATTCTATAGAAGCTTCAATTATTTACGAGGAACTGAAATTGTACGTATGAATGTGTGCAAATGTGCAATGTATATGTGTGTGCGAAGTCTAATTACACCATTTTATCTATCTACCAGTATATACAAGGTCTGTATGATAAGTAATGAGACTCGCCGCGCCGCGGCGCGCGTGTCGCTGGAGCGGGTTTGTCGGTGATGGAGGATGTAGGGGGGGGTCCGAGCAAAGCAACGCACCGCGCGTCAGTTGGCTCCGAGCCTTAGTGGAGCGCGGACAAGCCTTGGACAAAGCCCTTGTGAACATTCTTGTCACGGCGGAAAATCAACAAACATGGAGGGTTCCATCGAACAGCGTTATGCGATCAAATTTTGCGTTCGCCTGGGGAAAACGGCTACTCAGACGCTTTCTCTCATCACGGAGGCCTACAAAGAGGAAGCCCTATCCAAAGCCCAGGTGTTTCGTTGGCACAGTGCGTTCCGGAACGGCCGGGAAAGCGTTGAGGATCTGGAGAGGGCTGGACGCCCGACAACAGTGACTACGGACGAAACTGTGGCAAAAGTGAGGGATCTCCTGAACTCAGACCGTCGATTATCGTTGAGATTGATTGCTGATGAACTCGATATGAACCACACAACAGTGCACAAGATTGTGACGGAACAATTGGGAATGAGAAAAATCTGTGCGAAACTGGTGCCGCGAGTGTTGACTGACGAACAAAAGCAACGACGTGTTGATTGTTGTCAGGAACTGTTGAACCTCATGAACAGTGACCCTAACTTTGAAGATGACGTCATAACAGGTGACGAGTCGTGGGTGTTCCAGTACGACCCTGAAACGAAACGTCAAAGCGCGGAGTGGCACACTCCTGCGTCCCCGCGCCCCAAGAAGGCCAGAATGTCGAAGTCAAAGGTGAAAACAATGTTGATTGTTTTTTTTGACAATGTGGGGGTGGTCCACAAGGAGTTTGTACCCCAAGGACAAGCCGTCAACGCCGCCTTCTACAAACAAGTCCTTGAGAGACTGCACAGGAGCGTCAAGCGGAAAAGACCGGCGATCGCTAGCCGGTGGAAGTTGCATCACGACAATGCCCCTGCCCACACCGCCTTCTTAGTGACCTCCTTTTTGACCCGGATTGGGGTGGAAGTCCTTCCACAACCACCCTACAGCCCAGATGTGAGCCCGGCCGACTTCTTCCTCTTCCCGAAGCTGAAGCCACGCTTGAAAGGAACCCGTTTTGCAGACGTCACAGCCATCCAAGCAGCCGTGACCACATTTCTAAAGGACATGCCGGCTGCTGACTTCCAGGGGGCGTTTGCAGCGTGGAAACATCGATTGCAGAAGTGCATCGACGCAAGAGGAGAGTACTTCGAAAGCTTTTAAGTCCCTGTACAGATCAGATCAATAAAACAATGTTTCCAGACCTGGTCTCATTACTTATCATACAAACCCTGTATACTAGCGTCAGGATAAATATTAAAGACGGCTTTCTACGTATTTACTTATACTCTTATTTCATAATGTCCCGACTTACAATAGACGGGTTGTCATATCACATCAACGTTTGTGACAAACAGAATCAAAAGCTTTAGATAAGTCGAACATTATTTTCTTAAAAGCCAGGGTTTTAATCTATATACGTTAGTAGATATAACTTCATATATAAATGTGTTGAACTAAAGATTAAGAGCACCTTGACTGAACTGTGCAAACCAACACGGTAACTATCAATCTCAACAGTAACCTTCCTCTAGAATTAGCCTGAGAAAAGATGGGAAACGAAAGCAAAAATAAGATGTGTGCAATTTACAAAAGTCATCAAAGGAAAACAAATGAAGCAAGTATAGCTCTAACTTAAGAACGTAACATTTAGAACGCAAGTGTGAAGATTTATTATAAATACATTTCAATCCAAAGCAGAAAACTAAAAAACAAAAACATACACATTCGTAAGCAGAAAGGTTATAAATCACAAATACGTTTTTCTTGTGTCAAAAGAGTCACGATTTTTCTGCTGTTCCTCTGAATCTGTTCCAGCCTCCTGGTTGCATCCAGGTCAAGTGGGCCGACCAAGGTTTGTCAAACGATCGAAACCTTCGACCCCCTCAGTCTGCAACGCCCACCCTCTGATATGAAGAAGATAGATTACTTGATTTTGTAGATAAAAATATTTGAGTGGTTGGGACGGGACTCAAACTTTGGACTGATTTGAAGAAGCGAATTGCACTAAAAGAGGCGGGAAAGGCTTGTTACCTTCAGTTTGCTTTTTTTTTATTTACGTACGTATGTATGTAGAATGGGAGGAAAGAATGCCAGCAAGAATTTAAAAGAACATATTACAAATGACATACATTCATAAGTTATTTTGTTTCATCTAATTTCGGTTAGGAAACTATATCATTATTATTGCAGCTTGTAATGGCTTTTCAAGGAATTCAGAACTAAAGAGTTGTACTGACACTTTAATCATTAAAAAAAAAATCCTATAACACTTCAAAAATAAAATTTTGTCAAGACCAATTTTAAAATATCGTTTTCAATGATCTTTCAAAGATACAATGTCAAGGATGAAATAAATTACGTAATTTTAAGTACGAAGATGAAGATTTGGAATGACATTTGAAATAATTAAAATTAATTATTCAAATAGTAAATTTTCATGATATTTACAAAAAATTTACGTCGGCAAAAATACCTTAAACAATTTGAAATTTTCTTGCTACTTCAGGAGTAAAATTTCACTCGGACTCTTTTAACAATCAAAGGAAAATTTTCAATAGTATTTCAAAACTAAGTTTTTTTTTTTTAAATAATAAACATCCGTTTTCAATAACCACTCAATGGAACAAGGTTAAAATGTGAAAAAGAAATATATATGAGCAAAGAAATTTTGCAGTGACATTTTAAAGTATTAAAATCAAATTCCGAATGGTAAATTAAAACAAAATACATTTATATTGCTAAAAATAAATAAAATTATATTTCAAATAACGATGTTTCACATAATTTTCGTAGAGATATCTGTAATTAAATACATCCATTTTTGGTATTCCACCCGTGATAAAAAGATATGATAAAATATGATAAAATGATATGATAAGTATAAATGTTGAAAGCTGTGATATGACAAAATAAATAAAATTTTTAGTTTACATTTCAAACATTTTAACTGCATCCATAATCATATATCAATAATTTAATTAATGATACATTCCTTTGATATTTATGGTCTTGTGTCCACAAGGAAATCAAATTCATATTGGGAAGTCATTTTGGTCATATTTCATTCGTAAGGTCTTGATCTGAAGGTCCTTTCAGAAGTTCAAAGATTATGTCTATAAATTTTAAAAAAGCAGTCTTATAATGTAAGAAAAAAACTGTTTTTCCAAGTAGATACTTAAAGAGTTCCGTACAAAATTTAACTCTCTTTTTCTCACAAGTTTGGTTTTCTTGTGCTCTGAACAACCCATTTGAACATAAATATTTACTTTAACCACTTATATTTAATAAATTTTGAATTACTTTTCAAATAACAACTAGTGGGGTACGGTGACAGTGGTAGAGTGTGCTTTGGGTCGCACATTCGATCCCCGGTCAAGTAAGTTTGTGGTGAACAACATGGTGTGCGTGGGTTTCTTCGGAGTACTCCCGTTTCCTCCCATATCCTCATTCCACCAATTCTTCCATCATCACTCATTTGCCTTAATCATTAGTCCCCTTTAACCGAAAGGGCATAATCGTGGGACGTTAAATTAAAATACTTCAAATTTGTAGTGGATTTCTTGAATTCCAGTTTTGCTAGAGAGTTAAGAATGGAGAGTGAACATATTCTTGGGGTACTTAATCGATTGCAGAAAACCACCTCTTCCTGTCTATTGTTTTTTTTTTTTTTTTTTTTGCCCTATCATGACCAATGTTAAAACCGGAAATGATTTATTTCTATTACTTCCGGTGTGAATATCACATCCATTAACAAACTAGATTCCTAGCTTTTAATCCTTGTATTTTGGCCAAAATTGACGGTGATCCATTAAGTATTTTTTAATTATTTTTATTTATTTTTTGTCTCCTGCACGGATTAACATATGAGTATAGTAAATAAGTAAAGTTTTGATAATTAATCCAAACCCCTTAAAAAACACTATCTTGTGTTACAATTCAAAAAGGGTTGTAGACGTCAAAATATCTTTAGGGCGAATCGACTATTTGAAACACAGATTCCAGTGCTTTGCAGAGAATTATATTCTCTTCTGTGTTAACGTAAGCCCAGTCGTTTCCAAGCTATTCATAAACTAGCATAATACTCACATGTAGAGTAGGCATACTCATCTGTGCAAGTAACTGAATAACTAAGGCTTTGCAATGATTAAAATTACAAAATTATTTCAAAATCATAGAGAGATAACTTGCAAATATCTTGATGTTAACGTTAGACACGAAAGTAGACCCTATATCTGGGGCTGAGAAGTAAACTATGCCAAGTTACTTTTTGGCCAAAATTGAGTTATCATATTTTTTCTTACTTTTCTTACTTACACTACTTATTTTTTCTTTCTTATTTTTTCTTAGTAGGGAAGTTTTGAATATGGACAACTGGAACATAAAGTAAAAGGAAGTAAAAAAATATCCATCAATAAGCAATCGACGCAATTCAGCAAAATAATGTGTTGAAAACACTTTTTTGCTTCTTATGTGAAATTAATATTATATGACTTATCCTACTTTATTTCTCAGCCCCAGATATATTGGAAATGTCGAAGATAGTTGAGTTTGTAACAATATTTACACAGATATTTGAAAAAGGTGTTGCAAGTTTGTTTGCAAATTTATCTGAAGTACAATCTTTATTATCATTATCATAGGTATTATATCATTATTGGCAGTCATTTGTCACAAACTGAGAAGTTTCTATTGCGTCAAGGTTCTCATATAAACTCTTTGCCTTTACGTAGCATTTTTTTTTTTAAATATCGTTCGTAAGCTGTAGCCTCTTTCCCCCTTTCTCTCTTTTTCCTTGCAGTGGACCTTTTAGCACGTCTCTCGTGATGCAATTCTCTTCAACCAGTTTCTCTTAATCTCATTAATTATTTCTAAAGTTATTATTTTCTTTAGGGATGCGCACGAGACGAGTCGAGACAGAATTTCTCTGACAAAATTCGAGTCGAGACACGGCTCTTCCAATAGAGAAATATACATTTTTCGATTCGAGACATCACTTTTACAGCACATTTTCGAGTCGAGACAGCCACAAATCTTGTCTCGTGCGCATCCCTACTTTTCTTCCCTTCCGTTCCTATAGTTTCCCATTCGCTTTTCGTTCGACACCCTAATGTTCTTCCTATTCACAACAGTGTCGCTCACGAGACAGTAAGTGCTATTATAAATTTGAGACGAGACTAGGAACATGATAATTCTCGTCTCGTTCGCGAAATGAGACGAGAAATTCCATGATCTTCGTGGGCAACACTAGTTCAACCAATTCTTGGATATTACCCCTATTTTAATGCTACATACTTCATACTACAAAATCTATATACTGATAAAGCGCTCGTACGCACACAATAAAGAGCATTTACAACGTTTAGCGATACGTAAACTATTATACAATATGCATCAATAAGAAATATGGTTTAAGGGTCTTCACAACAGCGAAATTAAACTACCGCTAATTTTAAAGTTTTTCTGTAATATCTTCAAAACAAATAAAAATATTCGAAAAGCAGAAACATAATGAACTAGACAATACGATTTTGCATGTAATACCTTTATCACAATTCACCTATCTGCTTCCGCTATTTATAGAACCCACAAAAAATGCTAAATCTGTGTACAGTGGCAAATCGAAAGCAGATAGATGAGTTGTGATAACGGTATCAGATCCAAAATCGTATTGTCGTATTGTTGTTTCTGCTTTTCGAATATTTCTATTTGTTTTGAAGATATTACAGAAAAACTCTAAAATTAACGGTAGTTTAATTTCGCTGTTGTGAAGACCCTTAAATATTATTATATGACACCTTTTGTGGACCTCTCGTGGCGTGGAAGGATTCTAACAACTTTTGCAATGACATTAAGAAAAAACTTGAGTATAAATTTACAAAACGGAATGAGAAAAGTTTCGATAGACAAGAAAATCTATCTGAGAATCGAGACGAGACAAGAAAATCTATCCAAGAATCGAGACGAGATAAGACTTCTACAAAATTTATGAGACAAAACAGGAAAAAACATATTTCGTCCCGTGGACAAAACTAACTCACATACACATTTCGCAAGCTTTTAGCCCTTTTTCAACGTTCCTACTTAATGTGCATCCTTCAGCCTTGTAGAGTACAATACTTCACAGGAAGCATTCTATGTGAGTTTTTCTAAACTTTTTACTCAAGGATTCACAAAAATTATTGTTTTCAATTCCTAAATGCTTCTTTCGCCATTTCTATTCTTGTTTTAATTTCATGTTCACATTTCATGTCGTTCATAATAATACCACCCAGGCACTGAAAACTAATTTTCTGCTCTACTTTGTTTCTTACTTCAATGTTTGATATCCACTGCTTCGATTCAATCACTATTATTTTTTTTTCTTTCTGTGTAAAAGAAAAAAGAAAAAAGTCTCTAGAGTAAGATTAGGAGTCTATTGTCGTAGATTTGTATTGCCCATTAAAAGGTCACAATAAAAATAAATGTTTTTGTAAGACACTTCCTCCAGGCTGTGAAGTCAAAGGAGTATGTATAATGAAACTGTAATATGTAAGAAGTAAGAACTCAAAGTCTGACTTGGGTGATTAACTAAAATGAAGATTTACTTATATAAGAAGGCTATAGTGGTATAGCCCTCCAATTTATACTTGATAAAATGACATTTTATCGGACTTTGACACTTGGGTGTCTCAAATTCTAATCTTAAACCAATCCTGGATTCACGGTTCAAAGTAGCGAATATGGCTCTTGCGCTCAATTAGGTTCGAGCTCAAAAATTGAGCTCGAGCCCTGGTTAGAACTTTCTAGTACGACTAAGCCTCGAGCTGCAATGAAATTGGGAACATGAAAGCAAGCAAGTGCGAACCTCATTGATGTTAATGAGAGCCTAATAATATTAATGAGCGAGAGCCGGATGTGGTTAATAAGTGAGAACCTAGAAATGTTAATATGAGAGAGCCTAGTGTAGTTAATAAGTGAGAACTTAGTGAGGTTAATGAGAGAGAGCCTAATGAGGTTCATGAATGAAGACCCAGTGAGGCTGATGAGTGAGAGCCTAATGGGGTTAATGATTGAGAGTCTAATAAGGGTTATGAGTGAAAATCTAATAAGGTTAATGAGCGAGAACCTAATGAGTGTATTGAGCGAGAGCCTAATGAAGTTTAATGAGAGAGAGTCTAATGAGGTTAGTGAGCGAGAGTCTAATAAGGTAATGAGAGGATAATGAGCAAAAGCCTAATAAGAGTAATGAGTGAGAACCTAATGAGATTATGAGCGAAATCCTAATTAGGTTAATAAGTGAGATCCTAGTGAGATTAATGAGGGAGAGTAAAATGAGATTAATAAGCGAGGATCTAATTAGGTTAATGTGAAAGCCTAATAGGGTTAATGAGCTACACCTTAATGGGATCAATGAGCGAAAACTTAATGAGGGTAATAAGTGAGAATTTAATAATGATAATGAGCGAAAACCTAATGAGTGTATTGAGCAAGAGTATAATGAAGTTAATGAGAGTGAGCTTCGCTGAAGATAGCGACACTGAGCTCAAATGAGTGCGAGTCTACGCTATCATGAAGCTGATTGAGATTACAGAATGTCTTTGTGATAAAAATTTAGAATATTGACTTTCAGAATGGTACGATCGATTCATCTTAGCTTCTAAATGTAGCGTGCATAATGATTGATACATCTATCGCAATATGAACGTATATATTGTCGTCACCTAAACACTTTGAGAATCACTATTTCCTCTTGGTCTTTATGAATGTGAGGGAACATACAAATACCCATATGTACACACACACACATATGCATATAAACCTATATCTAGTGAAAGAGTGGTGACAGGAGGGGCAAGTGGTGCTTGACAGTTCCCAAGACCGAAGGAGGAGTGGCCGCCCTTTGAAAGTTCAGCTATTCAACCACGAACCGGAGGCTGGATCGGGTTACTAAAGCCTCCAAAAAGAAGAATCCGTCCATCCCAATGCAAACCTTTAACAAAATCCTCCCCTGGTGCTCGCACGCGCAACCTCTCGTAAATTGGCTCCCCTGTTTTCATGTCGGAACCCACGTGATCCAACCCCCTCTCAGCAGGGGGCGCTGAGGATGGGGGAAAATCCTCTTTTCTAATCTCACCGTTATGAATTGTTGGGATCTCTTAGACAGACACCCGGGGAGCCTACCTGGACGGACGGATTCGTTTCAGGTGAAGCCCAATTGAATGGACGATGTGTCCGTTGACCTCCCCTCTCGGTCCTCTAGAACGTTTCGAGGGAAAGCACACAATAAAAGTACAAGGGCAAGCTTATAGTTATTCACACACAGACTCATAACAAAAAAAATATATATTTTCCAGGAAAAAAAATAAATAAACAAATCGTAATATGACAAGCTATACAGGATGTTTGCATATATACTTGTTTATTAGCAGAAAAAATAGAGGTATAGTGGTCAATTAGATTGTATTTCCCTGTAGCCTTTCCAAAATCGTAGGTAAACATAAAAAATAAACCTGTCTACTTCCTTGTATGATGTTCTTAACATTCTTGTATTTTGGATCATTCGCTTTTGTTATACAGTAGACGGGATTGCTCAAGAGACAAACCGAAACGAGACACAACTTTTTCAATAGAAACAAACACACTTTTCGAGACGAGACAACTGTTTCTTCGTAGAGAACTCTAGAGTGACATCAAATACTGGTTGTACGATTTCCAAACACAATGATGGAACACTAACATTAATAATAATAATAATAATAATAATAATAATAATAATAATAATAATAATAATAATAATAATAATAATAATAAAAATAAACCTATATCATGTTCACTCTATTACAATTACAATATATACTAACCATAATAAATTTCTGGAAATAAAATAAAAACCAATCAAATTTCAGCTATGACTAACGTTCTGGAAAGTTAATAGGTTATGCATTATTTAATAACCGCTTGGCTCGGATATTTGCACATTGATAGAAATGACATTCACATAACTTAGTAAAAATTACTTTTTTAAATCGTTTTTGCGGGTGCAAACACTTTGCTAAATGAAATTAGCCAAAAAAAGGAAAAAAAAAGAAAAAAGACAAAAAGAAAGAAAGAAGAAAAGAAAAGGTACAGTAAAACTAGTTATATTTTATTCGTCAGACCATTTACGTAACTTTTTTATGTGTTTCAATCACAATTTTTAAAATATTTTTATTAGATTGCCGTAAGAAAAAGTAGAGCCCCTACACAAATTATTGTAGATATAAGTTCCGATTAAACTGAAATTGAACCCGATTGAACCCTGTTGAATTTTAGAGAAAATCAGTAACAAAACCTTTTTTAAAATTTTTATTTTATCATTTTAAAAGCTGTTTTAAGAAATTTATTTCTACCTGCTATTTTCTTTTTAAGAAAATGAAAAGAAAAGAAAAGAAAGAAAGAAAAGATGTCAGTGTTGTGTGAGCAAGTGTATTGCTTCAGCATTTAATATACATCTTAGCGTACTATACAAGTCCTTAGTACTTTGTTTAAATTAAATGCAGTTTAAACCGAGGATACGCCGTATATAGTTAACTTAAATGTTCCTTTCATATGATTGGTTTAGTTTGGGAAAGATGCAGTAAAATGAAACAAAAACTTAAATTTAAACTATTACAGCAATTGTATAACAATAGCAACTACCGTAAATAAGAAGTTTAAAGTGTACGTTCAGTTGATAACATAATAAAAACATTTATTAAAATAGCATCTTCTTCTTTCTCTCTTCAACCATAGATTTGTGGGTAATATGGAAATTTTAGAACTTCTCTCTCCCTTAGGAGAGCTGTTTTATACTTTGATAAGGTCTCTTCTTTATAACTGCATCTAGATATTCTATCCTTGGTCTTCCTCTTTCTGGTTTTCCTTCTGTCTTTCCCTCTATCAGCACGGTGATCTAATCGGAGTGCCGAATAAGATGGTCAAGCATACTGTTTCTTTTTTCTCCTATTATCTTCATGATCTGTTGTCCTTCATTAGCTTCCTTTAGTACGTCTTCATTCCTTTTCCTTTCCATGATATGTGCAACATTATGCGCCAACACCACATTTCAAATGCCTTTATTGGCCGTGTGCACCAACGAAGTTCAACTGTTGAACGAGAGTCATAACCAAGCTCGGTGAAAATGTCTGTTGCATGAACAACGTTAAAGGTTGTCTCGGTCAAATGGTGGATAAATTTGGTTTTAGCTTGAACGGTCGAATTTGGGAGTTTAAACTTGTTTGATCCAAGTCAGTCTGTTTATGTACATTCAATAATATCTTTGTATTTTTCCACTAATGAGATTACAATACATTTCTCGTGTTCGGAAAAATTTTTTGCTCGTGGTTTCATTGTTTCTTCCATCACAATTACGATCACTGAAATTATAAATGAAATGAAATGAAATCTTTGAGTTTTACGTCCCACGCTTATGGCGGTGAGGCTAAAGGAGACGGTGAAGATGAGAAATGAATGAAATAGTGGAATGAAAAAATGGGAGGAAACGGAAGAACCGCGAGAAAACCCACGAGCACGGTGTTTGTGCACTACAAAGTCCACACGGCGCGAGCTAGGATCGAACTAGATACACCAAGCACCGGAGGTGAACGCTCTAACACTGAGCCACCGCACCCCGTGATCACTGTAATTAGACTACTCACAACTCTATACACATAATCTCGAAAGTTGAAAAGGCGGGCACGCGGAATGCTTTCTTCATCTGTTACTTTGTTAAACAAAGATTAAAGACAAAAGACGACAACCAATCAGAGCCGATTTTACAAATTGACCGAAGTTTACTTAAACGAGATGTCGACTTTCAATGGTGCAACCAAAGTCCTGGAACCACGTTTAAACTTGAAAGTTTAATGTTGAACGCGTTTGAGTGAACGCACATTTAATTTTCGTTGGTGCACACGGCTGTAACTTGGATATTTCAGTTTTTCTCAATGTCCACGTCTCTGATCCGTAAAGCGCCACGCTCCATAGCAGGGTCTTATTAAATCGTCTACGAACGTCCAACGACACATTTCTTGATGTTAGCAATTCTCTTTTCCTATTGAATGCTTGTTTAGCGTGCATTATTGTTGAACTTACAACGTCTTTTTCACTTTCTCAGTCCGAGTAGACTTCCTAAATAAGGGGACGCCTTAATGTCTTCGATTTTCTCTCTGTCTTGTCATACGTTTGCCCCTTCCTGTCCAGTTTTTGTACATTTTATCACTTTGTTTTATTTTCTTCTTATTTATCTTCATTTTGCAGAAAGTAGCATAGTTAAGCAAAAGTAAATTGAAATTTTAATAACACAGTTATAATTAACATTTATTAAAACTTGCAATAATACGCAATTGTAAAGTTAAATTAAAGTTAAGATAGTATGGTAGTTAATTGCACAGCTACACCATGTATTTTAAAAAATCATAGGTACCTAAAAGTAAAGTGAAATTGAATTTAAGTTAAAAGTGTAGCATTTTATGGTTGAATGCTCGGAGCGATTGAATATAAGGAGTCAGTCAGAAGTGTCACGAAAGAACTCAATTATACATGTATACCCCTATATATGGTCACCACAAATCTTTGTTTTAGATTAGTTGGAGTTTAACATCCGTTTTTCACCTCTTAGGCTATATGAGACTTTACAGACTTTCAGTTTAACGTGGAATACAAACACTGGAAGTCTGTAACGTGGAATACAAATACGTAACTACCTCAGAGGTCTTTCTGCAAGATACCATTCATCATTTAGCAAAAAGTACACTTGGAAAGCCTTTTACGGTGTAATCAACGTTTCAACTACTAAAGCTAGCGCTATTATTTCTCGAACATTCCTATATTCGAATTTTTGTAATACAATATTTTTGTTTTTAGCAAAAACGTTTCTTGAATTTACAGATAGAAGTATTGTTTGTATAATGGAAATGAATTAAACAAATAATTCGTCTCTCTCTAGACAAAAAGGCGTATCTCATTTTTCTCAACTTTTCCAGAGACAAGTTTAAAAATTTTATCACAACTTATTCTATCGTTTCCTGTTAAAATTTAATTTGATCTCGTAAGTTATATACCTGAAACGAAAGAGAATAAACTAAAATTTAAAAGAAAATGATGGAATAAATAATGGCAAAAGGTTTAAATTTGTCTCCTGAAAAAGCTAAGAAAATGAGATACGCCCTTTTGCCTTGAGAGGGATGAATTGTTCCACAAAAATCAAATAAAGTTCGAATAATTATATTCAAAATATGACTAATTTGTTCAAAAATAATTATTTTTGAATAATTCTAAATAATTTGTATGATTTTGAGTATTTTTAAAAATTTCGTAGCTCTGTTTGAAAAGATTAATAAAAAGGATACGTGAAAGAATATAGTTAGAACATTCTTTTAAATTTTCATTGTCGAGGATATAGTAATTTGATGAAATATATGAATTTCAAGATCATTTAGTATGGCATTTACGAGGCATACAAGACTTGTAAAATAACACCTCTCTATTTTCAAAAGAAATTATTTTTTTTCTTCTTCTTCTTCTTTCTTTCTTTCTTTCTTCCCAAACAGCATTTTTTTTAACTTTTCGAAACATTGGTTAGTGTTAATTTACAGAGCAAGTATTCACATCTATAACTTTACTTTTATGCCATGTAGGTACGTAGTACATAACACGTTTTAAGTACGATGGGTATGTGTGCGTCTATATACGGCATAATAACAAAAGAATAGCACATGTGTGCATGTGCCTATTTCATCTTTGTTTTTCTTGTTATGGAGCTCATTGCACCCATTTGCTGATGGAAAATGAAGTTTTTTTAGTAAAGAAGCCATAGAGCTAGCTACTTATACGTTTAGAAGAAGCTTCCCAAAGTAAAATAAAAACAGAATATATTCGTCTTTGAAAAGAAAATGTATATGGTAATGGAGAAAAAAAACAGGGGACTACCGAACAAGGGGCGTGGATATACGTCGTGTTCGAGTTTTCTTTCCATATTTTAAACTGTGTTGTCAGCGCTAGGAGTTGTATACATACATTGCTGTTCTTATTTCTTCGGCCTTCTCTTTCCCTCTTAAACTCCCCCCCCCCGTTCCATTTGCTCATTATTTTAACTTTTTTCTTTCTTTCTTTACCTTCACGTCTCCTTATGGGTATGTAAGTAACCTTCTGTATCTTTTCCTTCTCTCTCCTTAACCCACCTGATCATTTATCATCATTCATTACTTGTCTGTCTGTCGGAGGACTTCCAGTATTTCGGTTTGTTGTGCACCTGACTTATTTTTATTCTTTTATTTTTATTTTTATTTTATTTATTTCCTTTTCTTTTGACTCTTTGTACGTATTCTTTGTATTTGTTATTATGTAAACCATTTGGTTTGTTGGGCTCTTCAACTTCTTGAAGAAAGAAGTCAGTGGCTTATATCTGGAGAGAAACAGATCCTGATGGTGGTGGTGATGGTGCTTGGGAATCTTCTCTAAGGTAACACCAAAGTTAAAAGAGATGAGGTTTTCTTTTCTTTACTATTTTTTTTTCAAACAATGACTTTTAGTATTGCTTTTTTTATTTCACTTACCTTTTTCGACAATGGTGATGATGATGATGATGATGGCAAGAAATACCAAGAAGAAATCATTTTTAAGAACAAGAAAAAGATGTTTCCGTTCATTTGAGATATACACACACATTCATAGAACAGACCAGCTGAGAGTATTGAAGGTTTTCTTCAATGACCTCAGATGTTTTCCTCGTACCAACGTTTCCGTCTCCAGCTAATGAATCAAATAGGAGACATATGTTCACATACAGTATTTTTTTTTTTTTAATCAGGTAGCTCATCAGGTTTTCAAGTAAGATTTTTCTATACAGATGTAAATGTATTAGGGAGGGGGCTTAGCGCTCATCTTTGGTATGAGAGTCCATGATTCGATGCCAAGTAATGTGAATTTGTGGTAGACAATATCATACCCATGCCTTTTCTCAGGTCCCTCCACTTCACCCCATCCTCATTCCACCACATCTTTCATAAATCAGTGCTGGATTCAGATTTCCCCAGGGGTAACTTTCAGTATACAGGGGATAAAAGTACTATTGCGAAGAGCAGGGCCGTAACTTGTGGGAGGCAGGGGGCAAACGGCCCCCCAGGGAAGCTCACAGCTGTTCGAGGAGGACCTATTTTAAGACATAATTTTCTTACTCCTTATACGATACGAACGTGAAATTATAAATGAGCATCAAGCTTGTTTACTATATTACATCAACAAAACAGCACACAAAAGGCCAATAAAACAAAAATGACTCGTGGGTCCATTTCAGTAAAAAATTGTCTTTTATTAGGGGCTCTAAAAGTAATATTTATACGTATGACTTTGTAATTTGTCAATATTGTCCCCTTAATTAATTTGTCATGTATGGAACGGCCCAGGGATGTAACTAACGGCCCCGTAGACCTTGCCGTGCGGGAGGGCCCAGAGGCTCCGGGGGGCATAAAGAGTAAGAGAAAGATAGAAAGAGGGGCCCAAGAATTAGAAAAACAACTTTTCAAGGGGTCCCAAGAACCTACGTTCAGTACGTATTAGGAATATGCCCCACTGTTAAATTTGAAGCTCGGAGAATGTGGAAGGATTTTTTTCCCCCGGCCACATCCTGAAATCGATACTGTTTGTAATTTTTCACTTTTATTTATCATTCGTCTGTTTCAGTCTACATGGCACAATCATGGGACGTAAAACTAAAAAGAAATACAAGGTACGTTTAAATAAAATTAACGTAAAATTACAGCAAAAGATTGACAGATATTTTGCCACAACGGCGTTATTAATTAGCAATCAAATGTAATACGAGTAACGCTATAGCTATTAAAATAATAGTAACTTATATTGAAATAATGATCAGTAATAAGAAGAAAAACGAATCGTAATTGTTTTAATATTAACATTATTTCTTATGTTACGCTAGAATGTAATTTAACATGAATACAATGGTAGTATTTGCCAGAATTTTGTTAAAATTTAACACAAAATTTTTATAATGCCTAGAAAATTAGTTTCTTCATGTAGATATGTGCATTCAATTAGACCAATCATTTCCAAGTAGTCAATGCCAAAGCAACAACAGAAAAAAGAAATATTAAATGCAAAGGAAGAGAAAATGAAAAAAAAAAGTACTCTCAGTGCACAAGTAGTGTAGATTCAAGTGTAATATAAATCTTAACTGTGATTACATGATGTCTGGTAGAATTTACAATTAAAGATAAGATAATATAAGAAACCATAATACAGTCAAATTCAAAAGATACTTCGTAAGTTGAGATAATTTATTGTCAATAGATTATATAGGCAATAGAAAATAATGCAATGTTAGGTTAGTTTAAAAATTGCAGTTATTTTAGTGTTATTATAAACACAAGTCATTGTTGAGGAGCTATACCTGCAAACTCATGGACACCACCATTAATGTTCATGTGTATCTGTTACCGTTGCTCGTGCATTAGGATGCTCCTTTGTCCATTAACCTACTGTAAATGTGAGAAGCGAGTTTAGACTACATAAAGTAGGACACGATTGATTTAGACCAGTGGTTCTCAACCTTTTCAAGCCTAGCGCTACCTTGGGTGAATGCTATTGTCCTGAGCACCCCCAATTATCTTAATCTAATCCATTCATACAGAATCCATCCACTTGGATGGCTCTTATATTAGTAAATTACTGCTCAAATGAGGAGTGAGAAATACTACTACTACTACTACTACTACTACTACTACTACTACTACTACTACTACTACTACTACTACTACTACTACTACTAATAATAATAATAATAATAATAATAATAATAATAATAGTAAAAAAGACCAAAACTTTGATAATTTGTAAAATGCGTAATGATTTGCTTCCAATAATAAGAAAAAAAGTGTAATAGATCATGAAATCGCAAAAGACCCCAAAATAATTTTGTCACTTTTTGTTCAAATATCCGTTTTAGAAACAACAATGCTCCCCTGGGGCACTGACGTAGACGTTGAGAACCACCGTTAAATAAAGTGCATACTATATACCAAATAAAAATATCCCTTTATTATTATTATTATTATTATTATTATTATTATTATTATTATTATTATTATTATTATTATTATTATTATTATTATTATTATTATTATTATTATTATTATTGCTGTCGTTGTTGAAAACCATAACTCTAAAACAGAAATCAAAACTCATATTTGGAAAATAGAATTAAACTAGCATCAATTACTCGTTTGGCTGAGTTAAATTAAGAACAAAATGGTAATATGTTCCGTTAGTCAGTCACTTTTTAGTATTACTAAAGCGCTCTCTGATATCGGTCATTTTCAATTATTTTTATATTTCTCCCCCCTTCCCTTCTTCCCATGTTGTGTGGTTTAATTTAGATTTAAACGACATCAGAAATGTTACCGTTCATCACAGCGACCCTGGAAGCTATGTATCGGCACTAATATCGGTCATTTTCGATGATTTTTATATATATCCCCTCCCTCTGTCCTTATATTGCGAGGCACGACATCGGAAATGTCAATGTTCATCTCAACGACTCCGAAAGCTATGAATACGACACTTATATCGGTCATTTTTGATCATTTTTATATATATCCTCCTCTTTCTCCCCAAGTTGCGGGGTTGAATTCACATTTAAACCGCATCGGAAGTGACAGTGTTCATCACAGTGACCCCGAAAACCATGAATTCGGCACTAATATAAGACATTTTCCATGATTATATATATTAAGAGGCAGAATTTGGACGTAAACTCAGTGACCCCGGAAACTATGGATTCGACTAGAATTTTGGGAATTAAGTTACTACGCTAAAGTACGAGGTCTATCCGAGAAAGAAAAAAGAACATTTTGTATGAAATACCAACAACGAATGATGCATGTGCACAACATTTACGACGCAGAGCTCCTCCGTGACTAAGCGGTTAGCGTAGGCGCCTTTGGCGTGGGAGACCCGGGTTCAATTCCCGGCGGGAGCTCATGTGGTTCGGATTCCACGTTAATCAGTAGGTCCACGTCTCATATAGCCTCGCTGCTGAACGGGACGTAAAACTCAAAATCAATCAATCAATCAAATTTACGACGCAGAAACTATAAATACTTTACTTTTCAACATATTCAACACACATTCAATCACATAAATATAGCGTGATACCATTTTAAAAAATCCGTAATTGTTTTCTACTGTTGTTGCCAAATGCATTCAAAACGCCTTTGAAATCACTGGCAGTGAAAAAAAGTACTATTTGGTCAGTGTTTTTCAACATCTGGAACAAGTAGAAAATAATAATTCTTTCACACTTCTCATTTAAGAGGATTCTCCACGTTGTCACATATATTGAGAAAGGGTTGTGCTATGTATCGATTGCTCGATCAGTATTTTCAAGTATCGAAATATGAATATCGATTTTTATGATCGATATTTCGGTAAGTTCGAATATTGCACAGCATTAGTTCAGGGCTCACAACTCAACATCATTCATGTTTATGTATTTACCGTGTAGTTTCCTTAACTCTAACTGATTGATCTGCGTATAACAGTCGAGTATTCCTCCTTTCAGATTTCCATACATTAAAGAGGGTAATGAGGGTATAGAAATGAGGGTATAGAAAAATTAGTATCACATGGCAAATATATTCAAATGTAGACTGAGGTATGTAGTTTCTGTATCATACATTTTTTATACACATCATTTGTTTAGTTTGTGTTTCAAACCAAAACACTGACCTACTTTTTTCGGTCGATTTCCGATTCAATATTCAATTTTCGATTTTCAATTTTCGATTCCGATTATAAGAATTGGTTAGCTTTCGAGTTTAGAACATGTTTGTAGTTGGAGCATTTTTTTTTTTTTTTTCAGTTCTCACACGATTCAGTTGACCCACAGTTTACACAGAATCCCTTGGATCGCAAACAATTCGATTTACGAACAAGTTTCGTGAACAATATTTCGGGATACCACTATTATTATTATTATTAT
Source organism: Thermobia domestica (assembly GCF_964235325.1). NCBI lineage: Eukaryota > Metazoa > Arthropoda > Insecta > Zygentoma > Lepismatidae > Thermobia > Thermobia domestica. The sequence goes on from NC_137466.1 coordinate 67,506,349, forward strand.
TATTATTATTATTATTATTATTATTATTATTATTATTATTATTATTATTATTATTATTATTATTATTATTATTATTCGGAAAAACTCGGTATTCGGAAAATTCTAAAATTTAGAAATTTCCGGAATTCAGAAAAATTCCGCAATTTTTCCGATTTTACTTTCCGGATTCCGGAAAGTAAAAATTCCGAAATTGACCATCCCTAACCTATAGTAATTTCAATGGGAAGAATAACTTCGCCTTAGGAAGCACATTAAAGAACGGATTAAGTTCGTAACTCGAGGTGCACTGTATATTTTCTGTAATGTATTCATTATATTAATGGCATGGAAATATTTTATCAAATAACTAGCAGCGTTCACCCCGCTTCGCTGCGGTCACCCCGGAACGCAATAAACTTTGTTACTTAGATAATTTTTACTTTTTCGCTTTCAAGTGATATGATAAAAACCATAGAAGATTGCAGTAAATGTTAACATTATATCGCCTGTCATTTATGTTAACCCGCCCCGCTTCGCTGCGGTCACCCCGGAACGCAATAAACTTTGTTACTTAGATAATTTTTACTTTTTCGCTTTCAAGTGATATGATAAAAACCATAGTAGATTGCACTAATGTTAACATTATATCGCCTGTCATTTATGTTAACCCGCCGAGTGACACGGTCATGCGGGTTGCATATAAATACGTTTATTTTTACCTATGATGAACTAACAAAGGATTTGTACGTTATGGACACTTGAATGGTCAATTATCTCAAGACACTGGTAATTAAAAATTAAAGTGATATGATAAAAACCATCTAGGGTCCAAATCCTAATAACCCCCCAAAAATGAAAGAAATTGGTTCAGCCGTATTAGCGTGATGAGGGAACAAAGGATTTGTGCGTTCTCTTTTATATATAAGATGTTAACGGAACATTTTTTTAAAAAGATTTGATACCATAAGGAAATGAATAAACACTTTTACATTCGTCGAATACTTGTCTATAATCTTATAGATTTGAAAATGGGTACATGCGCGCCGACTACGTGGGCTCCAGCACCCACACAAATAATCTTGTGGGTGCGCCCTACCCACAATATTTTTAGTTTGGACCCGGGTTTGAACCGTTTCTCTTACGTTTATGTCAGCCGTCTTACCGACTGAGCTACAGTAGCCCCAACTTATCCTTCTAGTACCGGTATATTTTACTTTATCACAGCCCTTTATGACTGTTCATAAAAGATTTTAAGTACAAGGAAATCAATAAAAAAAAATAATTAAAAAATTAAAAATACGGAGACTCCTCTGAAAACATATAACACATCCCGCCATTGATATGCACCCACATAAATTTTGGAAAGTCGGCGTCGTTGAATGGGTAAATACATTTAGATTCCGTAATGAGGGAATCCAAGTCCGAAACTGGCCATGTATTGCTAGTTTAAAATAAATAGGTCTCTAGGACAAAATTTATTTTAAGTGTCTGGTTGATTGTACCATTTTTCTTTTGTTGTCAGATAAGTATAAATTAAAATAATTGAATAATAATAATAATAATAATAATAATAATAATAATAATAATAATAATAATAATAATAATAATAATAATAATAATAATAATAATAATAATAATAATTTGAGGGCTTTAAGTGAGTGATTCTTAGGTATTTAACTACAGTTAAAATCATAGCAATAAAGAAAGGTGATACAGTATTCTATAACCAATGAAAAGATTAGTGGCGTCTAAAGAAACGTTAGTAAGGTGGGTGACAAGAAATAAAATAAACATTGAATACGACAATATTGTTCTCGTTTCCGGTGCTGTATTTAGGGCTATATAAAATTATCTGAATTTATTCCTCCCACATTTTGAGCATTGACTTTTTTAAAAAGTAGAGTTACATTAAAGAAAGACACCGAGAATGTACTTTTATCCTAAAGTAAAATAAAAAAAAAGTTCCTATAGATATAACGCCACGCGACTCTAATATATTTTACATTATAAAGAACCCTTAAAATAACATTTGCACGAGTCTTCAATTTTTCTTTTCTTGTAGCACTGCGACGCTGTCATCAAACATAAAAAAAAAAAAAAATGTTCCAACGCTATACACATACTGTTGAAAAATTGTTTAAGTAAGTATTGGACTTTGCAGAAGGAGACTTAAAGAGAGAAAGAGGGGGGAGTTAGCTGTACATGTACAGTACGTATACAATAGAATGGATACATAGACGAGAGAGAGAGAGAGAGAGAGAGAGAGAGAGAAAGCCTTGTATGTTTGTGTCTTAGCTGGTGAAAAAAAAAAAGAAAAAATGAGACGAAAGGAAAGGATGTCCATAGAAAAGAAGAAAAAAAGCGAAAGAAGAAAAGAGACAGACATCAAAACGTATTGTCGACAAACAGATGTTTGAAACGTAAAAGGGGTGGATGTGGTAGTAGTAGTAATGGGGAAAAAGTGGGAGTGATGGACGCTAAAGAACACGTCTGGAACATCTTGTCAGTCTTTAGGACGGACGGTAGCACTACAGCAGTATTCAAAGCCTTCAAAAATCCTTAGAGAAGAATGCTTTTTATTATTACTATTTTATTTTTTAAAAAAAGATCTTTCTTTTTTTATTCCATTGTCACCGTGGCGTCACATAAGAAAAAGAATCTTTCTTCGCTTAACAAAATGGGAGGTGTAGTTCTACCGTATATATATGTATGAACAACGTGGGTGACAATCTGCGATTTTTGATTATGGTGCAAAGGTGCTACAAAGTCTAGTAAAAATAGACGGTACGCAATGACAGACTGACTGAAAGATGGAGTAGGTGGATAAACTAGAGTGTAGGGAATGTAAAGTAGAATCGTTAACAAAAGAAAATCAACACACACACGTATTATATATGTGCTCGGTCCGCTTATCGTTAAGGTTTTATAATGAGGGTTTGTGTCAGATATATATAGGGGAGAGTAAAATTACCCTATGTATGTATACGTAGACAAAACGACTGCTTCTATTTGTCTGTTCTTCAAAGTCAAAAGCCAGGACAACTGGTTTCAATAAAGAAGGTTGGGAGGGGGAAAAGAGGGATGATATACTTAAAGACTGACTACTCCCACCCACACTTTTCCCCCGTCTTTTTCAAATATTAGCGAAAGGAACTTAAACCTCATAATATGTCCCATAGATTACCAGGATTGGTTTTCAGTCAGAGCTATTTCAGTCACCTTTGAACTGTTAATATATATACTTATTCGTTAAAAAGTGTGAAAAAATTATCCCCACATGAAGATAGTAATTTATTTCTAGTCTACTATTCATAAAGTACTGAATACAAATACGTCGAACATATATGCTTATTATACGTATTGTACTACATTATTAATCTAACATAAAGAAAACAACAACTCGTTGATTAGCTTATAGAAGATACTTCTATAAATATATTTACAAAGGGACTTATCTCGTATTTTATAAAATACCACTATTATGATGTAATCTTTCAGACTGGAAAGGTTATTGCACGCATAGTGAACAGGCGGCTGAAAAGTAAGATAGAAGATCAGTTTGGAGTCCGGAAAGGAAAAGGCACCAGAGATGCTATTGGGTTGATGAGAATTATGTCAGAACGAGTTTTTGATGGGAAGGACGAGTTGTGTTTGTGCTTAGTCGACTGGCAAAAAGTTTTCTACCTGGTCAGATCGACGAAACATTTGAAAATACTTACTTAAAGAAATTGGAGTTAACTGGAGAGACCGACGACTCATTCGAAACTTGTATATAGAACAACGAGTGAAGTTGCGCTTGAATGAAGGGGAAACCAGTAGTGTGGAGATCGGAAAAGGAACAAAAATGAAATGAAATCTTTAAGTTTTTCGTTACACGGTTATGCCGGTTAGGCTAAAGGAGATGGTGATGATGAGAGGTGAGTAAAATGGTGGAATGAAGAAAGTAGGAGGAAACGGGAGAACCCCGAGAAAACCCACGAGCACGGTGTTTGTCCACCACTAAGTCCACACGGCACGAGCTGGGATCGAATCAGGGACCCCAAGCACCGGAGGTGAACGCTCTACCTCTGAGCCACCACGCCCCCAAGATCGGAAAAGGAGTCATACAAGGATGTAGTATGTCACACCAATTATTCAACATTTACAGGGAATGTTTAACGAAGGAAACATTAATGGGAATTGGGGATTTCAAGAAGGGATAGTAGATCATTAACAAGATCAGATACGCAGATGGTACTCTTATTATAGCTAGAACCAAAGAAGGGCTCTAGGAGATGATTGACAAAATAGTTGACACTGGAAACCTATATGGAATGGAAATCAATATCGGAAAGTCGAAAATCATGAGAATATCCCGAGGATACGCTCCCTTACGGGTTAGAGTAGAACAAAGAGAACTTGAAGAGGTCGAGAATTTCAAGTATCTGGGAAGTATTTTGACGAGAGACCCTTACTGTACCAAAGAAATCAGGTCAAGAATTGCCATAGCCAAAGAAGCATTCAACAAGAAAACATCACTCTTAACTAGCAGGCTCGATATTGGACTAAGGAAGAAATTGGTCAAGTGCTATATTTGGAGCATCGGACTGTTTGGTTCAGAGACTTGGATATTACGGAAGTTAGAGAAGAAATATTTAGAGAGCTTCAAAATGTGTTGTTGGAGGTAGATGGAGAGGACAAAGTGGACAGAGAGAGAGAGCAACAAACGAAGATGTTTTAAAACGGATAGGAGAGAAGAGAACGCTTCTAGCCAGCATCTTTCATAGGAAGACCAGTTGGATTGGACATATCTTGCGAAGACATTGTCTTCTTCATACCGTCATAGAAGGAATGATGGAAGGAGAGCGAGGAATAGGAAGAAGAAGAACACAACTTATCAACGATTTGAGAATCAGAAGAAAATATTGGGAGTTAAAAGAGGAAGCTGAAGACCGAAAAACGTAGAAGAAACATTTCCAGGCCTAAATCTAAAATTGAAAAAAATATAAAAACTCTTCAGTCCCAGGACCCGCCGAAAGGCAGAATACTTACTAATAATAAAAATCTGTTAGATTGAGCAATATCTCTTTATGTAACAGCTAATATTTTCTCTGTAATGTACCTACTAATTTAGTGATTTTTCAATTTAACGTCCCACAATTATACCTTTTAGGCTAAGGAAAACTAATGATCAAAATAAGTGAATGTTGAAGGAAAATAGGTGAAATAAAAATGTGGGGGAAACGGCAGAACCCTGAGAAAACCCACAAACACGATGTACCAGCCAGTGGTGATTTCAGGAGCCAGCTCGAGGTGGAATTACCCCAGGAGCTACGAAATCCCCAGAGAGGCATTTCTCCGAATAAGCTCAATCTGGATTACTAATATTTTCATATTACTACTTTAGTCGCCCACGTTTATTGAAATTCCTCCCGGAGGAGAATCTTTTGAAACTATCACTGCTTCCAGCATATGGCATCTTTTGTGTTTCTCTTACACCATATTTGTTGGGTGCTGTTATTTGAGGAGTTTATTTTCAAAAAAGGTACATTTCTATTTCCAGTTTTATTCGACAGTTTCTGAATCTTTGGGATGAGTAATGTCGGATTATGCAAACGAGAAATCTTCTTGATAGAAATCACAATGTAAGGATTGTTGTTTTTCTCAAAGAGAAATATATCCACCATGTTCATTTCCTTCCACTATAAAATTAATAGTTGTGGATCAAAGACTCAGAAACCGTTATGGGCGAATTTTGGAAAGAAAAAAAAAATAATGAAAATGTTCCGTTTTGCAAATAAGCCCTCATTTATAAATACTTCTATTAAACATCCAATATTAGTATTATAAATTGAAAATTTCATGATGATATATCCGTTAATAATTGAGAAAATTATGTAGCTGTTAACTTTTTTTTCATTGTTGTTTAGTATTTGACATAAACTGTCAGCATTCTCGAAACTGTATCGTCCCACTCAGCATTCGGCACATTCTTGTAGTAAACTATTTTCAGTCACTGCTGGATGAAGGTTTATTCACCTCTTCTCCGCAACCATCTTGTCGTGGATAATTTTCTTCCACATTACTCCAAAGTGTTCCAAAATTCCGCTGCACCACTTTGTACGATGAAGTTTCCTAGTTCGTTTTTGGTATTAGGGATGCGCACGAGACGAGTCGAGACAGGATTTTCCTGACAAAATTCGAGTCTAGACACGTCTCTTTCAATAGAAAAATATACATTTTTCGAGTCGAGACATCACTTTTACAGCACATTTTCGAGACGAGATAGCCATAAATCTTGTCTCGTGAGCATCCCTATTTGGTATCCTGTTAAGAATTGTCCTTGACCATAGATCATATTTTCTTGCAATATGTCCAACTTAGTTCCACTTCAACGCCTTCATTTTCATAATAATATCCCTCGCTTCTGTCAACTTTCTGATCCATGTAATTTTTTTTTTTTTTCGTATCTTTGCGAATGATTCCTAAAAATACATCTCTCTGTGCGTCGTTGTATATAGTCTGCTTCAGATTGTCTGATTTTCTCAGTGTTCAGGTTTCGGATCCATATGCCAAAATAAGCAGGATATATTCATTGAATTTTTTTACGCTTTAAATAGATTGGTATTTTATTATTCAGCAAGTTTCTTCTGACTGTAACTCCAGCCTATCTTGCGATACAATAAGTACTGAATTTGTAGAGTAATGCAGGGATAAATAGTTTATACATAATGTACTTACTAATATTCTCCCTAACCACTGGTGTTGTCCACGTGACGAAAAAGAACGAGAAATAAATTTTCAGTCTTTTTTTTTTTGTTTGTATTTTTTTTTTCTAAAGCCTTCGTCTCACCTCGATTTTCGAAGAAATCTTTACTGTCTCTTCTCGATTCGCCGGAGGCTTTTCTCCTCCTGTCTCGATATTTTCTCGTCTTTTTTCGTACATTTATGTACAAAGTTTGTGTTCTGATTTTTTTTTCTTAATTTCATCTAGACGTTACCAAAAAACCTTCCGAGAAGTTTACGAACGGTGTAACACAATTACATTTAAACTATATTTATTATTAGAGGATATTGGGTAATGATTTGCCTATGTTTGAATGTTTATTAAATGCTGTTCATTATGTTTGTAAATCACTTTGTTAATTTATAATTTTTATGCTACGAATCATGTAACGCTAAAACGGTGTTTGAGATCCATAAAACTTGGGTTAACTAGTGTAACGCACGAGGCTTGAGATGTTCTTTGCCTCGCCTCGATTCTGGTCTCGAAAACGACACAAGAATTGTTATTTTTCTAGTCTCGTCTCGAATAAATAAATAAATAAATAAATAAATAAATTTTAAAACACAATTTATCGTTTCGACTCGTTTTTTTTAATACGAGACGAGAAATATTTCGTGCGCAACACCACTAACTTTTTGCTATATGAAATACTGTAATCAGTGGTGTGACACAAGTCATTTCCATGATTAGTATTTAACAACTGGTTCTATGATTAGTTGATTGACAATTAAAATTACTACTATATAATTATATTATGTACTCTTTTGAGTTGAGTTGAATTTGAGTTTAACGTCCTGTTCAGCAGCTAGGCTATATGAGACGTGGATCTACTGATTAACGTGGAATCCGAACCACATGAGCTCCCACCGGGAATCAAACCCGGGTCTCCCACGCCAAAGGCGCGTACGCTAACCGCTTAGCCACATAGGAGCTCTATTCAAGGGCGCCCATAAGGGGGGCAAGGGGGGCACTCGCCCCCCTAAGAGGAAATTGTACTTAGGAATATTGAAAACGCAATAGAATTTCTACATTAGTTACAGCAAAATTTGAAACTATATTTGAAACGTCGCTTATACTTGCCCCCCCCCTTGGAAACCACAACATGGGAGCCCTTGGCTGTACTTGTATGTTGTTTATTTATTTATTTATTTAATCAAATGATACTAATGAATGAATATTATGAACTCATACAGTCCTTTCTACAGATGGTATATTCATCCTCAAAAATCGTACTAAATAATTACTGTTCGTAAGTAACGGTTCAGGAGACAGAGCGCTAACTTTACCAATCTTTTTCTTTCTTTTTTTTTTTAAATCTGAAAAATTTTAACAACCAGTTTGGGCTAACCGACTGAATGTCACCGCTGATAGTAATACTTCGGGAACATCACAAAATTGTACAAAAAAAGTACTATATACATCTGTTTCGAATTTACATGTTCACAATAAAATAATAATGGTATGAATATAATAGATATGACGTATTAAGTCAGAACACATATCAAGTATCAGCATGTTTTATGTATAATGTGTTATCGTGAGGTTTACTTCAATATGTGAATACAGTAAATAGAGATTTCATTATTTCTAACAATTATTTTTTTTTAAAAAAATCGAAACAGGAGGTGCATGAAACAAAAATTAAAAGAAAACTGTTCTGACATTGGCAATTCAACACCTCCCATTCATGTATATAAAAAATATCAGACAGGTTTTGGTTTGCTGAAACTGTTAAAAGGGCACAGAAAATGCAGTTGTAAGGTACACAGAAATGACAAAAAAAAAAAAAAGTAAAATCACACACATATATACACACACATGTATAGAGATCTAGTGTATGACATACTGAACGGACAGAACACATATGGACCTTTCACACATGCAATGTTATTTAATTGCTATGTATACCGCATGTTTAATTTATACGTTTAGATACGTAGCATGTTTCCATCGTTATTTTCAAGTTTTTTTTTCTCTCTTAACATTTACGTATTTTTGTTATTGTTTGGTATATTTGAGTTTTATTGTATTATTTGTTGATTTTGCTGTTTGAATGTAGATAGAAAGGGAATATCCAGAAAGAAAGAAAATAAATAAAATCTTGATGACATTGCATTACAATTCAGTTTTTTTTTTTTCAGCTTTTTTGGAGTCGGGAACAAATCAGCAGGAAGCCACTTGTGAAGAGAGGACATGTTATTTTATGATGAGATGATAAAGAAATAGAACTACACATTTCATTGCTGATAGTTTTTTTTTTTTTTTTTTTGCTCTATTTACAATATAATTATGTAATCTTGTTTCGATTTAATTCCTACCCAGTTGTGTGGTTATATATTCATGTACGTATATACAATCGTTTCTATTATGCTATATAAACACAACAATTCACACTTGTTTGTTCTGTTGCTTTCCTGAACGTTTCATTTATTCAAAACTGGGTTCTTATGAACTGAATCAACACCAATTCTATTTAATTAATCACTCTTGTTTTTTTAAAAAAGGATTTTCTATTTACTATATAAAGGATAAGGACATTTTTCAAAATCAATTGCCTATTGTGGCCATAATATTGGTCGGTGTTGGCCCATTTTTTTTCCTTGAAATGTACAGTCTCTACTAATACTAAAAGTCACTTCAAGGCTCAAATGCTAATGTTAAAATTTTTTATGAAACTGAAACTCGCCAATGGAACCCGAATTCGACACACTTCACCTGGTTTCGACAGTTGCGGTATCTGAATTCGACATCTTCAATTATATCCATGTAAAACATTAAGTCTACATTATTATTAGTAGTAATCTCTTCTCAGTTTCAAATATTGTTTTATTATTATGCAGAAATTATAAGACAGGCAAAAGAACACAACCTAAATTTTCTGAACTGAGTAGTTACTTCGATGATCCTCAATTCGACATGCTGGAACCTGATTTCGACATTCCATGTCGAACTGAGGTTACAACTATCGGAGAATTATGCAACAAATAGCTTTATGAAAGACTTTGAACATAGTTGTACGTTTAGATATTCAGTTGAAATTATATTTGCACTACTGAGTATGAATTCGACAACCTTGTCGAAATCCGGTTCACGTTACAAATAAAGGCTCGTGTTTTCGACAACTCCCCGTTCATGTTACATCACAACCTTTGTCCTCACAGAAGAAAACAAAACGCACTGATTGAAACTCCTTTACAGCATTAAAGTACCACTATTTGCTTGAAGCAAACCTAACTTTAATAAAAGTCTTACGAAAATAACCTGCCGTCTTATGATTTTCTTAAGATTATGTGTTTTCTCTCGAAGAGTGTATCACACACACAACAATGTAGTATACTTCTTTTCTCCATGCGTATGACTCATCTACTGTAACCGCACTTTTGACACGAGAAAAGACACTCCTATAATGTTGCCACTTCTATTCACGATTGCAGGGATGACATCTTACGCTTATTTCACAACATTTAAGCACAGGTATGTCGAATTCGGGTGCCTGTCGAATTCAGGCGCGTTTATCTTATATTCAATAGCATTAAAAAAGAGAATACTATCTAGAAAAATCAGTCAAGGTATCGCATTTATTCGAATCAAATGCACACCTTTAACTAGACTCTATAGTTCAGCAGTTCGTAGCTCAGAAACTACGTTCAAATTTATCGCTACTTACGTCAGATGCATTGTTGCAGTTCTCGAATTTGTTACACTAGTTGTTGGCCTATTATTGAATAAAACATAAGTTTGAATTAGATTGTTACGAAGTTCGAGCGCAAACAGAGAAAAACATTTCATAAAGCTAATTTTAAGTGTAAAGTAATACGCAACTCTTCTAAGTGTGTTGTGCACATTTCATGTATATTATTCAATAGGCAAGTGAACGCCAGTGTCCCAAAGTAAAAACATCTGATTTTGAAGTTTGACGTTTTAGAGTGTTAAAATGTTACATTTATATACGAGGTGCGTTCAAAAAGTATCAAACCTTTGGCTGGCAAAATACATTTATTGATTTGGAAATCCGAAACACTAATTCCTTCAAAGTAGTCTCTTTGGTAGTGCACACACTTCTCCCAGCACTCCCGCCATTGTTGGGAACACTTCTGGAACGCAGTTTTTTGGAATGATGAGCAATCGTGCTGTCGCGTTCCACATGTCTTCTCTTGACTCAAATTAGGTCCCTTTTAGTGCCATTTTCAGCTTGGGACATAACCGAAAGTCATTTCGGATGGGTAGGAAGCCTGATGACGTACAGGAATGTCTTGTTTGGCGATGAAAACCGGAATCCAATTTTGGGGACACTCTCCTTATGCCCAAATTCTCGTTCAAAATTGAATATACCGCTCCGATTGAATGGTTTCCGCTTGGGTATCACCAAGCTTTTGGCAAAATTTGATGCAATATCGCTGCTCAAGTTTTTCTGTCATTAAGAAAGAAAAAAAATTCGACGGCCGCTCACTACACGTCTTCATCACTCGTTGGCGAACTGCCAACGACAGATGCTTTCTACGGGCGGGAAAAAGTTACTACTGTGCACGAGTGTCCCCTCTACATCTAAAATGAAGAAAGTCTCTCGCACTTCATTGGTTTACGCAAAAAAAAAAAAAAAAAAAAAGATTCAGTACCTTTTGAACACACTCCGTATTTGTCGTCAATTCCTTCACAACATTCCTTTCTTCCATTTTCTTCACGACATAGAAATTCAGCTTACGAGTCTTCATCCCGGCGAAATTAAAATACCACTAATTTTACAGTAATTATGTGATATCTTCAAATAGATAAAAGATAATCGAAATGTGGAACAAGAGCGCCCTAGACAATATTATTTTACATGAGAAACCGTTATCACGACTCACTTATCTGCTTTCGATTTCGAGCCATTTTGAAAATCGGCATTTATTTTCGCGTTTCTAAACAGCTGAAAACGGAAAGTCACTAGGTGACTTGTGATAACGGTACCTCACGCAAAATAATATTGTCTAGGGCGCTCTTGTTCCATATTTCAATTATCTTTTATCTATTTGAAGATATCACATAATTACTGTAAGATAAGCGGTATTTTAATTTCGCCGGAATGAAGACTATTAAGGCTGGATCAAAATTGTCACGTATTTTCACCGAAAATTGAACCCGGTGAAGGTGAGGAAATATAGTTATAAATAGCACTAATTACATTTTTAATTTTTTTTATTATTCTGAATACACGCAATATATAAATGTGTATTTGTTTGAGTAAATATTGTATTATACTTTATATATATATATATATATATATATATATATATATATATATATATATATATATATATATATATATATATATATATATATATATATCAGTTAAAATGTCAACGGAATATTCTGTCTATTCGCAATCAAACCACCCGCATGCGGTTAACAACCTACATAGGTAAGATGGCAGTGCACCCTAACAATGCGAAAGTTGCTACAGGTTAAGATTACCCATATTTGTCATTGATACAGGCAGAGTATTTAACTTAACAATATTGTTTCGGAAGGTTCTTTTCTTCATAAAACTAGCTTTGTGCCTTAGAACCCGGGGGAAGAGAAAAATACAAATGATGGAAAACTTGCGAACTGATATTCTTTTATATCAATGAATTCGTTTTCTAAATGAGGATACAGAGCCTAAGTTTAAGTTACAGATACAAGCGAGCTTCATTCAGGATATTGAGGAGTTCGAGCGAGTACGAGCCTCAACTAACGTGAGGCTTGTTGTAGATAGAGAGCCTGAGCTAGTCGGAACCTCAGGATAGAGAGCCTGAAAAAGCGTGAGCCATGTTAAGGATAGGGAATCTGAGTTAGCGTGAGCCATGTTAAGGATAGTAGCATGAGTTAGCGTAAGTTATATTGAAGATAGAGACCATCAACTAGCGTGAGCTATATTGAGAATAGAGACCCAGAGCTAGCATGTTCCTCATTGAGGAAAGGGAGCCTGAGTTAGTGAGCCTCATTGAGGATAGAGGGACTGAGTTAGCATGAGCCATATTGAGGATAGGGAATCTGAGTTAGCGTGAGCCATGTTAAGGATAGTAGCATGAGTTAGCCTAAGTTATATTGAAGATAGGGACCATCAGCTAGCGTGAGCCATATTGAGAATAGAGACCCAGAGCTAGCATGTTCCTCATTGAGGAAAGGGAGCCTGAGTTAGTGAGCCTCATTGAGGATAGAGGGACTGAGTTAGCGTGAGCCATATTGAGGATAGGGAATCTGAGTTAGCGTGAGCCATGTTAAGCATAGTAGCATGAGTTAGCCTAAGTTATATTGAAGATAGGGACCATGAGCTAGTGTGAGCCATATTGAGAATAGAGACCCAGAGCTAGCATGTTCCTCATTGAGGAAAGGGAGCCTGAGTTAGTGAGCCTCATTGAGGATAGAGGGACTGAGTTAGCATGAGCCATATTGAGGATAGGGAATCTGAGTTAGCGTGAGCCATGTTAAGGATAAGAGCCTGAGTTAGCGTAAGTTATATTGAAGATAGAGACCATCAGCTAGCGTGAGCTATATTGAGAATAGAGACCCAGAGCTAGCATGTTCCTCATTGAGGAAAGGGAGCCTGAGTTAGTGAGCCTCATTGAGGATAGAGGGACTGAGTTAGCATGAGCCATATTGAGGATAGGGAATCTGAGTTAGCGTGAGCCATGTTAAGGATAGTAGCATGAGTTAGCCTAAGTTATATTGAAGATAGGGACCATCAGCTAGCGTGAGCCATATTGAGAATAGAGACCCAGAGCTAGCATGTTCCTCATTGAGGAAAGGGAGCCTGAGTTAGTGAGCCTCATTGAGGATAGAGGGACTGAGTTAGCATGAGCCATATTGAGGATAGGGAATCTGAGTTAGCGTGAGCCATGTTAAGGATAAGAGCCTGAGTTAGCGTAAGTTATATTGAAGATAGAGACCATCAGCTAGCGTGAGCTATATTGAGAATAGAGACCCAGAGCTAGCATGTTCCTCATTGAGGAAAGGGAGCCTGAGTTAGTGAGCCTCATTGAGGATAGAGGGACTGAGTTAGCGTAAGCCATATTGAGGATAGGGAATCTGAGTTAGCGTGAGCCATGTTAAGGATAGAGAGACTGAGCTCGTGTGAGCCTCACTGAGGATTAAAAACTAAACTAACTAACTCTATGGCCTATGGAACCCGGAGGTTCAGTGCCGCGTTCACAAAAGCTCTCCACTGACTTCTATCCTTAGCTAATTGCATCCAGTTTCTACTTTGTATTCCTATCTCTGCGAGATCCATCTTAATATTGTCCTCCCATCTGCGCCTAGGTCTTCCTAATGGTCGATTTCCTATGGGTCTACCAGTCAAGACTTTGAAAGCGTTTCTACTTTCTTCCATTCTAGCTACATGACCTGCCCACCTAAGCCTCCTAGACTTGACGACCCTAACAATGTTGGGTAAACCGTATAAACTATGTAGTTCCTCGTTATGAAGCTTCCGCCATTCCCCATTCTCGTTCCTCTTGGGTCCGAATATTCTTCTCAGGATCCTGTTCTCAAATACTTTCAGTCTATGTTCTTCCCTCAGAGTAAGCGACCATGTTTCGCAACCATACAGAACAACAGGCATGATTATCGTTTTATATATTTTAAGCTTCAAATTCCTCGACAGAATTCGCGACGACAAGAGATTTTGAACCGAATAGTAACACGAATTCCCTGCTTTTAGTCGACATTTAATTTCTTCGTAAATATGATTTTCGTCTGTTAATATTGATCCTAAATATTTGAAAGTATCTACTTTATCAAAAGCATTATTTAATATTTTAACGCCTCCACAATTTGCCGTATTACGGTCCCGACGCACTTCCATGTATTTAGTTTTCTCTGCATTTACTTCTAAACCCATGTCCCTGCAAGCGTTTAATAAGATCTCTGCATTTATTTCTACTGTTCTCCTATCATCCCCTATTAAATTTACATCATCAGCATATGCCATAACCTGGTGAATGCCGTTCAACTCTAGGCCCTGGTTGCTATCTTTGATTTTCCTTATGGCGTATTCCAGCACAAAGTTAAATAATAATGGCGACAACGCATCTCCTTGTTTCAGGCCATTTTCGACGTGGAAGCTCGTGGACAAAAATTTTTCTACCCGGACTTTACTTTGGGATTCACTTAAACATATCTTAATTAATCTAATTAGCTTTCTCGGTATTCCAAGTTCTGTAAGAACGTTGTATAATGTTTCTCTCCTAACCGAGTCGTAAGCCTTTCTAAAATCAATAAATAGTTGATGTACCGGGGTATTGTATTCCCACTTCTTTTCGAGTATTTGGCGAATGGTAAATATTTGGTCGATAGTTGATCGATTTCGTCTAAATCCGCACTGATAATCTCCAATAATTTCATCTGCGTATGGAGTCAATCTTGCTAACAGAATATTTGAAAGGATTTTATAGGATGTTGACAGAAGAGAAATGCCTCGATAATTATTACAGTCAGTTTTGTCGCCTTTCTTGTGAATCCTCACTGAGGATAGAGAGACTAAGTTAGGGTGATCCTCATTGAGGATGGAGAGAGTGAGTTACTGAGTTACCGAGATTAGTAAGCGTGAGCTTCAATGGGGATAGTGAACCTGAAACCGGACGAGCTCGAGTAAGCCTCGATTGCAAAATGACCATCTCTGCTCCTTCTAATGCTCCCCACGAGACTAGATTTGGGCTGTCTCGTCTAAAAAAGGGGTCATGAAAGTGCTGTCTCGTCTCGAAAATCACATCTGTTTCTATTGAAATAGCTGTGTCTCGTCTCATATCTTGTTACGAAAATTATGTTTCATCTCGTATCGTGAGCAACACTAGCTCCTACGTCATGAAGATGAAATTGCCTGAGGACCTTAGTTTGCATGTCTGTACACTTATTTTTAACATAAACTCACTTATGTTGCGCTAAATGGCTTTTAACTGAAATCAGAAGTCTGAAGGTTCATCCAAGTTATTGCTGTACTTGATTTATACTTGAATCATATTTAATAAAAAGTATAAATTAGCACAAGTCACTTAAGACCTAATGCTAAATTTCAAACAAATGCATTAATTAATTGCATTGAAAAGCTTGTTAAACTTAATATGAGTTGTGTCTGATCGTAGAGCTTTGAGATCCACTAAATATTTGCTCAGTACCCACCATTAGAAGGCAACCAACAGATGAAGTTTACTATATCAATCACATTCTTCATCCCCTCACAATTCGAATACGAAAACATTCTTCAAGTTTCAGTAGTAAATACCCACCACTGGTAGTATAAATTGTTTTATAGTAACAGAACGAAATGTAAAGTTGAAAGAGGAGCTAGTGCCTAAACAAATAAAATGTTTATGATGGGAAGAAATCTTTGGAAAAAAACAGTTGAAGGGGCGGAGAAAACATGGAGGTCTCTTTCTAAGAATTTGTTCGCAGGCTGAGAAAATATTTTTCTGAATTATGTATAAAAAAGTTATGAGAATTCTCAAGGAAATGTCCCTTTTCTCCTTGCCTTCTTATTAAACACACTGCAGTTTTCTAGGAATAGAAATACAATGTATTATGCTTCACCTACAAGCATGTAACTAGTACTGTATATTTATTTCAAACAACTGTTGTTTTCCTTCAGCAAATTGTCAACTTGAGTTTGCTCGAGTTACTAACATGTTGGTTTTCTTTTATCAAACCATTTTATATAGCAATCATGCATCTGTTGGGGGTTGTAAATGTAAAGGTAATGTGACAGTGAGTACTTACCACTAATTCTAAAGTGTAAAGAGTTCAATGATAGTTGTTGTGGAGATGAGATACTGTCATGAAGGAGTTAGGAAATAGTTGGATAATACCCAAGAGTTAAGAAGAGTGCTGTAGGCGTTCAGGAGAGAAATATTTTTGTGATTTTGATGAAACTAGGCTGAAGCGTAGATAATGGACATGCGATTAGGAAATAAAATGAAATATTTCAGTTTAACGTCTCACGATTATGCATTTAGGCTAAGGGAGACGATGATTAAGGCAAGTGAATGATTATGGAAGAATTGATGAAATGAGAAAGTGGAAGGAAACGGGAGCACTCCGAAAAAACTCACGGACACGATGTTGTCCACCACAAACTTACTTGTCCACGAATCGAAGCAGGAGCCCTATTTACCGGAGGTAACAGCTCCACCACTGAGCCACCGTATCCCTCTCCATGTAGGTTATGATGAATTGCGAGCGAGTTGGCGGATTCAGTGCGCAAGGGAATCATCTCCACTTTTTTTTTTTTTTTTAAGTCAATTTGGACATATTTCATCTTTGAGACCTCTATCTGAAGCTAATTTCAGAGTTTAAAAGACTCATGTCCAGATACTGTAAATATTTTATAATGTAAAAAACAATGTTAAATAAATTTTCCACGTTAAGCGTACCGTACAAACTTTATGTCTCTTTTTCTCTCAACTTCGCTAATTGGATTTGATTCCCTTGTGCTCTGACCACCCCAGTTGTGTAATTACTGTTATATAGGTATACATGTCGGGAGAGAGGGAAAGAGAGAATTATTCCTTGTAATGAGATTGGAGAATAAATAAGAAGATAAGCAGAAGTGACGTAAGTTATCTTGATTATTGGTAATTTAGGAGAACCAGGGGTGTCCATCCCCCCAGGGGTTTGGGCATAACTCTTTCACAAATTTTAGTGTTATACCACCCAAAACTTACCACTTACCTTTCTTCACTGAAATTTACCATTCCGCTCCACAAATTTACCATTCTACCCCACAAGTTTACTATTCTGACCCCCAAAAATTTACCATTTTCACCACAAATTTACTATTCTGCCCCACAAATTTACCATTTTGACCACAAATTTACTATTCTGCCCCACAAATTTACCATTTTGACCACAAATTTACTATTCTGCCCCACAAATTTACCATTTTGACCACAAATTTACTATTCTGCCCCACAAGTTTACCATTCTGCCCCACAAATTTACCATTTTGACCACAAATTTACCATCCGTCCCTAATACTGTATATTTTCTTCCCCCTCTCATTTTATCCATCTCCAGTACTTTTGTACGATTTCCAAGGGGAAAAAAAGTCCTCCAAATACTCTTATGGATATAATCTGCGTCCTAAAGTTCGTCTGTGGTCACACCTGAGCAGAAGTCTACTTTAAGGAGAAATTTAGATCTATGCAGTTATTATGAGAAATACTATTTCGGAATGTGGAGTTTACAGCTGGAGGGATACACTACAACCTATTTGAGCATAAAATTTTATCTTTTTTTTTTTTTTTTTTTAAATTATTATTTCCAACGTATTTACGTAATTCTACCAGCAGAAGTATCCGTTCTTGGCTAGGACTGAACAGTATGCAATATGGAATACAGTGGAGTCGTTTGGATTGTCTACCTTGAGAGGTTTGAGATAAATTTTGAACCTCTTCTTAGGATTCCCATCTACATAGCTTACGGTCTCTTCTGTACAGTTATAAGCTAGCGATGTGAAAGTGTGCGAAGGACAATCACATTTACAAACCAACCTTTAGCTTTATACCTAATACTTGAGTACTTACAAAACTTCGTCAAAAAATAAATTAATAAAAAAATAAAATAAAATAATAAAAAATAATGCAAGTTAATGCCCAAATTTCACATAAATCCAGTACAATATACAAGCTTACCATTTGGAAGCTCATTGAGACAGTGGTAGAGTGCTCAGTAGTGTGTGAGATCTCTGATCCGATTCTTGCTTTTGCCAATTGGCTTTGTGTTGGAAAAATGAAATATTTAGTTTAACATCTCAAGATTATGCACCAAGACTAACGATGATGATGAGAAATGTATGAAATGGTAAACTAAAGAAAGTGGGAGGAAATGGGAGAATTATGAGAAATCTACGAACACGGTGTTTGTACTCCGCAAAGCTCACTTGGAGCGAACTGGGATCGAACCAGAGACCCCATGCGCCAGAGCGCTTTACGATTGAGCCACTGTGGCCTGGCTTTGAGTTGTTTTGCTGGCTTTGCAACACGATCGATATTAATGTCTACTAATCCATAGATTTCGGGGTCACTGAGATGAATATTGACATTCCTGACGCTTTCTTAATTGCAAGTTCAATCCTCGTCGGCATGCATGTGAAAAGGGTGAGGGTAGGAAGGGACAACATTATGGATTTTTATAATTACACTATCATTGATATGCATATCTTAAAGAGGAAGAGGTTCAAACACTTTTCATAAATATATTCTCCCCATGTGAAGAAGGAACATTATGCTTAATTTTAAAATATTGGTTCCAAATCGCTTGTGAATAGCAAAAGAAGATAATCAACTGTAAGATAATTGTCTAAAGAATATTTATATTAAAATGCTAGGTTTACATGTTTGTGGCCAATCCTTTCGACAGTGAGTTCTCGGGAACTATATTCTCTAGCAAGATGTCGTTTTCACTAATCGATCACAATTTTGTGTTTAGTGTTAAGTTTTAATTGAATATTTAAAAAAATGGGCATTATTTCTTTATTACATTTTTAGGGGTACACTATAAGTGTTAAAATTGTAAAAAAAAAAAGTAAAGCATCATATCCTACGAGTTATACATTCGAACATCACACATGTGTATGGGGTTAGTATATCTCTCCAGCATTTGTTTCATTGACAAATGATGATAAAAAACGAAGGATAATCATTTCTCCAGTCTAAGATGAATCTTTATTGTTTGGAGTGTTTTGCCCAATAAACACCATATATCACTGACATTATAATTAATTATATGCGTAATGTATTTGCTTATCACATACTGCATGCAAGAAGAAAAAAAAAAACATTATTCATACATAAATTAGAAACTCCAACCGGAAGTATGCTCAGACCTTGCAAACGGTACGAGATATTGAAAAAGTAATCGAAAAAATATCTCTTTTATAGTACCGCTTGCCGATTTTTATCGAAATGTCCTTCACTTATTTCTGTAAAGCTACACGTACAGATCTTGTGAGGAATGACAAGGAGATTCCTATTCATATGTGAATTATGCACTGTATAGAGAGCGCAGGTTCAGCCAGTATATCGAGTTATTAAATTGTGTATAGTTCATAAGGAAGTATAGAAATAAAAAGAAATAGAAATCAGTTTAAGTTGCTGAAGCTGACACTGGGCAAGAGGACAACTGGATCAGTATCAATGCACCTTCATTGAAATGTGAATCCTAGGGGAGAAAGAGGGTTCAAATACTCTTCACAAACTTAATTCTATCCGCGTGAAGAACAGGGATTACAGCTAGTCTATCTATATAGGTATATAAAAATGAAAATGACAATATTTGTGATTTCATACCTCGTGAACCACGAGACCGATCTCGATCAAATTTGCCATACACGAGGTTCAGGCCGGGATGTTTTTTTTTTCACTTCACTTTGACGGTGCAACTTAGTAGAGGGGAGGGGGAGAGATATTTAAAAATGATCGAAAATGATCGATATTAGTGTGGTATCCATAGTTTTCGGGTTCGCTGAAATGAACAGTGACACTTCTGATGCCATTTAAATCCAAATTTACCCCTTTATTTCCAAAATGAAATGTATTCTGCCCGTGCGAAGAACGGGTATTCTACTAGTTTATAATAATCTGGAGATGTGGTAAAGTTGTACAGAAGTACAATTTGGATGTGTGAAAAGTCCATTATATTAAGACCAAACACAAACTTAAAGATAATGAGGAGTAAGCCTGTTATATTAGTTATCTTACTTGATGATGAAGGTATAAACAAGCTTCAAAAATGCAATTTATGTATATAGAGCAAAATATAAATAAATATTGCATGATATGAATTTAATTGATAGAGATGATAATGTGTTGTATTAGTGAGGTACTAAGTTTGATTATTCATTAATGACATCTTCAACTTTCTTATCGTATTTATTCTAAATAATCAACAGAAACATATACTTAATATGAGATTACTCTATTTATCAATGCTATCGTAAAAACATTATCTTACTCTTATCATACAACTCCAGTAATAACAGTGGCGTATTTACGATTTTGTTTCGGGAGGGGCTTTGCTAACTTTCGGGGGGGGGGGGATTTGCCTGAAAATATGAGAATTCTGCAAGATATTTCATATATTTACTATAGTAAGTAAGATTTCGGGGGGTGGGGGGCTTCAGCCCGGAAGCCCCCCCCTTAAATACGCCACTGAATAATAATATAAATCCTTAACTTGTATTTTTCAGTCTATATTCACCACGACAAACAACTAATAACATTTCATCCTCCTCTATTAATCAGAATCTACTGACTTTAAACAACACGTTGTTTCTTGCCAACCCTGATTAATCTAACTATTCAATTCCCAACAACTTGGTGTTGACTTTAAGAATAACTTAGAAAGATTACTATTTGAATCCAGCTCTAGTCTACTAATAAGACAAATAGAGAAATAGGTTTAATACTCTATTTCTAGCAGTCTAGAACATTTTCTCTTTCAATAAAGTATATATAAGTATTTCCTTTTTACCCGAGCAACGGCAGTCATTTCAGGTAGTTGCACACGAGGGAGAGATTAGGTTTCTGAGCTTCCGGCATCCATGGCCATGTTATCCCGTCACACATGTGAGGGATGATGTCCCTCAGCGATCACAATGAGCGGGGAATAGGAGACGAAGAAAGAAATGGAGAAGGAAGGAAGCGGACTGGGATCATTATATTAGGTACTATCCTGGCATTTGCCTGGTGTGAATGAGGAAAAGCAATGAAAATCTTCCGGACCGAGTGCCTTCCACCGGGAATCGAATCCAGTACCTCTCGCACCAAAGACAAAAGCGTTAGCGACTACGCTACGCAGTTGTACATGAGAAATGAATGTCAATAATAATAATAATAATAATAATAATAATAATAATAATAATAATAATAATAATAATAATAATAATAATAACAATAAATCTTACAAAAGCAAGTTAATTAGTCAATTAGTGAACGTCTTTTCCCCCTTTCTAGGAAAAGTAATGACAAATTCGTTGTGTCAACGTTAAGATGATCCTCAGAGTGGTTTTACTTAGGTCATATTGGACAATCATACTAGTTGCATCATAGTTCTCACAATACCTGATATCCTTACGTCTATCAACATGTATAAATATATTTAAATGAGAAATGCAGTATGTTACCTTTAAAAAAAGAGAGAGAGAGAGAAAGAGAGAGATAATCATGAAACTAAATCTCAGTAGACTAACTCCGAAAGATTATTTTTAAAATGCTCAATCAAAATTTTCCACTGGGAAGACAATGTTCAACCAAATATTTCCAGTCAAAAATATTGTTTTTAAAATGCTCCATAGAAATATGCTGAGTTTAACTTTTCAATCTGGGAAAATTGTTTACAAAATGCTCAACCAAAATTACCAAACTAGAAATATTATTTAAAAAAGAAAATCTCAACCAAAATTTCTAAATTGAAAGATTGTTTTCTAAATCTTAGATCAAATTTTACAACAACCCGGACAGATTATTTTCAAAGGTCTTACAGTAATCAGACGTTCCGAAACGGAAAGATTATTTTCAAAATGTTCAACCAAAGTTTCCAACCACTATCTAATATTTCATACAAATAAGATAATGTATTTAGAGATCAGACAATGGAATACAATATTCATTGTTTTTTTCAATAAATACATAAACTAATGGATATTAAAATAAAAAGAAATTTTGCTAATAAAATTAACGATATTTTCCCTTGTTAGTATACTTGCATCATGTGCAAACGATCAGAGTAATGTAATCACAGGTTTGGAATAGTGGTGTCCTTCCAAATGAAGGGATGGCATGAAATGGGTTTTGGCGGAATTGCTGCAAAAATTTCCTTCACGACAATGAACATTCTTTTTACCACAATTCGTTAAGAATACAATCAAAAATCAGCATTATCATTACTCTTTGCTGTTGATGGAGTGAACAATTTTTGCTTGCAGAAATAATAAAAAGAAGTGGAAACACTCAAAATATTGCATATGTATATATATATATTCAATACGTAGATAAGAATCACTTACATAATACTTTTACCTAATAACAAAAAAATACACGTGTTTACAGTCTGACTTTCAATGCATGAGCTATAATAAAAATATCCACTCCGTATTACGACGGCTTCTCACTTCGTTGTTGCATATCAATAACACATATATCTGTCGCTTCTTGGTCAAGAAAGAGAAAGGGGGAATAAGCAGTATGTATGTAAGTATATATATATATATATATATATATATATATATATATATATATATATATATATATATATATATATTTGTAAAGAAAAAATCCCCACTTCATGACTTGGTTTGACGCACGCAAGAACCAAATACCAAGAGCTAAAGACACGACATTTCCACGACCTTCCAACGCTGACCCGCCTAATGCCTCCGTGTCGCGGGACCAAAGCAAGGACACATACAATCAGGGACTTGCTACACTCAAGGTTCTCATTTTTATTTTTTTTTCCTTCGTTTTCTCTCTTCTTCTTCTTCTTTTATTTTCTGGTTTCATTCGGCTTGCTTTGTTGTTGTCTCCTGTTTTTTTTTACTCTTTTTCTTAGGGGTCAACCAGCACGCAGATATCTAAACAATAAATAATAAAAATATATCTTTTTTTTTTTTTTTTTTTGTATGTTAACTCATTCCTGGTATAATAGTATAATGTAATATAATGTTTGTTCTCTTTCTCCTCCACAATCTAAGCTTTCAGCATTCTTCGAAATTCTGTATAAACTTAGGGTATATACGTGAAATACACATGTATACTCGATACACGCTCTTTTGGATAGATTTTAACATCCCTTTTACAGGAACAACGTTAACTGAGACGAAGCAAAGAGGGGTTTACATGCGTAGGATCGAAACTGCGTAGCATCGAAACTGCGTACGATCGAAACTGCGTACGACCGAAACTGCGTACGACCGAAACTGCGTACGATCGAAACTGCGTACGATCGAAACTGCGTACGATCGAAACTAAAACCGGCGTAGGATCGAAAACAGATAAGGTCTTATGATCGAGCAATAAAAAAACAATTATTTTATAATCACAGAATATTAAGTAATAGTATTTTTTTGAAGTTATATAGGGAAAAATCGGAGTAGGATCAAAACTGTATACGACCGAAACTGCGTAGCGTCGAAACTGCGTAGGATCGAAACTGCGTACGGTCGAAACTGCGTAGCGTCGAAACTGCGTACGATCGAAACTGCGTAGCGTCGAAACTGCGTAGGATCGAAACTGCGTACGATCGAAACTGCGTACGGTCGAAACTGCGTACGATCGAAAGTGCATAGATACGAAACTGAGAAATAAAATAGTGACAAATATAATTAAATAATCATACAGGGGTGTACCTAGGAAGTTTTTCTTGGGGGACTATGACTTATTCAGGAGGACCAAAAAAGCTAAGTCTTGTCTCAGCAGGGAGAAAGGAGAATCCTCCCCCCAAAAGCCACTACTTCTGATCAAGTTGGCAAATTCCTTGTTCAGAAGATTGCCGTTAAGTTCAATTGACTTAGCTTAACATTTTCTTAGTTACCTAGTTGCTGTGAATTGTCACTTCTTTTATAGACTTTGCAGGTGGCACAATCGAAGGTTCATGTAATTAGTTCAAGTTTTTGCTAGTTTGGGCTTCGTCCCAAATTTACTAACTTCCAGGGTTGTTTTGTTTAAAACAAAATATTTAAAACAAATGATTAAAACTTTTTTTAACAATTGATTTTGTTTAAAACAAATTTTGTTTATGTTTTAAACATTTTGTTTTAAACACGTTTATTTTGAAGACTTGTCTTAAACATATGTTTATTTGCATTTTATTTTATGTTCGTAAAAAAAAGAAATCTTCCAGAGCAAGAGAACTGTCCAAAAGTGCTCCCCAATCAGAAGACTATTTTCTTCCCATGTGAATGGTTTGATTTCTCGTGGCTACAGCAGGTCAATGTGGTGATCTACAATTTATTTTGTCTCTTTTCCCCCTTATTTTTAACGTATATTGTATTGTTTAAATGCTTCTCAGTTAACTTGCGAGAAAGTGTCGTAGTCGAAGGTTGGACTACTTATAGAACTGATATTAAAAAATAAATAAAATAATTATCACGGAAACAAACTGTTGTGTTGTATTCATTGCGACGTTGAGGTTCTGAAATTAAAATATCGCAAGCATTCGTTTGTACAGTACATGTTAGTTCTGTCTCCGTACAACATGGAATCGTTTAACATGGATTATGCGTGAAGAAAAGAAGGACATGATTTGATACAAATTTATTAGAGTAACTCAAACTCAATCAGGTAAGTAAACGATCAAACGAGTTTGTCACAAAACGTGTAAGAAAGAAATGGGTGGTTTAGTTCCAAGAACGAAAATCATTATAAAAAATGCAATGCTTGGTAAAAATGGAAACCCAAACAAATGGTAAAAATGTTGATCCGAAAATTGCTTCTGATGAATCTAACGTCAGTGGTGTGGCTGAGATGCAACTGGAAACTTCAGGTAACAACTAATTTTGTATCAACAATATCTTTTTCATTATATTATGAAAATTTTATTTCGTACCTCTTCCCCACCACAGTTCTAAATTTTCTTTGAAACTTTACAACTTGGCATAGCTTGTATGAAGAGACCAGGTGAGAAACGCAAGGTATGGCAGTCGATCACGTAACTAACCAAGTGTGATACTTATTATAACGTTAGTGCTGAACGTCAAGGTCTGGGACAATTTGATCTCAATTTGTTTGTTTGTATGTATGTACCACGCTACAGGGTGCAATATTCAGTCTTTTAACATTAATTTTTGAGGATAGAGACACGAGGCGTCGGAATTTGCTGTATAGATTTTGACTGCGATCCCACGTAAAATTTCAAAATTAGTGGGTCAGATCCCACTTTAAACAAAAAGCCCTGTCTAATATAGCCTTGCTACTGATGCAAGATGTAATCAATCAAACTAAACAAACTAATTTTATATGTTTCGAACAAACTTGGGTTGCAGGATAAATTTGGCTTCAACTCAACATTTAGAGCACAAGGGACCCAAGTTCATTTTCAGAAAGGTTCACTTTTGCTCAGCAAACGTAATATCTTCGTAGCATAGGGTATGAAATAAATGAAACAAAAACCACGGGAAAGCGTGTGGACTAGAGTTTCATAGGACAACCGCTAGACAAGGGCGTTGACGGAATGGGGAGGAGAGCTAATTTTCCCTTCCCCCTCCTTGCTCATACATTTAAGATATTAACATTATACTTGTATTGTGTATGTTGCAGCGTTGGAATGATTAACAAGTCAAGCTCCGAATGTCATAGTCAATGATGCATAATTACGTTACATAAATGCAGAATGTGTCCAAAAGAATACATCGACGTAAAATGTCATATTTTCACAACCACGAATCCGAGATGAAAGAAAGAAAAACTACCTGATAAAAAGGAATCTAGAATTTTGTATGATTGCCGCTAGATAGGGGCGTTCGTTTAGAAATCATCCGTCTTCTACCCTGAATTTCAGATTTTTGGGGCAGTAATGCAGATTTAGAAACATTTTGCTTAGCAAAGTCCAACATTTAAAAATTGAAGTCCTTGCACCGAATAAATACGGATTTTGATCATTGGCCGTAAGGAGCTATAGGCCTATATTGCTTTCTTGTATAATTTTTTTACCCAAGGATTTCAAAGGTGGCTCTACTTTCGAGTTTCGGGCCTGCTTAAAATTCAGGAAATTGGACCTAAGCAACTTCCCAGTTTTAATCATCTGTATGTTCTTCGTATTTATTCGGTGTAATTACCTCAGGCTTATTCTGTTGGACTTTGCTTATCAAAAGATTTCTAAAACTGTCTTACCGTCCCCAAAATCTGAAATGCAGGGTGCGGATGAGGGTGGTTGCCCTCCTGTTCCACTGACGCCCTTACTAGCGGCTGTCATATGAAACTATCCCACGCCTTTTCGCATGGTTTTAGTTACATTTGTTTTGGATTCTTGACTGCGAAGTATTATTTTTTGAAATAGAATTCATTTGCTGAGGAAAACTGAAGTTTATTGAAAATGGATTTGGATCTATTGTACTCTGAACGCCCCAAATATTACCTTTCGTCAATAAATTTTTGACTCAAAAAACAACCAATTACATAGACTTGCAGAAAATATAAAGTTAGCACAATATGAAGTGTGCTTCAAACATTACTTTTCGAAAACGTAGCCCTATTATTATAAAATAATTTTATTAGCACCAGTGTTATGAAGTAGTAATCAAATTTTGCAACAAAAATCTCACCCGCCTCCACGAAACGCTAGCTTAGCCCCTAAAGGCATAACTACAAAACTTTTAGAAGCGGTAACTCGAAATGATTTTCTTTATGGTTAAAATAACCGCACAACAGCATTTCTGGTAAAATTCTAGCCCTCATGTAACATGACACCATTTGCATTTGAAATTTCGAATACTAAGCACAGATGTTCGCCATGATGCTTGATAGCACCATCTGATGTGTCAGACCACTTCCAAGATTCATCATTCTCCCTCAACCCGTTGTCAACGCACAAGGATGGTGAGGACTTTTGTTTTGCCATGTATATTGATAGATTGTGTGAAACCTCTATAGTTGGTAAATTTTAAAATCTACCTTAAAAGCTTACTATATCCAAGAAAATACTTACTGTATGAGAGTCACTGGCAAGAGGGTGTAATAAAAGGGGTCGTTATTTGAAATAAGTTGAAAATTACTAATCTATACGGAAATGTTCTGTACCCAACACTGTGTAGTCTTAAAGAGAATAAAATAAATGAAAAGATCGGTTGAAAGAGCAAAAAGTCTTAATAAATACGTGATTACACGATTTTGAAATATGTTTAAAATAATATTTTAAACTGTTCAAAATGTTTAAAACATGTACTTTTACTTTTTTGTGTGTTTTTTAAAACATCTTTAAAACATTTTAAACACTTTTTTCATGTTTTAAACACGCGTTTTGTTCTTTTTTTTTAAAAAAAACTGTATTTTTTCCAACCCTGCTAACTTTTGACCAAGTTGGAAAATTAGAATGCGTTGCTGCCAATATTTACTTAAAAGACTTCCGTTTCTTTCAATTGACATTTGGATTAGCATTTTCTTACTTACCCAGTTGCTGTGATTTTCAATTTCTTTATGAACTTGGCAATTGGCAAAATTGAATGTTTATATAATCAGTTTAGTTTTAAGTAGGTGGGAATTTGTCGCCAGATACAAAATTTCTCATCCTACGGCCTCGCGCCTCATAAACCTACTAACATACCAAAATTCCTAGTTTTTATTCCGATTTCAATTACGGTACCTAAAATATGAGATTTTGTACATCCAAAAAGTCTATTTAAATTACACAGTTTCTTGTCTCTTTAAAGCTGCTAAAAATGGAAAATATTCACTTTTGGAAATTTTCTATATAGTCCCAGGAGGCTAAAAACTTTGCCAAATTTAATCCTTGTAGTTCTACTGGAAGTGCCTATACTGTAAAAAATCGTTGTATTATTTCAACGACATGCCTATGTGTTAGCACGATTGTGTTAAAATATAACACAAACAAGTGGTTAGAACAACTCACTCTCCGTTTGGAGTTGTGTGTCAAATGCCGCTAGTTGAAATGACACACAGCCTGTGTGTTAACACAAGTGTAGAATCTTCGGTGTTGTTTTCTGCGTGATTGCCATATATGTTGGGTATCTAATTATAAAGGCTTATGAACTGAAGCTACAGGCAAACACAGTAGAAAGAAATACTTAAACAAATCCAAGTATACGCAACATTTCAAAATACAAACCGCGCGATGTGTTTTCAATTGTTTTACAAAATGTTTCTGAAGAAACCCTAACAGCACAAGATGTGCTAGGCATGTACCATTTTGGTGTTCTAAATTCATCTCCCACATTTGATGCATTTATTGCTTCTTTTTCAAAGCGGTTGTGTACTAGAAGCAACAAACGCATCAACTTTATTAGATGGCAACTGGCGCCGATCATTTGAAAGTGAATATGGAAGAACTACAAAATAAAGTAAATAGACAGTCGTCATTTTGTAATAAAATTAGGTCTACATGGCGAGCAGATTTTATCCCGAACGGTTATCGTCAAATATACGCGGGTTAAAGGAGCACTCTGATTAGCCAAATTCAAAAGACCTTAAGATTTTATCCCTCTACAAGCGACGGTTTACGTGTTATAGGCTGCCAAAAACATGAAAAAAGGAATTTTAAAGGTCCATAGCTCCAAAACTATGGGACCTACCGCAGTCGGGTCAAGACTTAACTTAGGAACTAGTATGTGCCCTATCCAAAAATGCGTATGTCAGAATCCTGAGGTGCTTCCACAACAATTTTTATAGAGGGAGTTTAACTACGGGCCTATGATATAAAGTATTCTCCAATTACCTCCATAAAAATTGTTGTGGACATCTTCGGTGAATTGAATTTTGGACATCTTAGGTGAACTTTGGACATCTTAGGTGAATTGAATTCTGTATGGAAATGGAAAACATTTCAGTTTTATTTAAATCTTGGAAAAGAAACATTCTCTGTGTGCAAGAGGTTAATCTATACACATGACGATACATCACTCCAAATGTTTTAAACATATTAACTGGCAGAGTATATAGTTATCCTGGGGGCAAGAAAACAAAGGGATTTTTACTGAAATTAAAAATCGTAGTATGGTGGTACGTACCATACGCATGAACTTACTTTGAAGGAGGGGTCCAAATTCAATGCGAAGATAAAGTATTTTCAGATTTGTCAATTTTCGAAGTTTATGTTTATAATTCCGTACCTATACGTCCGAGCGCAAGTGAACTACGTCAGTCAAACATCGGTCCTTACTGAACAAACTTGGGCACAGATCGTTGCAATTGCGTAATTAGGAGGCGCACCATAAATTCGTATTTAGGTTCTAAACATCGTGTGTGTGGGTTTTATCGGGGTTCTCCCGTTTCCTTCCACTTTTTTCATTCCACCACTTCATTCATTTCTCATCATCAGCGTCTACTTTAGCCTAACCGGCATAACCGTAGGACGTGAAACTAAAAGATTTCATTTCATTTCATTTTCGTATTAAGATTCTAATCCTTGATTTTTCTCACTTTTATATTTACCATAATCTATTAATTTTTAATTACTAGCTTCGTTTATTCAATATCGACATGATACTTTCAGGATATATTAGTGGTGGGCTAAGGTTTATTTGAAGATAGTTGCATCTGTCTCTTAGCAGTATTTCCTTCTCTTCTATTGGCTACATTGGAACGAACATACCAGATTCTGGAAGCCTCATCCTTGACTTACACAACGCACTATAAAAAGTTTCACTTGGATAATTGGGGACACTACAATTCCGGTCTTACAGTATACCATATTACATAATTTTAAGGATAATAGTGACTTTCTAGGAAAAATGATATACTTTTTAAAATTACATGCTTAATTTGAGAGATATCATCATGATACCAGCTGAATATATTATTGGTGGGCCAAAGATTACTTTAAAATTGTTTGCTTCTGAGTGGTAGCAATGTTGCCAGCTACAGAAAATGTTAATTGTAATTGTTTGTAAAAAATTTGGGAAGTTTATCCTTTCCCCCCTATTATTTCAGTGTCCTTGGCTATATTCAAACCAACGTACAACTGTCTGGAATCATTCTTGGCCTACAAAACGCACCATAGAGGAGCACGATTGAATAATTAGGGAAGACGGTGAACCACCATGTATGCTGATTTTTGCTTCTGACGCGTAAGAAGTGCCAAAATTTGATGTGTATTATGAGAGAGTTTTTTTCTTTCTCTCTTTGTATGGCAGCCAGCGACTTCAGGTTTTTACTGTACCTTGTCAACATACCAGAAAATTCTTTTTAGGTGACTTGAACCCCTGTGGCTTCGGTGTTCCCAGCTAGAAAAAATCATGAAATTCGGCTAGGGATTTTTTTTTAAAATTTCACTCCTACATTTTTTCAATAATCCCTCCCGTTAGCAACACTGCAATCTAACTTACACCAAAAAATAGCCATGTCCCTCTTCTAAAATACAAGACGTAAACGATATCAATCGGGATAACAGTGTTTGGGCAATAAATCATTAACTGAAAGTCTACCAAAAACCCCAAAATCGATTTTGTCCCGAAAGGGTTAATGAGATATGCGCGCCAAATATTTCGGGCTCTAATTTAACGTGAGCCCCCCCCCCCCCAAAGTTTCTGGGCTGGTCCAGAGAATGAATGGCCTACATAGTACTGTCTACGGGCTGGATAGGCTACCAAATTTCAGCTTTCGTTCTCCCATAGTTAATGTGATATAGGCGCCGAAAATTTGGGGGCTAACTTCACCAGAGCCTCCCAACTTTCTGGGCTAGTCGAGATAAAGATCGATGGGCTAACAAATTTCATCTTTTGGGCCAATATAGTTAATAAGGTGTGAAAATCAAAGTTTTGGGGCGTTAACTTAACGTGAGCCCTTAACTTTTTGGGCAAGTTGAGATAATGAGTGTACCAGGTACTAAACTTCATGGGCCTTCCAACCCATTATTATTTAGCATTTGGGGCACTCAAGGAACACAGATACAGGGTCTCCAAATGTGAAAATGAAAATGCAATCTTTAAGTTTTATGTCCGACTGTCATCCTGGGTAGACTAAAGGAGACGCAGATGATGAGAATAAATGGAATGGTGAAATGAAAGAGTTGTGGGAAAGGGAAACTCCAAGAAAACCCTCACACACGGTGTTTGTTCACCACAAACCCCACTTTGCGCAAGTTGGTATAGAACCAGGGCCCCGCAGCATGTGTGAACCCTCTGCCACTAAGCCACTGCGGCCCGGAAGTCCTCGAGACGAGACACATAGGCGTATACCTAACGTGTAATTTGTTCGTAGCGGGAATTTCTGTTATGGTATAGTTAATTACATACAATGAAAAACCGAAAATGTGATGTGGACAATCGCGAACAAGCAATAAACAATCTGCGTGATTTGTTTTAGATTTCGGAAAATAGGTTCTGCCAGATTTACGCTTATCGACTGTAATCGTTTATTTATTTATTTATTTATTTGGGAGGGAAGCAAAGTATAATACATTTCAGTCATTACACATGCAAAGAGATGTTTTATGGTAATTGTTTTTTGCTGAAATATAACTTCGGTATCTTTTATACGTGTTTAGGAGCTGAGATTATTATCTAATAATTATAAGGAAGATACAAGTTTTTTTTATTTTTTTTTATTTATTTATTTTTTTTTTTAACGAAGATACAAGTTTTTCACCTTCGTACAACAATTCATGTTTAATAGGCGTATAGAAGGGGCTCATGCCCAAAACATTGGGACTCCATTTCTGGGGCCCCATGTTGGGGGCCCGGTTCCTGACCACCACTGTGCTGAGGGGAATCGGATCTTTCCAACGTCACCATCTGTATGCAACAACTCCATGCTGAAACGAGAAATAGAGTGGACTCAAGCCCAACATTTCGGAACCACATTTTCTGGAGCTTCGAGGCCAGGGCCCAATTTCTGACATTACCGCTTTCGTTAATCGACCCCGACCTTTCAAACGCTAACACTATAGTACAACACCATGTTAAATAGGCAAATAAAAGAGACCTGAACCCAAACTTTTGGGATCTCATTTCTGGAGTCTCAGGTCCCGGAGCTTTCCAACACCACAATATGTATCCAATAACTCCATGCTCAAAGAAAAATATAATGAAGCCAAGCTCAAAATTTCGGGACACCATTTTTGGACCTTTGAGACAAGGGCCCAATTTCTGACGTTAACACTGTGCTCAGACGACCCGAACA
The DNA here is from genome assembly GCF_964235325.1 of Thermobia domestica. NCBI lineage: Eukaryota > Metazoa > Arthropoda > Insecta > Zygentoma > Lepismatidae > Thermobia > Thermobia domestica. The sequence goes on from NC_137466.1 coordinate 67,538,893, forward strand.
TTTAAAAACTTCACCACCCACCCACATACAATTCCATGTTTAATAGGCGTATAGAAAGAACCCGCGCCCAAAACTTCGGGACCCCATTTTTCTGGAGCCTCATGGCTGGGACCCGGTTTCTGATATCACCACTGTGCTCGGGAGACCCGGACTTTTCCAATGCCACCATCTGCATCCACTAACTCCATGTCTAACACGGCTTCCCCATTGTAGGAGGATTTTGACGAATTTTCTGCAGGTTCTTTACAACTATTTACAACGTTTCAAACTATTCATAAGAAATGAAATTTCAATACATTAGAAACTATGTTCTTTTAAAATGTTCAAAATGGATGACAGCATTGATTTCCAGTAATAGTTGTAAACTTTCGTAATTTTATTCTCTATTTGAATAGTAGTTTAATTTCGAATCTTTTACGGTTAAAAATATTTTTGTGAAATGTAACGGAATACATTGAAATGCTCCTACCCCCACGGGTACGTGTTCCAATTATAAATCGATTTGAGGTTCAGCGTACAAATGAGAAACTCCCAAAGCGAAGTACAATATTGTAACGTTGTTGACATACATATGAATAACTGGTGATTAGGTCGTTAAGCTGTACATAAAATCATATAAATTTTCATTCATATTACGCAGACAAGTACACACAGAACAGCATATGAATCTTTATCTGACTTTTGTTTCTCTAACTTTCTGATAGCCTTTAGAAATAATATCTTTACAATCGAAATATTCGTTAAACATTATTATTATTATTATCCTTCAATATTCATTATACATCATATTCTTCATTACTTTAAATTCTTCATATTACATAACTATTTTACATTATATTCCGTCGAAGCTGTTTCAAAGTTAGTATTACACTTCTGACATAGTCATCATTACAAATCATAATTGATTCTCAATCCATACGCCTGTAACTTGTCCATCCTACCTGCAGTGTGGATCCTACGCAGTTTCGATCCTACGCAGTTTCGACGCTACGCAGTTTCGACCGTACGCAGTTTCGATCGTACGCAGTTTCGACGCTACGCAGTTTCGACCGTACGCAGTTTCGATCCTACGCAGTTTCGACCGTACGCAGTTTCGATCCTACGCAGTTTAGGTCGTGTGGAGTCCATGAATATAACCCTAATTTATAGCTGCACAGGCTAAACAAATTAAAGAGAGAGAAAAAAATATATTTTTTGAGCGCATGATTAAAACTTAAATTATTTCAGGGCAACTGCGTAGGATCGAAACTGCGTACGGTCGAAACTGCGTAGCGTCGAAACTGCGTAGCGTCGAAACTGCGTACGATCGAAACTGCGTAGGATCGAAACAGGTTTTGAGCTGAATTTTTCGATCGTACGCAGTTTCGATGCTACGCAGTTTCGATCCTACGCCGCATTCCCGCAAAGAGTATGCCGGACATGATTTAAAATGGGTCCTAAAAATATTCACTCTTGTAAGGTATTTAAAATAATTTAATATTTTTTTTATTTTATTAATAAATAAATAAAATAAGAAGGTATGGTGACGGGAAAGAGAGGGAAGGGACGAAATAGACTACAATTGATGGATAATATTAAAACGGAAAGATCATACGCGAAGACGAAGAGGTTAACGGAGGACCGTGGAGCATGGAAGCTTCTCAGCTGCGGCAAGTGACCTGCCAATAAAGGCAGAATATCTATGAATAATAATAATAATAATAATAATAATAATAATAATAATAATAATAATAATAATAATAATAATAATAATAATAATAATAATAATAATAATAATAATAATAATAACAATAAACGACTGGACAGCTTTTGAAATATGAGTGTGCAGAAGAATGGATAGAATTAGTTGGGTTGAGCGGAAAACGAATGAGAGGGTGTTAGAAATGGAGGAGAAAAGAACAATTTTAGATTTTATTAAGAAGAGGAAGAGAAACTGGTTGGGACAATGGCTGTGAATAAACTGTATCATGAGGGACAAGACAGAGGGTGTGGTGGTAGGAAAGAGAGGGGAGGAGCGAAAAATACTGTAATTGATAGACGATATCAAAACAGAGAAGTCATACGTGAAGACAATGATATTAGCGGAAGACCGTGGAGCATGGAAGCTTCTCAGTTGTGGCAAGTGACCTGCCAATAAATGCAGAATACTTATGGTGATAATAATAATTATGACAATACCTTTATAGTAGCTGAAATGACCGGTCTTCGAAGGGTAAGAATAAATTTATAGGTAGTGTTAGCCTCGATATAAGTACTTTTTTAAATCCGAGACGAGACTAGAAACATTATAATTCCCGTCTCGGAAACGAGGTAAGGCGATAATCTCCATGTTTTCAAGATCACAGAATCGAGACGTGACGGAAAAATTTCTGGAGTCTCGTGGACGATACTAGTTCACCCAGGTCTTAGATCTCAAACACTGTTTTAGTGTTGATAAAGTTGATAATGTGATTGTACGAAAACAAGAAAGAACACTTATCAATTTTTAAAGATACGCAAATCATTACACAATATATTCCTCTAAGTCTTTTTCTTCTAAGCCTTTTTTCCTAAACGTTGTGACAAACATCTTGGCATTTGAAGGCGGCGCTCCAAGTTCCCTTTAAATGCTGCTAGCAAATGAGAGGCCAGCGGTATTGCCACGTTTATTTTGTACACATCCACGTCTATCCCCTGTCAACTGATCTCGCTATAGTTTGTCTGCATAGCCACAGCCACACCCTTTTACCACTTGGCAACGTCGCGGCAGAACTTGCGTTTTATTCGTTTAGCTGAAATGCCAAGACGTTTGTCACAGGCTTTAGTTAGCTGGGGACGATTTTCGGATCGCTGTCCTCCAGCTGTTTCTATGTTGTGTCACATCCACTGTGTCCCCACACACTACTGTATCGTTCTTAACACAATATCTCCACTTCTTCTTTGACCATTGTCGGGTTCGTTTCCCATTTAGGTCTATAGTATTCACTCGACGAAGTACGTATTCTAAAAATCTTCTTCGTATATGCCCAAACCATCTCACTCTTTTTTTCTTGCATTTTTCCTACTACTGGTCTCACTTTTACTATTCCTCGAATCACTTCATTCTTAATTTTGTTTTTCCGCATCACTCCATACATCCACCGCTCCATCTTCATCTCCACAATCAACTTGTGTTCCTCTCGCTTCTTCGTCGTCTCCGCTCCGAAACACAGGTCTCACTACTATTTTGTAAACTTTTCCATTAAGAGTCTTCACTACAGCAAAATTAAACTACCTCTAATTTTAGAGTTTTTCTGTAATGTCTTCAAAACAAATAAAAATATTCGAAAAGTAGTAACGTAGTGAACTAGACAACACGATTTTGCATGTGATACCGTTATCACAACTCATCTGTCTGCATTCGATTTGCAACTGCAGATAGATTTAGCATTTTCTTTTTTCGGATTCTGTAAATAGCGACATATGAAAAGCAGATAGGTGAATTGTGGTAAAGGTATCACATGCAAAATTATATTGTCTAGTTCACTACGTTTCTACTTTTCGAACATTTTTATTTGTTTTGAAGATATTACAGAAAAACTCTAAAATTAGCGGTAGTTTAATTTCGCTGTAGTGAAGATCCTTAAGGCGTATTCAGTACCCTACGGTCACACGATACTCCTACGGCTTCTCTCCATTTTGTTCAACCTCTGCTAATTCTTCATTTTTCTGCAGTATTGACCCCAAGTACTTGAACTTCCTCGTCATTGAAACCTCTTCTTCGTCCAGTCATATTCTTGTGTTCTCCATTACATTTTTTCTGAAAGGACATTGTAAACATTCTATATTGACTTTAATAATTCTAAGCCCTTTGTTCTCCAATGGTCCTCTCAGGGCATTTAAGTTCCCTTGCAGTGCTGATTTGGCCTCACTCACCAACATAATATTCTCCGCAAATAGCATATTTCAAAGTGGATATTTTTTGTAAGTTCGTCCGTCACAATTGCAAAAATCATATCGTTCATAAAACCTATTGTGACGAGAAAGAATTAAGAATTTAAGAAAGAAGTCAGGGCAATTTATGGAACGTGACCAGACGAGAAAGGTCTTTTTCGATGATCGAACAGAGACGATAAAGAATTTTCGGGGCGAAATGACACAAAGGAACCTTATTTCTCGTAGAAAATACATGGAAAATATTTGAAAAATATATGTTTAAACTCATTTCGCCCCTTCGGATACTTATTAGAATGAAATAACAAAAACCAAGATTGACTCATTCAAGAATACTAATTTAGAGCGGTGTAGACGTTATTATTTATGAAAAATATTAAACCTCCTTCCCCTCCCCGTAGGGTACGTATTTCAATCACAGTGTAATGAAAAAAAGTCAACTCAAACGCTAACATATTCAAAAAATCGTTCAACCTTTTTTCTTTCACTTTCACTATTTTATGAATACGAAATGGTAAATTAAAATATTATCAAACTTGCCTCCTTTCCCTTCTTAGGAGTGGAATTTTGGGAAACACTGGGACATGTGTCAACTTAATTTGAACGAGTTTGTGTATGTATATATATAGAATTTCATCTGTCAATTGAAGGACGTTTGAGATGGTGGATTTTTGAACCTGTTTTTCATCTTAAAATACGTCCAAGTATAATACATCAAAGCACGGGCGTTCTTAGGGTTGAGGAGGGGGACATGTCCCACCCAATAATTTTCTGTGTCATGATGAAGGTTGTCATCTAAGCGATATTTCACCGGAAGGACAGGGCTAGCTTGATTAAGTCAGAGATCTATAATATAGGCAATTTCTGAGGGGGTGCAAGAAATTACATTTTCCAGAGTTGTCAACATTAGTTACGTCTCAAGGCCAACATACACTAGCGTATTTTCAGCGCGCATTTTCGGTCCGTAAAATGATGTCGTAAATTTCGGTCCGTAAGTTGGCCCATACACCTAGCGTAAAAATAGGCGCGTAAAAGAAGAAGAAAAAGAAGCGGACATTTTTCGCTCTTCTTCTTGCCTGTTGTTTGAGCACATGGTAGTTTTCCAGTTTACTCAAGTTGCTTGAACAAGATGGATCTGTCTGAGGCCATGGTTTTAAGTGCAGGTGCTATAAACATTGTGTTGTAAAGTAAAAGAATAAAAAGAAAGCATAGAAGAAACAGAAAGATTTGGACCAGGAAATGGATTTTAGTTGGTATTGTAGCATGTTAATAGATAGATAATGCAATAAATAATATACTAATGATTACTGATAATTACACTAATAAATAATCAGCTGGATGAATCACACCGACAAGTTTTGTAGATAACTATACGAACATATTATACACACAACAGCATGTCAAACAATTGCAAGGGTGTTTTTTTTTTTTTTTCTCACTGCTCATGGTAGAGAGCACGTTGTTCTCAATATACTATTTCCATTAAACATGATCTGAAATACACTGTTGCAGCAAAGCTTTGTCAAAGTGGTACGTCACAATATGAAATAAACAGACTGCAGGGGCGCCCGAAGAAAATTTTCTAGAGCGGGACCCATCTCCATGGTTGCTATATTATGTCTCGTATTTAATATACATGGTTTGCTATATTAAGTATACATTTTCGTGAACCATCCTGCCCTCCCCTTCGGGCGCCTATGACAGACTGGGAGCCACGCCGAAGAGGATTAAAAATTCACATTTATCTATATTACGTCCAAGCAACTCAATCCATTTGGCCTATTTTTGGTACAATCTTAGATCATTGTACTTAGTGATCTGAGATCACTAAATATTTATATAAATCATACTTCGAAGGAGGAGGACACAGGACAGGGAAAAAGTTATATTGAATTTTTTACGAAGGGCCGCGGTGGCTCAGTGGTAGAGCGTTCACCTCTGGCGCTTGGGTTCCTGGGTTCGATCACAGCCCCCGCCAAGTGAACTTTGTGGTGGACAAATACCGTGCGCGTGGGTTTTCTCGGGGTTCTCCCGTTTCCTCCCACTTTCTTCATTCCACCATTTCATTCATTACTCATTATCACCGTCTCCTTTAACCTAACCGGCATAACCGTTGGACGTAAAACTTAAAAATTTCATTTCATTTTCAATTTTTTACGATGTAGATTGGAAACATTTAAATTTCTAAACAGACACAATGATGATTTAATACAATCTGAACGAGCTTGATGTGTGGTTTCCTCTTACCTTCCGAAATAAGCCTATTGTTTGGAACTGCAGTTTACAAAAAATAAGGGAGTAAAGGAGTGTTCCGATAGTTGAATAATTGATTAATTTTTTTGTTATACAATGTTTTAGACTGTTGACTTTGGTCGTTAAAAAGTGGGTTACTGAATGATAAATTCAATTTAAAGAAAATATGATTTATTAATGGTTGCAGCTTTCGTTTTTTTTTCTTTCTTACAATATTAACGAAGAATATAGTAGTAACAAAAAATGAAATGAAATCTTTAAGTTTTACGTCCCACGGTTATGCCGGTTAGGCTAAAGGAGACGGTGATTATGAGAGATTAGTGAAATGGTGGAATGAAGAAAGTGGGAGGAAACGGAAGAACCCCGAGAAAACCCACGAGCACGGTGTTTGTCCACCACAAAGTTCACTTGGCGGAGGCTGGGATCGAACCCGGGACCCCAAGCACCAGAGGTGAACGCTCTACCATTGAGCCACCGCGCCCCCATAGTAGTAACAAATAGAATAAATTATCCCCTCACGGAATAGAGTACCAATTTTTACTACCTTATCCACAGCTCAAAAATAGACCAGAAAGAGAAAACAAGACTTATACAACTACCTCCAGCCCCCTTCTTTATAAATAGTTTGATCCTTGTTACCTCGGCTTTTGTAAGTTGAAGGAATCCTCCCCGTTGCTTCCACCTACCTTTTTTTTATTTTAAAGTTTATCTTGCCATTTAGTTTTTATCAAGTTGTTAAAAATAATTTAAATATTTATTTATTGAAAGGTTGGGTGTTAGCGGATTTAGGTAATTTCATCACCGGTGATTTTGTCACCAAAATATTAGCATGTAGGTTATTTCGCTCACCGGAAATTTCGACATAGTAATTTCGTTACTTGTAACTTTGTCACCAAAATATTAGCATGCAGGAAATTTTGTCATGGTCATTTTTTCACCTTTGTTGAACTAAGTAGAGACAAAGTAAACGACCGAAACAGCTGACCTTATCTTAATCAAAGTTGGAAAACAATTTAGTTGGTGTTCGACTCTGGAAAATCAAAGTTTCGGATCCTCGAAGCAAGAACAAACAGCAGTAAAATAACACAAGCAAATGTTAAAAGCACAGGCAAAATGGGCCAGTAATGGATTTATATATCACTATTTACAAAAATTAAGTTTTGGCAATATTAAAATTTCAGAACAGAAAATTAGCAAACAAAATATAACTTGTATTAATGCAATAAATGGTTTACATGTTCATTTTCTACTATTCGTAACATGATAGGAAACAACAAGCAATTTTTTTTCAAACATTTAGTTCCAGTGTTATACGTTAAGCACAAAGATTAGAGCCGTTTCTGAAAAATCTGAAACACTCTTCTAGTTTGCTGTTTGGGTGGTTGCCCCACAGCATCTTGAAGTACAGCTGAAACCGTTGCTTCAACTTGAATTTCATGAATAAGCTTCCAAATAGTTGCGTGGGACATTCCTACCAGATGATGAAACTTCTAGTTCCACAATTCACAAATATTATTTATCCTAGAATTGCTGTTAAAGGTAGATTGGTGAACATTCCAATTGTCTGGGGGATATAGACGGGGCACATTACGCAAACAAAATTCCCAGACCGAGCTTTAACACGGCGATACGTGTTTGACACGTAAGTGCTATCAAAACAGTCCAGAAGTTCCAGCTCTTCCTCCGAAGTCACTTGTATTAATCGATGCACATCTGCTATTGGAAGAAATGCAAATCTGTTTATTTTCTCGCAAAATAAACGAAAATTTTAATTGCTCTTGTACCGTTCTAAGAGTCCAAGCTCTTGGACCTTCCTCCATGTTGACTGAGTCAGGTGAAAAAAGTAACGCTATAAACGAGTTGAATCTCCAAAAGTTGAATTTACGCTATAATAAAATCCATTAGCATAGTTACAGGTCCGGATATTCAGTAAATTCACTGCACTGATGCACCACCACACGAAACAGTTCTTCATATGAATTTTGTGTCTTGGTCTACATTAGGGCGTATACCTAGTAAAGAAAGTCTCACCTCAAACAACATATATATATATATATATATATATATATATATATATATATATATATATATATATATATATATATATATATATTTTTTTTTTTTTGAGCCATTGAAAAGTTGCGTTCACAATCCATATTTCACTTTTTAATAGGTTGATAAGGCTATATTTAAAGGAAACATCCAGAAATATTTATACGTTTTTCTTCCTTTATAGAAATTTGTTCTCTTCACATATGTATATCCAATAACAATTTGCCAATGTTTACTCAGAGTTCAAATATAATATAATTCTTTTAATAGCTCTTTAAAAAGGCCACTCTTTTCAAATGACTCTGTTAACTTGGAAGGTCCAAGAGTTTGAACTCGGAGAACGGTACTAGAACCATGAAAATTTTCGTCTATTCTGCGGGAAAATTAACAGATTGGCGTATCTTCCCATATTTGTTTATTATTTTCTGTTCTGAAATTTTTATATTCGCGAAATTTAATATTTGTAAATAGTGAATAATGAACCCATTAGTGCCCCATGTTGCCTGTGCTTTTAACATTTGCTCAAGCAGACATTATTTTCTCCTACTGGTGCTTGTTCTTGCGTCGAGTACCAGAAACTTCAATTTTGCAGAGTTCAACACCAACTGAATTGTTTTCTAAGTTTTATTAAAATAACGTAATCTGTTTGATCGTTTGCTTTGTCTCTATTTAATTCAACAAAGGTGAAGAAATAACCGTGACAAAATTTCCTATATGACAATATTTCTGTGATAGAATTACTGGAAACTTTTATCTCTTGTCTCAAATACAATATCTAAAATATGTAACTCTTTATTTAATAAAAATAATATATTTTGATTATGCTGCAGTTTTGGCAGTTGAAGATTAAAGAAAACAATTTCAAAAACTTTTTCGAGTTCATTCACTGTACTTGTATTATGTTCTAAAAGACACTGGTGATGAAATTATCGTGACATTATTTTCGGTGACGAAATTACCTATATGGTAATATTTTGGTGACAAAATTACCGGTGACGAAATTACCGTGACGAATTTTCCGGTGACAAAATTACCGTCGCCCGGTGTTAGCATGCGGGGTCAGGTTAAATTCAGTTCTACTCTGGTTTTCGTTTATTGCCAGTTTATATCTGTTTATTTTCATGTTTTCTTTAAATGTAGTCTTTAGTAATTTACTGTATTAAAAAAATGTTTTAAACTTAATGACTTTTTTCTTCGTTCTTGCTGTCGGGTATGTGACATGAGGGTAAAATCCACCCGAACTTGAGGGTTTCCACATATACATACAAATCAATTGAGTAGTAGTAAGGGCGAACTCAACATCGGATAATTTTCTTTAAATTCGAGTGATAAGTTTCTAAACTTAATACTTTTATCAGATTTCCAAGGGAAGGTTTTCGAATTTTCTTCCTATCCCCCAAAATAAAGGAAGTTCACTGATAGATGAAAATAAAAATACAAACGCGATTTTATCGAAAATGACTAACGTTTCTTCTCGTACATCAATATTTCATTACCACTTTTATTATCTGGCATAAGTTATTTCTGTGATAAAAATACAAAAAGGTTAGTTTACTCTTGCTTGAGAGTTTTTTCGAGATATTTTCTCAAATACGAGTCAGTTAATTTTGTTCGTAATTGATAAATAAATGGTTTATTAATAACCGGACAATATGACGTAACTAATTTTTCCTGAAAAAATCCACAACGGGTAGTTTACTCTTGAGGGAGAATTTTTTTCGAATTTCTGAAAAACGCCTTAGGTGATAGTTCATATTTCATAAATAAATGTTTAATTAATAGCCTGCAATATGGAAACATCCACACGAAGGAGTCTTGAAGATGAGTTTCTACTATGTTCAATATGTAATGTCTATGAAAAATATACACTATTAAGTAGCAGATTGCGTCAATTATGTCAATTCTCCTAATAATGATGCATATACTACTTACAAACATGGTAAAATGATTGAATTGTTCGTGAAATAAATTATTTAAATGACAAGTATTGAGTGTTACATAATATTTTATGGCAATATACCTTAAGTTGACATTTATCTAGGAAGGTTTGATAGTACTCCCAACACTAAGATTGAGAAATGCTTTAATAAGTTAATATAAATTTATGAGTGTATTTTCTGTAAATGCGTGTAATTTTCAATTCTGGTCTTAGTTATGAGCTCTTTTGGGCTTAAATCTATTGTACTTTTCAGGTAAGTGTTCGTAAACATATCCCCATCATGATGAGATATAATACAATGTTGAAAAATATTCAACATGGCCAGAACCTCGAATTGAACCAGAACTTTTACGGCTGGGAAGCAACCATACAGAAAAAAAAAACTGTACAACGATTTGCTATTTGACTTAGTATATAAGCATTAATGATGAAATAGGATTATTATTAGATTTAAATATTTGCACAAACTGAGGTTTGGAACAATATACGAAGAAAGAAACATTATATATCGTGGTTTATTGAATTTTTTTACGAGTAATATAAAGATCGCGTGAAAAAATAGTTACTTTCTGAACCTATTTCGCTATAAATTCTTGTAAAGTTGAGAAAGTACTTAAAATAACAAGCAGCACATTGTCAAAATAGCAAGAATCGTCATCGAATTTCGATATTCAAACTCAATTATTTACTCCGTGTTATCAGGGAAATATCGGATAGTATCTTGTTCAAGGTCAGGATTACTACTATTTAAACTTACAGATACAGCACTAGGCCATTTTACTCTGAAACATTTTAACAATTTAATAACAATTTGAGGTCAAGATGGTACAAGACAACAGCGACATTACAAAAATAGCTTATTTAATAGATGATCTGAAAGTATACTCACTTGAAAAAACGTCTACAGTTTCTGGTAACTGATTATAGGTACTGATCTAATTTTGTTTAGAAGGGACCTTTGGATAATATTAACTCTCACAGCTCGAGTGTAAAAGAGATCACTAGACCGTGTTGTTCTCGCGGGTACGCGAAAATTGATCTGACTTAACAACTGTTCATATGATATGTGGCCATTTACAATTTTTTGGAAAAATATTAGGTCAGAAATTTTGTTTGTCACTAGGGGAGGTTTGATATTGAGGGATTTTAAAACGTTATTTTTTGGAAGTGTTCGGAGGTGAGGTACTCGGTAGGATACAATGGCTAAAAAGAAATTAATTACGGAATTTAATTTTTTAAATGAGTAGGGCAGGCCATAGACCAGATAGGAGAACAATACTCAATAGTGGGAGCAACATATGATTTATAGATAATTTTCAATTCGGCAAGAATTGGTCAAATGCTATTGACAGTCATACTTTTTTTTTTAAAAAAAATATCACAACAGAGGGCCACAGCGGCTCAGTGCTAAAGCACTTATCTCTGGTGCGTGGGGTCCCTGGTTCAATCCCCGTGCAAATAAGTTCGTGTCGGCAACATCATGTCCGTGGGTTTTTTCGGGGTACTCTCGTTTCCTCCCAAATTTCATTCCACCAATTCTGTCATCATCATTTACTTGGCTTAATTATTGTATTCTTTAGTCTAAATGGCATAATCGTGGGAAGTTAAACTCAAAGATTTCATTTCAGTATCACAACGTGGGTAACTCTGAAGGTGTGACTTCATCTTTATATGCGCCTTTACCTGTGTGAAAAAAAAACTAATGTCCAAATATTAAATTAAATCTTAAATTCCTAGTCGAAAGGCATCAGGTTCGATAAGTTTAGCGAGCCTATATGAGAAGTAGAACCCGAACTGCATGAGCTTTCGCCTAGAATCGAACAGGGCGCCCCGCACAGAGGACGGGTACGCTGACTATATAGCCACGGAGGAGCTCTCATAATTTGCGAATTCAGATTAGGAAGTATTGGATTTAAATACCTTTTTCTCTATACACTCAAAATTAATTATGAATTTTAATTAGGAAATAATGTATCGTTTTGTGCAATAGGAAATATTAGTTTAGCCGAAATCATATATTGTATGGAAAGACTGAAACTAGATTGGAATGATGATTTCTGGTGAGTCTACCAGCAAACCTCAGCAACGATTCGCGAGGACAACACAAAAACAGGTTTTCTCTTCTGAAAACAATAAGACCAGACCAGGGAGAAGGCCGTGGAAAGGGCAAGAGACCACCTGCTGCTCGAAAACCCTTTCATCTGAGCCGTTTTTACGCGCCGTATTTACGCTCGAAGTTAAAAGCAGCCAGACTTTTCCAGCGTATAAAAATTCGGTACGTAAACGTACGCCAGGCCCCATACACTAACGTATTGACAGCTGCTAACAAGACTAGCGCAAGAAATTTTATGGCTACGGCGGAAAAATACGTCAGTGTATGGCTCGTATCATATCAATGTTTAATTTCTTCTACGATGTTAAAAGTCGTTTGGGTAGATTGTAGTATTAAGTTTGAGAAAGATTCTTCATCACTTCATCATAAAAGTTGTTGTTGTGCGTACGTATCTATACACCTGAAACGGTTATTCTTTCGTTACTTCTTTGTATAACTCAGAATCTATGAACATATGTCAAACAGCCACTTGCACTATATGTGCACTGCGGTACCATTATTTATAAATTATAGTGTTGCATGCATCACGCACAGTCAAACATTCAATGCAGTAGATTAATGAAATTAGCAATATATTCAGTCAGTCGCCCAAAGCAAAAGCAAAAGCAAAATTTTATCATATTCAGGAATAAGTTACATTGTGGTCCTTTGACAAATATTTCAAAGATACGTCCTCTGTATCCAATTCGGAGGTTGAATAGAAAATATCCGATTAAAAAGAAGTTATAAAGAAATATGAAATAATATTGCAAACTTTTGAGGAGCTGGTTGAAGATAACGAAAAATCAAGTGGTTTCCCTTAGAATTTCGAACATGGAGCTACTTATTTAACTTGACTGAATTATAGCTCTTTGCTGAATAAAACATTTCAGGGAAGGACTGTTGTCCTGTCAGGACTGCTGGAATCTGTGGAATTGATCTCAAGGGCCATTAGGGACACGTTCGGGAAGAAAAGTTTCCTGCAGCATTTGCGAATTTGCGGGAAACAAAATGAACTTCATCTTCTTCCAGTAATCCTTCCAAGATTGAAAAAAAATTCAGAAAGACTTACAGGACCTCAACCTGTTTATACATATATATCTACAGAAGACTTCAATAAAAAGAATATTACGAGATATTTCACTGAGCTCTTTTGGGATAAAAAAAATATATTTGACATCCAGGATTTAAGCAAGGCCTAATTGTGGAAAATTTTACTAGCAGGGGAAAACTGCGGTGAGTATTACTCTCTTTATTGTGATATAAATCTGTACCTTCAATTGAGGGCCGTCGCAGTTCAGTGCAGAGCGTTCACTAATGGTGAGTGAGGCCACTGGTTCGATCCCAGCTCGCGCCAAATGGGCTTCGTGATAGGCAAACACCGTGTACGTGGGTTTCTCGGGATTTTCCCGTTTCCTCCCACTTTCTGCATTCTCATAATTACATAATCACTGGCACATATAGCCTACATGACATTATCGTGGGACATAAAAATGAAAGATTTCCTATTTTTACAAAAATAAAATAAAATAATTTATCGGAGTACAAGTAAACCTAACTTACAATCCAATATTTTAGTTTTTCAAATAATTTCATATGATAATCATTGGCGGATATCTGGACCCGAGGACGCCGTAATAAGGCGAAATCCAGAAAGTAATCGAACCAAGCAGAAAAGTACCCAAAAAGAAAATTGTCCCTGCACAATATCTGAGTTTACTGTTCTTTTATTTACAATACAAATTTGATTGAATATTAAAAGTGAATTGCTCGAAATCTACTTTTTCGTTTTTTTTTTATTAGGAGGGAGGAGAACAAGTAATAATTTTTTAAATATTTTTTTCTACCATTTTGCAATTCCAAAGGAGATTACCGTTACAAGCATTGTCTTCTTTGACACACTACTCCTGGTCCACTGGGAGAGTTTGAAAAGTAGCTAGCTTTTAAATACATAAAACACACACACACACACACACACACACACACACAGTTATTAGTAGTAACATCAAGGCTCACGGCAGTCCACCAGCCAAATTATCTGGCTGGAATATTACACAAATAGTGATGAGCAAATGCAAGACCAAGACCAAGACCTGGGTGGTCTTGGTCTTGGTCTTGGTCTTGCACTGGAATCTTTGGTCTTGGTCTTGCACACCCAGTCTTGGTCTTGGTCTTAGCCTTGCTGCAAGAGTCTTGCAAGTCTTGTTCTTAAGAAATCTCGTACGTAAATTTTACTCTGGATAAATTCTACAATGCGCCAATAGTAACGAAACTACAATGTATGTTTCTAAATGAAACATAGTTTACCTTCGTGTAAGTATGATGATAGTATACAACATAAGTGATAATCTTTTTTTTTTTTTTTTTAATGGGTCCCCACGCTTCACTACTTATAAGATAAATTACAACGTTTCATAATCTTTTTATATTTTTTAACAGATTCAATACTCCAATTGTTCTCAAATTGGGGAAGCACATGAAAGAAAATCAAGACGGCACAGGATACTGAAATACCATAAATTGCTAAATTATTTTTACACTCTAAAGGCGTCAGAGCTTTTATATTTTCAACCAAGTTTAGCTGATCTTTGAATTGAACAAACTTCCAATTAAATATTGAGATTTTATTTTACTCATTCCAATATGTACTATATGGAACAGAAACATGGACATTACGCAAAAACGATGAAAAAAAAAAAAATGTTGGAGGTTTTCGATAAAAGGAGAGAATTAGTTGGGTTGAAGGGAAAACGAATGAGGTGTTAGAAATAGTAGCAGTAGGGGAGAAAAGAATTTTAGATGTAATTAAGAGAAGAAAAAGGAACTGGTTGGGACATTGGCTGAGGAGGAACTTTATTATGAGGGACATGCTAGATAATATGGTGGAAGGAAAGAGAGGGAGGGGGCAAAGAGACTGTAGTTGAAGGAAGGTATTAAAACAGAAAATTGCTACGTAAAAACGATGAGACTAGCTGAGGACCACCGTATATCGAAGCTTCTGAGTTGCAACAAATGACCTGCAAATAATGGTAGAATAGCTATGATGATGATATGTTAATAATATTGGCCAAAAAGGGAGAGAGAAAAATTAAAATAATAACCATGATAACCAAACCTCTTAATATTTTAGTATAATTTGAGTAAAAACTGAAAACGACTCAACTGTTCATGTCTTTTGTGTAAACTCAACTTATACAAATACTTTGATCTATATTAGAAATACAAAAACACAGCATCAAACTCCAGGTTATTTGAAATAACTGTACAAAATCATTCTCACTGGTGAATATGGATTATGTATTGTTGTATAATGTTATATTGCTCAATGTTCGTGTGCGATATATCTGAGGAGGCTAAAAGTTATATTGATAAATAATTATGCAATGTATAAGCACCCGTCCATGAAATCAAACTTGCGGTCACATACACAAGTTTTTGTCAAGTCATGAAAATGTTATTTCGATATTAATTTTTTGAGCACACATTAAAAATTTCTAACGGATGCTTGATCCTTGTAGCCAAGGCCATACCCATGTAGTCGGCACCTATGGTGTGCGGAATTACCGATGTTCAATACTACATTTCTCTTTAGTGTTAGAAGAACACCACTAATATGTCTTGAAATGGTGTAATAACTAGTTTTGCGTGTCACGATTATGCACCGAGGCTAAGAGAGATGGTGATGATGAGAAAAAATGAATGAAATGGTGGAATGAAGAAAGAAGGAGGAAACGGGAAAACCCCGAGAAAACCTACGCACACAGTCTCTATCCACCAAAAAGGCTCATATGGTGCAAGTTGGGATCGAACCAGGAACCCCAGCACCAAAAGTGAACGCTCTACCACTGAGCCGGTACTTGTGCAAGACTCTTGCGCAAAAATCTTGGTGTTGGTCTTGCACCCCTTGGTCTTGGTCTTGGTCTTGCATCGGAATTCCTGGTCTTGGTCTTGGTCTTACATGCAAGACTCTTGCAAAAACTGCAAGACCAAGACTCTTGCGCTCATCACTATAACTCAAAACAACACAGGCATTTTTCAACATCCATAATTTTGCTTTTCACAAAGACAGTGCTACGAAAATTAACTCCGTCACTAATCTTAACAAGCCCATGTTCATTATAAAATTTCAAAGTTTTACTTCCAACCGTTTTCAAGATAGAAGGTCATGGAATACTCAGAAAACCCCAAATTTTGGCACTCATTCATCGAAAAATATGTATAGAGGTGGAAACTTTAAATTTGACACAACCATAGATTTTTTAATACAAGTAAAGGGAAACTTCTGAAAACTCAAAATTTCGCACTCCAAGGGTTAAATTAGGTGGCAAGACCATAATTATGTCATTGGGTTCAAAAGTTATAGAGTTTCCTGTAAACATAGAAACTTGAAATATAACACAAATGTGAGATTTGATACAAGTAAAGAGAAAAATTCGAAAAGTAGAAAAGTTTTTCCTCCAAGGAGGAAAATTAGGGGGCAAGACCCAAATTACGTCATTTAATTTTTCGAACATTCATAACTTAGCTTTCCATCAAGATAATGGAACGACAATTGGCTGCTTCACTTACCTTCTCGAGACCATATCATTAGTTAAATTTTAATGTTTTATCTACAACCGTATACGAGATACAGACTCATGAAGTCCTTTTTTAAAAAACTCAAATTTTGACTCTTAATCATTCATTAAAATCCATAAGAAACTTTTTACTGTAGAAGTGGAAACTTGAAATATGGTATAAATAAAGGATTTGTGATACAATTAAAAGAAAAATCAGGAAATTGGAAATTTTCATCTCTAAGGAGGAAAATTAGGGAGCAAGGGCAAAGTTACATAACTTGATTCAAAAAACCTATAGAAAACTTCCTGTAGACATTGAAACTTGAAATTTCGTTGAAATGTAGAACATGTGGTACAAGTAATGAAAAAAATCTGAAAATTGGAAATTTTCCCCTCCAAGAAGAACAATTAAGGCATATAGGCAAAATTGCATATACTTGTGTTACTTTATTCACATGCTATAGGGTACTTCCTGTAGATATGGAAACATGAGATTTGGTATAAATCTAGCTTGAAATTTGGATAAATAATGGAAAAAATCTAAAAGCTGGAAGTTTCTTCCTCCAAGAAGGAAAATTAGAGAATAAGGTTCAAATTCAAACACAGCTCGCCATTTGATTTAATATCTATAGGATACTTCCAGTAAACATGGAAACTTTAAAGGGTGTAACCTGACAAGACAGTGAAAAGTTCCCTTACACGGATTGCTGTAATATTTATACCAAAGGTACCTCATATCCAAAGATAACTTTGGACGGAAAATCAACTTCAAATTCCTTCGAATTTCGAAGTTATTGTTAAAAATTCGGAAATCAAAAATTGTTCATATCTCTGAAACGAATGAAGTTACAAGGCTGAAACAAAACATGAACATACTTTGCTTAAAGTTCCTTACCGGTAACTAGAAACAATGTATTTCACCCTTCAAATTCCTAGCAAAAAGCACGTTGAAAATATTTTTCTTTATGTTTGATTGATCACCTAATTTCCACCATAGAATTAGCACCAACCTATCTATAATATATCTTTACCATAGTTTGATACTCGTGGTGCAACTTGGTGTAAAATGAGGAAAACCAAAGATATGCCTGGAAGATATGCAACTCACGTCGCGCCACAAATGTTTTGGCCAGCTCGAACATTCTCAAAAGTCAAAGATGGACGAGTTTGAATTTCTGACTCGTCATGAATGGCTTTATATGCCAGTATAACTCTCATAATCTTAAACATCGTGAGAGCACTAGTACCATTGATTTTCAATCTGCCTTAGTAGGATACCAATATTTTAAATCGTAATTTATAGAAAACAACATTTTTGATTATCCCTACATATAATGTATACTAATATATTGTGCACACAAGTTAAAACCACATCTCCGCCATGTGCAGTTGCCCCTTGTTAGTTTGAAAGCTTATTTAACGCGCTAATAGATAGTGTAATTGGGGATGTTAGAACTGACAAGTTGCGCTTAGGATTTTGTAAACACTGAATTTTGGTAGAGCGTAGAGTATAGGATTTGACCTGTGTGGCATATGAATAAAATTAAATATATATAAAAGAAATAGATTGTGATGTTGAAGGGGTTGAAAAGGGTGAGAAGGGAGTAACTTTTAGGACTGATTAATTTACTTGCACTTACTTGTAAATTTTGGTGTTTTTTTTAATGATTTTTTTAGTAGATTGATATTTGTTTATTTTTCGGTTAGTTGGTTGTTTAAGTAGTTGTGAGTTAAGGGTTTGCGAAACCCGGGCAGGAAAACTAACGTTGGTAATATAGTAAATTTAATTAAAGTTGAAATTGTTTTTTAATTGATTATTTATTGCAACTGATAGTTGCAACGTTAGCTAAGGCGGTGTTTTTAAGTTAGAGCAAGATGAACTTTTTGTAAATTTGGAATTGTGGTTTGTGTTTTTATATGTTGATTTGTTTTTCTATATGATTTGGACTATCTTTTTTAAAAAGTTTTTATAAAGGTTTTTGTTTGATGTTTTTTATCGGTTAATATTTTGGATTGTTGATTATTTTTTTTAGTTTTGATGAAAAGTGCGTACTTATAGATTAATTAAAGGTGAGGTGATGATAGGAATGCTAATAGGGAAACAATTTGTTGTTTTTATTGATTAAAAAATTACATGTATAAGAAAGAAATGACAGACAGCAAGAGAACATTTTAGTAGGAAAAGCAAATGAACTTAGAAAAAAAATTGAAAAGTAATTTAACATTAAATGAACGATTATACTTTTTGCCGTATTGAATTTTAAAGTAAAATGTTTTAAAGTCCGAAATAAAATGTTTTATTATGTGTTTAAATACACATATCTTTACAATATAATGTATATACAAAATATCATAATGCATAAGATGATGATAATACAAAAATATTCAAAATGTTTTTGCAATGTCTTTCCTGTATTAAAAAAAAAAAAAACATTTCAAGGAAAATGAAGGATAAGTATGTGGAACCATCAATCTTAATCACTATGTGCGTTATTACTGGAGTGCCAAAACCGGCAAAACACAATTTGCTTAAAATCTCTTTAGGCCGAACAATCTTAGCAAAGTATAGAGCATGTGAAAGGTAATAAATGTTTGTAACGACATATCAACAATATCAAACTGTTCGATTCCCGTGTGCACATTCACAATTATACGGCTTTAGATCCGAAAATCCTATTTGTATTTGGAATAAAATCAATATAACACCTATATGTCTTAATACTAGTACGTCGAGATCGTACCTGGAACTTAACGGTCTTGGTATTTTCTTTCAGGAAATGGAGATTGATGCTGTTATTTTTTCATCATTGCATGAGTTGAGTTGATTTTCAGCAGCGAGGGTATATGAGACGTAGACCTACTGACTAATCCGAACCACATGGGCTCCCACCAGGAATCGAATCCGTATCTCCCACGCCGAAAGTGCGTATGCTAACTGCTTAGCCACGAAAGGAGCACTCGTTCATTATTTCAGCCGAGTAGGAAACTGCCTAAGACAACTAATAGGAACCTATAAAAATAATTTTTAGATCTCTTTCTGTCAACTTCGGGAAATCCAGGGTGTCCGCAGATGAGACTTTTGCGAAAGAAAGTGTATACGTGTCCCAACCGTGCTCTTCTACTTCTAACCCTAATGTGTTCTCTGCGATGTTCCATTTGTTGAACTTCCTCGCCTAGGCAATCGTCAGAATTAAAACGATTACCAAAAGTTTTATGTACATAAGAAGCTATCCTGCATAACAATCCAGCCTGAGGAAGCAATTTGTTTTCCAGTTGGTGACGTAGAAGACAATACGTGACCAAGAATACCATGAACGGCTTCAACAGCCCAGCGAATTTTTGTAACATAGAAGGAAATGTTCGCCTCAGCCGTTGTCAATTGCCCCCATTTACCTTTCAGTGTAGGTATTAAAACTGTAAACCCTCTTCCTTCCAAATATTCAGTTCTACCCCGAAAGCTGCGATTGACACAATAAATATTACCTTGGGCCATGAGAATCACTAGCCCGTTTGGATCTTATATGTTAGCCCCAGCTAGGGATGCGCACGAGACAAGATTTGTGGCTGTCTCGTCTCGAAAATGTGCTGTAAAAGTGATGTCTCGACTCGAAAAATGTATATTTTTCTATTGGAAGAGCCGTGTCTCGACTCGAATTTTGGCAGGAAAATCCTATCTCGACTCGTCTCGTGCGCATCTCTAGCCCCCGCATATCTACAATATAACCAGTCTTAGTGTAAATAGTAAATCGTTTATAGAGGCAAGTTTCTTTTTTTTATCCAGGGTACGATTTTCATTCATACTCATTATTCAACCTTTCGAATATAGCTTCCATCAAAGATTAGTACCAAACGGTTAACAGTATTGGTGAAGTTTCGTTGCCACAATAGCTTTTTCAATCATCATGAGCTCTTCTCGCGAAAAGGTTGTTGCTACTCCGAACTTATAGGGTAAAACGATATTTTTCGAAGGACGTCATAACAGATGCACACATCTCCGAAACTTGCTGTTCCCTTTCCAGTCCTAGAATTGCAGCACTACAACTATTCGAATTGTCAGTACGCAGTTTAAGCACAAACATAACAGTAGTTAAATGACAGTTTGATTATCAGCGGCACTAGCGCTCTCACACGGTGGCTCGAAGAGGTATGATTATGAGACTTACACTGTCATGTAGAGATATGCATGACGAGTCAGAAATTCAAACTCGACCATCTTTGACTTTCGTTCAGGCAAGAACATTCATGGCATAACGTGGATTGCATATCTTCCAGGCGTGTTCGACTTTGGTTTTCCTCGTTTTACATCAAGTTGCTCCACGAATATCAAACTATGGTAAAGATATACCTGTATTATAGATGGGTTGATGCTACTACTATGGTGGAAATTAGAAGGTGGTCACTCAAACATAAAGCAAAAATATTTGAATTCGAATACTTTCAACGCGCATTTTGCTAGAAATTTGAAGGGTGAAATACATTGTTTCTAGTTTTCGGTAAGGCACTTCAAGCAAAATATATGCATATTTTGTTTCATTCTCTTAACATAAGTCGTTTTCGAGATATGAACAATTTTTGATTTCCGAATTTTTAACAATAACTTCGAAATTCGAAGGAATTTGAAGATGATTTTCCGGCCTCTTTGGATATGAGATACCTTTGGTATAAACATCACGGCAATCCGTATAAAGGCACTTTTCACTGCCTTATCCGGCTACACCCTTTGACACAATTGTATGATTTGTGGAAAAGGAAAAATTCCGGAAACTGCATATCTTCCCCTCCAAGAAGGACACTTAAGGAGCAGGGGAAAATTACGTAATTTATAGTTACGTCACTTGATTCAAAATTTATAGGGTATTTACAGTAGATATGGATGCTTAAGTGGCTCCTTGTATCGTATAACTCTAACGCTCTAACCTTTGGTGCTAACTCTCTCATCTTTGGTGCGAGTGGTCCCAGGTTCGATTCCCGATTAAGACACTCAGCCGAAAATTTGTTAAAGCTTTTTCATGCCAGCCTCTGAGCTTTGCCTAGGTTTTCCTCATTCACATCAGGCAAATGCCTGGATGGTACTTAACATAATGGTCTCAGGCCGTTTCCTTCCTTACCTATTTATTTCTTTCTCCAAGTTCCCCGGGTAGGGTAATCACCGAGGGACATCCCTCATACATGGCTATAGATGCCGCTATATTTGGTGGCCGGAACAGACTCAGCTAACGTTGTATGTGGTGTCCGGATCTGAACGAAATTTGGTGAAGAAGTAGCCTTTCATCTAATAAATATTGGTGGTCTAGCTTGGTCAGGATCAGGCTCGGTTCGACAAAAGAGGTTGTGTTCCACAACTTTGTTTGGTTTACCTCTTCTTGTTATAATAAGATGTCCATGCCTTGTAATCAAAGTTGAGGACATGAAACTTAGTGTTTGTACTTTGTAACGTGCCACTATGTGCTCCGTCCTGGGCCGCTGGTTGTAATAACCAGGACAATTATTAGAATGCGGGATTCGTACTTTATATGTATAATTGCTATATTTTACAAGTAAGCATTTAAAAATATCCATGCAGAATTATCGGGAGGTATTCTATATTTTAAGTGCATTTCAGACTAGATCTAACTTAAATATTACCAGAATAATGCAAATTTCTTTTAAATTAAAAAAAAAAATAGTGAAATACTAAGGTAATTTGGTTAAGTAAAAGTAACTGATTTTCTAGCTTGTCAAATTTTATAACAAAAATCATGAAAAATTATATATGCAATACAGAAAAATATTGAATGAAATAACAACAATATTTAAGCAAAATTGAAAAATCCAAAAATATATATATCTAAATTGAATTGTACTATGCTTTCTTTTGAACAAGATTACAACTTTCGTGTATGAATCCAATAAATATGATAAATAATATACCTCGTAATATTTATAAATCCAATTATAAATTCAATATTTGATCTTCAGGAAAAAATTTAACAATAGATATTGAGAATATTAAATAATAAAGATTTAACACTCACCCAATTAAATATGCTTTGAACAACCATCAAATACCTTCAGGAGGACAGTTTCGAATTTCCTCTGTTAACTCGATTTTTATATTATCACACCAATTATAGATATTTAGGTATAGAAAATAGAACTTTCACAAATATAATAGGTTGATATTTTGAGAACTATTAACAATTTTCACATAATTCTTGAAATTTAAATCACGATAATTTTCTGGCTAAACCACTACCATGAAACCGTTAAAGATTCACATTAAGCAGAGATAAACCTTGCCCAGTTCGACATATCGTTTCGAATGGCTGTTCAAACTTCCTACAGCTCATTCGAACGTATGTGTTTTCAGAGATTTCCGCTAGAGGCGCTCTAGTACCCTGAAGTGTAGGTACTGAAAGCATAACCTTCTAGGATATCATTGACATTAGAACTTTTTTTTTTTTTTTTTTTTTTTATAATGTGATCTCATCACACGTAACAAATATCGCCCTCCCGGCTATAAAAAGTTGGCACAACTTTTTATTTCTATTTTAAACCATAATTTTAAAGTATTCTTATTCCAAATTTAATTATGAATAGATAGATTCTGTTAATCTTGCTAGGTATCTATTACTATTAACTTCTACCAGCTAATTAATCAACTACTGATTCTAACTAACCATCACTCTCACTGTTCATTACATACCAAACGAAAAAAATAACTGAACTAAAGAAAAAAAAATTCCCCATAAATTCAATCACACCACCTAACATTCTATTAATCCCAACTACTCTAGTTAGTTAGTAAGTATTAGTTATTACTAATAGTCCCTATCTATTCATAAAGTTTTACAGAATTCATTCTCAATATTTTTCTATATATATCTTCAGGAGGTAATCATACTCTTTCTTTTGAAATTAATTTCAGTAACAATAACAATATTCATTATACTCATCAAACATAGCACCATCATTATTCCAATCAATCTTCAGCTTCGTTACATCTGGTTGAGCTTCGTTACATACATTCCATAAAATTTTCCATTGCGGAATTTGGGACTAATACATTTTTTTACAAACATTTTTGGGACATAAATACAAGACATCCAGATCTGGAACACTAACAAAAACATATATTAGAAACACATTAAAATATTTTAAAAACAATTTAATAAATTATCTCTACTTAAATAAAGTTTCTGACTAGATGGTTTGTAAGATTTTTTTTTTTTTTATAATTCTGACTAGATTAATTATTTCAACCTTTTTTTTTTTTTTCTCTAGCTTGGGAATCAAGTACAGAAATATGCTTAATACATTTAATATTTATGATGCATTTCCTCTCCTTTCTCTATACTTTTTCGTCAAACTAACATGACTCTTACGGATATCTCTGGGATTGTCTACATTAACAACTCTTATGGTATTCCTACCCAGAAAACATTCGATCTCGAATGGTCCACACCATTTCGCACACAAAGATTTTGTTCTTTTATCTTTCATTGATGATAATACCTGTGATTTAATTAATACCTTGTCACCCACATTATAATCATTATCTAGCCGGCGTTGATTGTATATTTTCTTTTTACGTTGCCATGCTCTTTCCATGTTATTTAAAGCTCGATTCCATAACTCGGGATCCCTAGGATTCAAGTCCAACATACTTATTTTCCACTTAATATCCAGTGGATTACAAACATTATAATTAAATACTAAATCCATAGGACTGCATTTCGTATCCTCATGGATGGCATTATTGACAGAAAATTCAATTTCCCACAATCCTTTATCCCATGAGCTTTGTTTCTTTCCAAAATATATTCTTAATGAATTTTTTATAGTGGATACGTATTTTTCACTAGGATTTGACGCCGGGTGATAAGGGGATATACTAATATCCTTAATACCATTTGCATAAAGAAAATCTTTGAATTTAGCCGATGTAAATATTGAATGATTATCATGACATATGCTAAAAATAAATCCATTTCTACACATTAATTTATATAACTTATTAATCACACTTTGTGACGACAAAACCTTAATTGGTTCTAGAAATACTCTTTTAGAAAAGGAATCAACAACTATCAAACAGTAACGTCCTGACTTACTTTCAATTAGTGGTCCTAGTAAATCTACTGCCCAAAGTCCATTTACTACATTCTCATACTTAGATACTAGCTTTCCAGTTGGTTTCCTATTATGGCTCTTATTTAGCTGACAATCCGAACAAGTGGATACGTAATCTTTTATATCCTTCAATATCCCGTTCCATGTAAAACGAGCACAGATCTTAGCTATAGATTTATTTATACTAGCATGAGAACCTGGCAAAATATTTGAGTGAAAGAATTCTATTATACTAGGAACTAATTCCTTGGGCAAACATACTTTGTATGGATTTCTTATGGCTCTTGTTTTCTTACATAATATGCCTTGGATTAATTTATATCCTTCTACTTCCCTTTTTGCTTTTAATTCCCTTATAATATTACCTAATTCAGGGTCTTTTAATTGATGTTCTTTAATTGATATATTAGCAAAAGGCATATTCCAAAGGTTAATTAGACAATAATTATTTACCTGTTCAGAGTGAGAAAGTTCAGTTTCCATTTCCTCAAAATTATTCTGATCATATAACCTTGAAATAAAATCAGCTGTTATATTCATATTAGAGGATATAGATTTTACCTCAAACGTAAAAGCAAATAGTCTGTATAACAATGATCCATAACGTTTAACCCTTTTCATATTCCTCAAGGCATATACAAGTCCAGAATGATCCATTCTTAATTCAAAAGGTTTATGCAAGTAAGTACTAAAACGTTCCATAGTTTCTATAGCTGCTAACATTTCTAGCAAGTAAATCGGCTTATTAAAGTCATGCTTCTTTAGACGTCTACTATAGAATGCTACAGGTACCAAGTTATTATTATCATCATATTGTTGTAGTTCAGGATTAGCTTCTAATACAACAGGATCCACCCTCAATGGGCTATCCATCTGGTCCGACTGGATGTTGGGACTGCTATCCAAAGATGGACTAATAGATGTGGCAACACTGCAAAATCCCTGTCCTGGAACTCCCGGATGTCTACCTCCATCCGTATCTAAAGCCTGAACTGTGGACCTTTCCACCAAGTCTGAGTCACGCAGAAATAGTTTAGAAGTCTTATGGTCTGGTTCACTGTAAAATAGATCACACGAACGAGTATCTCGATTTAAACAAGGGGGGTGGATATTTAGTGTATAATGTAACTGTATGTCCACTCCTTCCAAAGGGAGAAATAATTTATTATTCACTAAATCAATGTTCGCTTTCAAGAATTTTAGTTCATTTATTCCCAGTATAAATACTGGTTCTAATTTTTCAACTAGGAAAAACTTTAGTCTGTAAACTCGATTTTTAAACTTAATGGGTATAACTACGCACTGATCCAGTGTTAACTTTTGTTTATCAACACCTACACCAATGAACTTCTCATTTTTTATCTTCACTGGGTAGTTCAACTGCCGATTCCATTTAATAAAGCTTTGTCTATTAATTAACGATGCTGTAGAACAAGTATCTAAGCCTCCTCTAATACTTTTACCTAAGACAAATGCATCGACAAAAGCCGCAGTCAATGTTCCCAATGAGAAAGTTTTTATATTTTCACTTTTATTTCCATCAGCACTAATTTTAATCCCATCAATAGTATGTTCGTTTTTATTATTATCTTCTATTTGTTTATAATTACTAAAAGAGTGCAAATCCTCTCTATATAATGGTTTGCTATTCTTACTTCTGTTCCCTCTAGAGCCGCCATTGCTTTTAAAGTTACCGTAATATTGCTCACGTATTCCTTTTTCACATTCCCCCACATTCACAGGATTCACATTGAACACCATATTATTTTCTCCCAAATGTTCACTATTATGTTCCCCTCGGGATCGAGTCCGGAGCCCCTCCATAGGAGTCTTCATCCGATCATTATATTTCGTATATGTGTTGTAACCCGCACTACTATTATTGTTTCCACCTCCTAACAAAGTTCTTTCTAAATCTGTTTCTTCCCTTTCTGGAACTTCGGACCTCTCACTTTTAGTCTTTAACCGTGACCGTCGACTATTCCCTGCAAAGCGTCTTTTATCATTGCCATTATTATATCTAAACTGTTTGTTATTATCACCCACACTACTAGGTAAACCATTAGTTTGAACTCCGGTTCCTATAATCTGAGTCGGAGCCCTTAACCGGTCACTAATAGCTGCAGAGCGTCTTTCCGAGTTCACATCCATATTCAATTTAACTAACTGTTTATTTAAAAGGTACTGTTTGTTAGAAGCACAGTTTGCAATGCGATGTTGTCCACCACAAAAATAACACTTAATCTTATTTCTCGGATTTTCACTTTTTTCCGAATTCCTCACCAGTGCGGCATACATTTGTAAATTACGTTGATATTTTTCGTATTCCATAATATTACCCATAAGATCATCTAATGACATTGGATAGCTATATCTATAAATTTCAAATTTAATTTGAGGTCGCATCCCCTCCATTATAATATCCAACAATTCACTAGATCTACTATCATTAATAGCTCCGTAACATATTTCATAAGCATCACAAATATTATTAACATACTCAAGCAAATTTTCTTTAGGTCTTTGTATCACTTTTATATAACGATTTATGAGTTCTCGCCTACCCAAAGGAGTTATTAATCTACGAAACAAATATCCTGATATTTGCACCCAATTATTAGTCATTTCATACAATGCTACTAGCTCCTGATTTAAACGACCTTCAGCTTTACTCAAAGCTGCTATCAAAACAGACTCAACTGGGAATATTTTTAATTTAATTATTCTAAGAACTGTCACTAGAAATTGAAATAACTGTATATCGTCTGTTCCATCTGTTCTTGGGATATACTGTATTTTCTCATTAAACAAATTACTGGAAACACTTCCATTTAATTTATCAGCCCGTATTTGGAATGGCATAAAACTATTAACCAAAGGTTCGTTACCTGCATTCATTTCTCTAGCCACTATCGAGTTTTTATCTACAAAAGGATTTGTACTACGCTTTTCTTCTTTTCCGTCAGCTGTTTGCCTCAGGTCAATAAACGGATTTGTGTCTGCACTGACACAACTAGCACTATCTACAGACAAAAGCTTTTGGAACTCGTTATGCAACATTCCACCTTCTGCTAAACTCGCAGTTGTGTTGCTTGCTATAGACCATGACTCAACCATTTCGCTGGGTTTATCAACAGCAGAAATACGTAATGACCTTGACTCCCTTCCGGAATCTAAATACGATAAATCCCATCGTTGACCTACAGTCTGCGGTACAACAATTCCAGTATCTCCATTTTCAAATCCATTTAAATATAAGTGTGGTTGATTTCTTTCTTCCTTAAATTCCATATTAATTATCAAGCAAACAAAAAGAGCTGTTCTAATGCAATTTAAATATCGAAAATAATTACTATACCTTTCGGTAAGCGACAACCCTTTAACAATCATTGACAGTTTTATTGCTATAGGCTATATATTTTACGTACTCTGAAAATACTGACATTTAATCAATCCTAATTGAACTAATTTTAATATCCTCCTTAACATAATTCAAAAATGGATAGATATATACAGATTGATCCTAAAAAATGTCCATATATTTAATAGCTTACTTAACAACTTTCCCACCTTAGTCAGATTTTGCCAAACAAAAACCCGCAATCTTAACATGTATTTTACTTCGTTTTTTCTTTTGAAGTTACATTCGAAACGATATGTTTGTAACGTGCCACTATGTGCTCCATCCTGGGCCGCTGGTTGTAATAACCAGGACAATTATTAGAATGCGGGATTCGTACTTTATATGTATAATTGCTATATTTTACAAGTAAGCATTTAAAAATATCCATGCAGAATTATCGGGAGGTATTCTATATTTTAAGTGCATTTCAGACTAGATCTAACTTAAATATTACCAGAATAATGCAAATTTCTTTTAAATTAAAAAAAAAATAGTGAAATACTAAGGTAATTTGGTTAAGTAAAAGTAACTGATTTTCTAGCTTGTCAAATTTTATAACAAAAATCATGAAAAATTATATATGCAATACAGAAAAATATTGAATGAAATAACAACAATATTTAAGCAAAATTGAAAAATCCAAAAATATATATATCTAAATTGAATTGTACTATGCTTTCTTTTGAACAAGATTACAACTTTCGTGTATGAATCCAATAAATATGATAAATAATATACCTCGTAATATTTATAAATCCAATTATAAATTCAATATTTGATCTTCAGGAAAAAATTTAACAATAGATATTGAGAATATTAAATAATAAAGATTTAACACTCACCCAATTAAATATGCTTTGAACAACCATCAAATACCTTCAGGAGGACAGTTTCGAATTTCCTCTGTTAACTCGATTTTTATATTATCACACCAATTATAGATATTTAGGTATAGAAAATAGAACTTTCACAAATATAATAGGTTGATATTTTGAGAACTATTAACAATTTTCACATAATTCTTGAAATTTAAATCACGATAATTTTCTGGCTAAACCACTACCATGAAACCGTTAAAGATTCACATTAAGCAGAGATAAACCTTGCCCAGTTCGACATATCGTTTCGAATGGCTGTTCAAACTTCCTACAGCTCATTCGAACGTATGTGTTTTCAGAGATTTCCGCTAGAGGCGCTCTAGTACCCTGAAGTGTAGGTACTGAAAGCATAACCTTCTAGGATATCATTGACATTAGAACTTTTTTTTTTTTTTTTTTTTTTTTTATAATGTGATCTCATCACACGTAACAACTTTCCGTTTAAAATAATTAAACATTTTTAGATGTTTGACCTAAAATGCAATAGAAAGGGGTGAGAATGTTTTCCTAAAATGAACATATCATTCATTCGAATTTTGTGCAAGACTTCGAGTTCAGACAAATTCTATATGAAAGGTCCGAAAAGAAAAAGAACAAAAATATTGCCCACTGTAACATGTGAGGTCATTGTCAGAATACTACAATTATTTATAGAATAATCCATTCTTTTAGTCTAGAAATTTTGAGCTCTATGTACATAAAGAAAAAAAAAGTACAAAAATACAAAGCAGTTTGCTCAAAACGTAAGAGAACAACGGAAGACCAAAAATGTGAAAACAAAATTCATCGTAATTTCAGATATTGAAGTGGATCACAAGACATCGAAACAGGTAAAGGTCTTGACATAATTGAAATTGACGAAAAATCATAAAGTAAACACAGAAAGGCACAATATTGGACATAATATACAGAATTGTAAATCCACTTCCTGGAAACCATAGAATAAACGATAAACAAAAAGAAATAGTAATATTTTTGAATATCTCGTATATTATTATATCGCCTGCTCAGATGAAGAATGGAGAAGAGCACATAATAATAATAATAATAATAATAATAATAATAATACCAGTAAGTTGAGCAAGAGAATCAGTTGTATTAATGACTATAAACGTGTACACATATTGTTTATACAGTTAAGAATTCTATCGACTTTGTAAAGATAAAACTTTGCTGTAATTACTTGATGGGTCACGATCCGCCACTGATTGTATATAGGAAAGATATATATATATAATATAATATAAGAAACAAATAAATTGATGACACTTTTTCTTTCCTTTATCACTCACAGTTTACAACCACAGAAAAAAAGTTTTGGTTTACCAGAAAGGAAGGTACGTATAGTATATAGAGAAGGTAATAACACGCGATGGCTAGCTTGTGTCTCTGCAAATGTCACGACATCTTTGGTGGCGAGAGAGAGAGCGATCACGGAGAAGGTGAAGGAGTAACTGGATGTCATGACATCAGTATTTGTGTCGCGTGATTACGAAAAAGAAGGAGGGGGGAAAACTTCTGTTTTTCCTCTTTTTCCCATTTATCCTACACCTTTCTTTGCCCTTATCCTTTCAATTTTCCGTTCTGATCAGTAAATGAAATCACACTTAGCAGATATTATTATTATTATTATTATTATTATTATTATTATTATTATTATTATTATTATTATTATTATTATTATTATTATTATTATTATTATTATTATGATACAGTACAGTCTTAGATATTATTTTGAATACAATATTCCGGTACCCATAAGAATGAATTTTTGATATAAAATAAAAAAATGTTTGTTCTATTAGCGTTAATCTTATGTTTTGTATTTATGTCCTTTAGGCTAAAGGAGGGGAATAATTAATTAAAATCAATAAATATAATAGAATCAATGGAATGATAATGTAGGAGGAAACGAATCTTTAAGTTTAACGTCTCACGATTATGCTCTTTAGCCCAAGGAAGAGGGATGATTACACCATGTGTGTGATGATCTAATAATTGCGTAAATAAAAAATGTGGGAAGAAAATCCACGGATACGATGTCTTCGATTACAAATTTACTTGATCGGTGATCGAACCAAGACTCCACGTACCAGAGGTAATAGGAGGAAACGAAAGAATCTCGAAAAAATCCAAGGGCACGGTGTTGTCCACCACAAACTCATATTGCCTGGGTTCAAACTAAGGACCCCTTGCAGCAGAGATACGTGCTGTACCATTGAGCCAGAGTGTCCTCCATTGGTTAAATACAATATTTGGTCAAGTGATTGGTTTAGATTAATTTTTCCATAAAAGTATTATTTATCCTAAGGAACAGAGGGCAGAAGTGTTGCCACATCTTTATCTACCTTGTTAAAGCAGAAAATGAATTGTATCTAACTTTCTTGCGCTGTAGTGTATCTGCTTAGCCACAAGCCTTCACCTCTCGGCAACGTCGTGTCACA
The DNA here is from genome assembly GCF_964235325.1 of Thermobia domestica. Lineage (NCBI taxonomy): Eukaryota > Metazoa > Arthropoda > Insecta > Zygentoma > Lepismatidae > Thermobia > Thermobia domestica. The sequence goes on from NC_137466.1 coordinate 67,570,537, forward strand.
GCCTTCATTTCATTGGTCTAGCCTTCACACCAATGATTGTGACTCGCGCTTTAGTTCGAAAGCCATTTAATGATTAATTGTTAAGTAAAATACCTGCTTTTGTAAATCTTCTATGAAACCTTTCTTGCTCCTTTACACAAAGCGTATGCCAATATTTAACCAAAGTCGGATAATTTTTAATTAATTAATCAGAAACTCCTTTATATATTCATTCTATTCATCCGGGGACAAAATCCCAAGAACCACTCTGGGTCACCATCAATTTTGGCCAGGATCTACTTGATGGATCACCATCAATTTTGGCCAGGATCTACTTGATGGATCACCATCAATTTTGGCCAGGATCTACTTGATGGATCACCAACAATTTTGGCCAGGATCTACTTGATGGATCACCATCAATTTTGGCCAGGATCTACTTGATGGATCACCATCAATTTTGGCCAGGATCTACTTGATGGATCACCATCAATTTTGGCCAGGATCTACTTGATGGATCACCACCAATTTTGGCCAGGATCTACTTGATGGATCACCATCAATTTTGGCCAGGATCTACTTGATGGATCACCATCAATTTTGGCCAGGATCTACTTGATGGATCACCATCAATTTTGGCCAGAATCTACTTGATGGATCGCCATCAATTTTGGCCAGGATCTACTTGATGGATCACCATCAATTTTGGCCAGGATGTACAGGGTCAAAAGTTAGGAATTGAGTTAGTTCATGACCGATCCAGTTGGTCCCAAAATATGAACAACCAAATAAAACCACTTCCTATACGTATTCCTATGGGAGTAATTATATCATCCTTCTTTGACAGACTACCCGCAGCACTGTTGAGATTAGCGGGTAGGATAATGTTTAGGATACAAAAAACACAATGTTACGTTAATCCAGAGGTTTGGTTAACCAGGACTTGGATTAGAGGTGACATCGAGACGAGACGAGATAAGACCTGATACAGTCTCAGATTTGTCTTGGTTGAAAAATTACGCAGTCTCGGTCTCGAGACAAAACTAATCGTATCTGTCTTGGTCTCGTCTCGTTCAACATATACTTGTCTCGATTTCAGTCTCGGTTTTTAGGGTGAAGTCTCGATCTCATTTCAGTCTCATCCCGGTATCTCGAACAAAATTGTGAGAAATTAAAAATTTATAAGTAATATCATATTACAGCATAACATTTCCTCTATTTATATTTTTAGTTCATTCTTGACTATAGAATTAGTGTGGATCGAATATTCTTTCGTAGAGAAGTTGTTAATGGACGTGCTATCTGTGCATTTGTTTACGGGTTTAATTGTCATTGGGTATATGAAGTCTTGGATGAAATCCAAATAATGATTTAGATCACATTTTAAGAAATATATGTTGTTTAATTCACTCTTGGTATTGAAAAGGGACAATAAGAGCTCTAATCAATTAATTCCAGTACTTCACATTACTTTATGGTCTAGTAGATAGCAAACGCGCCTTTGGTGTATAGCTTCTATTCCTGGTGAGAGAGCGTTGAAAAGTTTGAACATATCTCAGTGTTACGAATTCCACTCTGAACTGTAGGTCCACTTCTTTTATAGCCGCGGTGCTGAAAAATACGCTAAATTTCAATCCAGTCAACTAACCAATTTATGTTACTTACACCTTGATAATTCTAACCAATTCTCTGACTTATTCTGGTTTTCCTCTTTTCATGATGTTGTCCTATTCTACAGGGTGGCCCAAAAGTAGGCATACACCCGTGCATTGATCTAGTATAACAAAATCCTAGTTTATGGGTTTATTTTTTTCGGCTGTATAAGTAAAAGAACATTAAAAACAAATAATGAAGAAACTAAGTTTACCTGATGGATAACAATAAGAAATTATATAAAATGCAATGAGCTGATCAGTATGGTACTTGGTACCTACTTATGGGCGAACCTGTATTTTGGAATTCCTGTTCCTACTCTCTTCCTACCTTAAACAATTTATCCTGAGTTTCAAAACAAAGTTGCTATATACTACTCGTACTATTTACATAAGCAATTACTGTAAATCAACAATAAATTTTTAAACGTCTTTCCCAGAGGAATTCCTAAGTTCTGTGGAAATATAATTTTGGGAACTTGAAGTCTCCTATGTTTGCTTTACCAAATTAAGTTTCGGAACATTTTGGCAACATTGGCGATATTTGATTGTTTTAGATTACTTTAAAGACAATAATATATATCGAATTCTACCTTAAAGTCATGTGCTATTTAAAACACTTTCAATATACCTAGGTACCAAGTGATCAGTGATAACATTACCCCGCTTTCTCCTCTGTATACCGCTATGACCGCAACCATCCAAGTACAATCATTCAGCTACCTTACGTATACATAAGATGCAACGAATTTTAAGTAAAAATGCAATTTCAGCAATTTCTGTTAACATTCGAGACCAGGTTTTTGAGATTCGACTTGGTCTCATCTTGGAGACAATTTGTATGCTTGTACTCCTTAAAAATCCTCACCATTGTTTTGGCATACATCTAGCTTTGCATACTTCTAGATAACTGTTGAGAAAACGTCATAGGTTATTTACAATTTCAAAAATGCAAATCTTAAGGACGGGTAAAATGAGATTCTATATTGATGTCAACAAAAAAAAAAAAAAAAAAAAAAAAAAAAAAAAAAAAAAAAAAAAGAGTTGAGCTGAATTTCAGTTTAGCGTCCCTTTCAGCAGCGAGGCTATGTGAGACGTGGACCTACTGATTAACGTGGAATCCGAACCACATGAGCTCCCGCCGGGAATCGAACCCGGGTCTCCCACGCCAAAGGCGCGTACGCTAACCTCTTAGCCACGGAGGGAGAGAGAGAGAGAGGGAGAGTACAGTAAATATCTAACAATCCCCCTCATGTTAGGAAGATGCAACTTCGTATATAAGCTCGTAATTAAAAGCAAGTGAACACTGATAAATTGGAAATAATCTAAAAGAATTATGTTGCACAGTGCCTTTCCACAGAGAAACTAAGAATATAATAGAAATTTATCCAATTTTAATGTTATATTCAGAGTTTCGGTTGACGTAAACGAAAAGGCATTTACTTATCAAGCAGATTACCCAGATTTATTTTCTTATTCTATCCTCATCCAAACGCTACTCTAGGGTTCACCCAGCCTATGTCATATGGATACCTAAGAAAGCCTCGGAGGTAAAAATACCCAAAACAAGAGGTTAAAGGCAAGTACATCAGTTCTAAATATAACGAGATCATGGAAGCTTGAGGTTGTCTTTTAATGACATTGGGCTGTCATATCAAACATTAATTCAAAATACCAAAAAGAGGTTTTAAAATAATATGAAGCACGTAGTGTTAGCCTCACGAGACTAGAAAAAAATTCTCATCTTGTCTCGATTCTCATATCAAAAACGTACATTTTAAAATTTGAGACGAGACTATAAATTATACGAATCTCGTGAGCAAATACTAGTTCACCCAAGTCTTACATCTCAATAACATTGATTTAGTGTTACATAATTCATAGAATAAACATTTTAAATTAGATAAAGTGATTGTACGAACATAAGGTAAACTAATTATCAACGTTTTGAAGATACACAAGTCATTACATAATAAGTATACTCCAATAATAAATATGACTTAAATATTCTTTGTAGATATATTACATCCTTCGGATACATCTCGTAACGCTGAGGGATTCAGATAACTTCTAGCAGAATTTAAGAAAAACAATCCGAGTATACATTTTGTACATTACAAAATGAGACGAGACGAGAAAAAGCCTTTTTTTGAGAATCGAGACGAGATAAAAAAAATAATTCTTTAAAAATTGAGATAAGACGAGATTTCTACATAATTTTCTAAACATGACAAAAAAAAAACTTTATTCCTTGTTTCATTTCTTCTCATATGTAACACTATAAGTCTACACATAGCTCCTTCGTGGCTAAGCGGTTAGCGTACGCGTCTTTAGTGTAGGAGATCCGGGTTTGATTCCCAGCGGGAGTTCATGTGGTTCGGATTCCATGTTAATCCATAGGTCAAGTCTACAAGCAGAATATGTGATTAACAATAAATAAAATATTTTCACAAGTCCTCTCATTCAGTACTTTGTTTAGTATTGTAAAAAAATACATGATCTAAAGTTTTTCATATCTTGTACCCCTCACTCTCCCCCCCCCCCCAAAAAAAAGTCAACCGAGCATTACTAGTATTGTTTTCTGTCTTCTTTCTAATGACGACTCTGTAGCATACGAGTATACACTGGATACAAATTTGTAAAGATATCCGGAATACAGAAAACAAACAGTACTGCATAAAAACATGCATTTTCTAGTAACAAATGTATCTCTTCCTTTATCTATTACTTATTTCTTTACAATTGTTTCCAGAAAAGTCAAGAGTTTATGCTTTCACCATAAAGTGCGTTTAAATTATTCAATTCATGTAAAGAAAAAAGATATATTACGTATACACATACAATACAATATGTAAAAGGGTAAAAGAAGAAACTTATAGGAAAAAGCTAATAACAAAATTGTTTCCCATTCTTTCATGAAAAAACAAAACAAAACCAGGTCGTACATGATTGTGGTTATTTACGAATACCAAAAAGAAAAAAAAGAACACAAAATAAACAGAAAAACAAAAGAAAAAAAACAGTAGATAAAAAAAGGCTATAGGTATATTGATATTGTTGTGCAATAATAGCTTGCGATTGGCATCCTTTAGTTTCTTGAGAGACTGTTACGTATAACTCTCCCTCACTCCCTCACTCCGTCACTGACGGTATGTGTATATCACAGTTTACAAGACTGTAGAAGTCAATATTATGTCGTGATTTTATTCCCCCCTTTTCAATTATTATTTTCTTCTTCGGAATAGATTATGCTGGAGTTATGTCCGTGTTGTATTATGGGAGTCACGCTTCAAATCAAGATTATTTCTTTTTTTAAAAAAAGTTTATAATATACTTGACATTTTTTTGTTACGTATTTGAAAATAATTGATTTTTAAATTACAAATTTCACTTCTTTGTTTTTTTATTTATGTATTTTTTAAACCTTTTGTATTGTTTAAACCGACTTGGCATTCACATTTTTTTTTTTGTTTTGTTTCGTTAACCTTTTTCTGCATTTAATCTGTCTCGATCACTGGTAATTACGATTCATGAACTGTTTTGTTTTAATTATGTGATTGAAAGTACCAACTCAAGTTAGTAAGTGGAAAACCTAAAGGACGAGGAAATAAAGTTTTTAAGAGAAAGCCTATGCTGATATATTATCTTTGAAAAATGATTTGTTATCTCTGAAAAAATGATTTATTATATTTGAAGAATGATTCGTTATCTTTGAGAAATGATTCTTTATATTTCAAATGATTCTTTATCATTAGGAAATAATTTATTATATTTAAAAAATATTTTTTATATTTGAAAAATGATTCGTTGTCTTTGAAAAATAATTCGTTATCACTGAGAAATAATTTATTATACATATTTTAAAAATGATATATTAAAAAAAAACGATTCGTTATCTTTGAAAAATGATTCTATATATTTCAAATGATTCGTCATCATTTGTTCATTCGTTATCAGATATATCCAATAATGAAAAGACGAATGTATGTTTGGAGTTTGCAAAAGTGATTGACAGTTACTCTTTAACAGCTCTAGATGGCTGTGAATGTTTATAATGTATTCGAAACGAAAGAAAATGTAATACATTCCTTGACTCCTACATCTTATTGAGTAAAGAAAAAAAAAACAATTTTCTACAGCGGGCTTAGTTTCAGGGAAGGATGGAATAAAATTATGGTGAAAGAAATCTTTGTGAAATATTGCTCATATCTTGAAACAATTTGTTTCTTCTTGTACTTTTTTTAAAATTATATAATGTATTATTACTTTTTCATTTATTTATCAGACTTGTCAACGATATGACAATTTATCGATACGATAATTAAAGCCTTAATGCTATATACAATAATGTCCTTGCAATAATAGGCGAAAATAAGATAATATTAGAACGCATACCTCTTCGCAATTTTTAATATGCAAATAAATTGTAAATACATTAAATAATCATTAAAAAACACACACAATGAGGGTTCTTAAGTCATTTCCGCTCAAATAAATCAATAACAATTTGACAATTAGCCAATGCCAACCCTGTATCCATTCTTTAAATTCAATTATCTTTATGAGGGTGTGGACATGTGTTGTTCAGAGTAGTTTTAAGGTGGATCACCACCTGGAATTCAGTACATATTTTAGCTCATTCTCTTAACTACTGTGCAATGAAACATTACATGTTATAAATATTGCAGTATAAGATAGAGCTATGTTTCAGCTACAACATAAGACACTGATTCATTTTGTTGTGTCTTCTGATATCGAAAAAGATAACAAATAAAAGAAAATATTTTATTCGTTTTATAATAAGCACACAACATGTCACTTACTGTTAGATCTTACTAGAAGTGCCCAGTTTTATAAAATGTTTATTTGTATGTGCAAGATATTTTAAAGTAACGATCTTATTACGAAATAGATATATTGTTTGACCGTTTTTCGTGTTATGTTTCGTATTTTATTTAAATATTAATTTACACTTAAGGAAATAGATTTTGAGAGGAAACTTGCACAAAACGCCATAATGCGTTGTTGCCAAATTTGCACGTTTACTATGGTAGTCACAATAAGAAAAGTTTTGGATTCTAGCGTTGCAGTTCAAGAAGCGGAATTGCGGTAAGGGTCGAAAACTAATTTCTCCAGTAAGTATCCAAGCAGAATGCCATGATTACTTCCTTTATTATCTGGCATCAGTAAACACTCAACGCTATCTGGCAACACCGCACTATTCAAGCAGCGTTTAGCATAGCACCGAGAGCACCTAGTGATGTACCTTAATAAGGATTTTAAAAAATAGTGAGAACATTGATGCCAATTTGGAGTTCAAAACTAAAGATTACTAGATAAGTTTATTACGTATTATTGATATTTATTAGTAGTATATATTGATATTTATTAGTAGTATAATAGTTGTTTCTGAAATGGTAATAGGGTTAATGTTTATACGATAATTTTTTGTAATATATGATAATTTTAAAGACGAAAATCGATACTTTCGTTCTCTACGGGTTGAACTCTGTTTAATACAATTGTAAAACTAAAGAATTTGTTTCTGGATGAAGTGAACGAGTTCCTAATTAATACTAGAACTTAACTTAAGAAGTAATACTAGTTCTTAAGTAGATGAATTGAACAAGTTTTTTTATGTTCTATGCTTATCGACCTCATGGTTGACAAAGAAGCACTCAATCACAACCTGACTAAGGGTGTCATGTAGAGTAGGCAGAATGGGACATTTGACCCTCCCACTCGTGAGTTACACAAACTTATGATTTTCAATAAATTGTATACTAATAAAAACCAGTATAGTTATACTAATAAAAACATGAAACTTAATCTTGTCTTCTCTTTATTGGTAAAATCTGCAATGACGCTACTGAATCTGACGTGAAGAGTACACCTTATTACTTTGTTTATCTTGTAATCTAACCAAGATTATCAGTGGTGTAAAGCTAGAACTTTTGGTAGGCATACGCTCAATCGTTTTCCAAAGTGTAACGGCCAATAAAAAAAGAAACCAAAGCACATAGTTTAGTGGCACTTTACTTTACACCCCCCCTCATAATTGTCTCTCGATGTTTTGTCAATAATCTTAATTATGCTCTTAATTCTTACTTTATTTAAACTTATCTTCAGTGCTCCTTTATCAGCAAGTGGTAAATGCATGTGCATTCTATACGGTGGTATGTACTTGTTCCTGATCCAATTATAAGGGGTTTGGATCGCGCTTTAAATAGTTGGTCAATCCCGTTTCATATAGTATAGCCTCCGAACTGTAAAGGGGCGTTAAGTAAGTAATCAATAAATTTATGTCCAAAGGATTATATTCTATGGATGGATTACCTACAATATAATTCCCGAGTAATATAAATACTTCGAGTATAGTAACTGGAAACTATAATTTCAAATATCAAAGTCACGTGTCCTATAGAGAAGTCCTTATGACTAGAATAGTGTCAAGGAGATGAAACAAAATCTTAAAGTTTAACGTGCACAATTATATTCTCAGGGTGCATTACTGCCAGTGCGATTAAGTGGACATTTTAGGTGACCACGTGTACAGCTTGGTCCAAATGTTGTCTTGGGCCAATGACTCAAATTCCCAAAATGATAATGCGCCAACTCATACAACAGGGGCTGTTAGGGTATAGTTTAGTGAACATCAAGATGAACTAGAACACCTTCCCTGACCTGCTCAGTCCCCTGATCTAAACATTATTGAAACTTATCACATCTAGAGTTAAGAACATCTCCTCTTCCATTCTTTGTTGACCCAAGTGAGTGCTACATTGCATAAAGAGAGCTAGAATTTTCCTCTGGGAACCATTATTTCTATTCCGCAAAGAATCATAGCTGTTCTGTAGACCAGCATTAGTTCCACGCTGTATTAATCAGGAAATTTTTATTTTCGTCAGGTGTTTCCATTATTTTGATAACCACTTCATTTAATTCCAAACAATAAACTTCAGATGAAAATGACGGGAGAGAGCGACTAAGATTTTCTGTTGTTTCTAAGTTCAAATAATGTCGTGACATTGTTATAATTATCAACACTAGTCAATACATCATCAAACTTATCGAAGGTTATCGTTGGCTATCATAAATCAACGAGAGCTTAGAGTTTACTGCAGGGACGTACGCAGGAGGCATTTCCTGGAGTCCGGATACTGTCACAATTCTCGGTATCGCGGTCAGAATGTTTCCTGCATCTATTAGCTGAAATAGTTAAAAAGGAAACTAAATGTGACCCCGAGTGACTTAACCACACCTGATTGGACAAATCCTGTAAAAAAGATATTATTATAGCAAGTAAATAACAACTAGGTACCATTCACACCAGCACACAATCTTACTCCCTAAACTGAGTGAAGGTGGGTGATTAGAATTACAGATTTTATTTAATGAAATTCCAGAAGTGTTAATTTAAAATATTTAATGCAATTCAGATTCCTTCAGAGTAGTTATAACAATTAAACAAATTCTTATTAGGTTCTTAATTTCGAAGGAGGTGTTCAAAATTTTAATGGAAAAACCTTTACTCTAACAACTACAGTTACTTTTTGCAAGGCAGAGATCATTTACAATAAATAGATTTTGAATGAGGATAACACAATCAAAACTCTCAATTCATTAAATATTAAACGCTAAATTGAATTCTATAATTCATAAACAGCAAGATAACAACCACGTCAATCAATTTAATCCAGCTGTAACAAAAAGATATCGTGACTTTCGAAGTAGCCTCGTATATTTATTAAAAATTAACCTTTGAACTATTTCTCTCTTTAATTCTCTCAGTAATTCTTAGTTAAGGAATGTACGCAGTGCTTTTACTACTATAAAACTATTTAACTAACTACAATACTTTTAACTAGCATTACTACTTCACACTTACCGTAATACAGCAGGAAATAATAGTGACAGTATAGCAGAGGTAGTTACCATTTCTCAACTCCAGATCCTCTTGGGTTTAGAGACTGTTCCTTACAATACAATTCCATACAGTACAGTGCACGCGAATATTCCAAGAACTTAAAAATTAAGCAAAAAATTTATTCGGTCCGAAAGTATGTTCTAGATTTAATCAAAATTATTCGTTTTACTTCAATTTTACGTTTGAAACCTAGCCGAGATATCCAAGAGAGCTAAAATAGAAGTATATGCATTTAACAGCAATTAATTACTGATCTAGGTAACTAGTGACGTTTTCATTAACAGCACTGTAAATTAGTTAACCTATTTCCAAAGCAGGAAATACCAATTTATATTTTACTTTAGTTCTTCAAAACTTTAAACACGTTATTAGAGACTGTTTTAGATTTTAAATTTAAATAGAACGAAATTAAAAGTAATTAGTAATTTTAATTACCATTAATTACCGACAAAGTTTAGTAATGAATGAAAAGAAGTTATGGAAATCCTTCTTATATTAGTTACCACGCGAGTATGCAATTTAAAAGTGGAATTTTAATACTTGATTTAACGTTTTATTTTTCTTCCCCCATTTAAAGTTACCCAGTTAAATTTCTTACTCGACCTTCTGTGGTACAACGAAAGCAAGAAACGCACTAGACTCGATGACGTAATACACGTGTTCCGTCTCTCACAAAGCAGCGTTAGGAATTTAACGTAGTTTTTAGCTTTTAAAAGGTTTTGACTACGGAAGTATTATTAAGAGGAAATTTAGACCTTATTAATTTCATTCACTTGCAAGATACGTCTTCCTTTAACACAACTTCACACACTAGAAACACAAGTAACTTTTTCACTTTTAAACTGATTAAGCTTACAGAACTTATTTAAACACAATTTAATTTTATATTTCTGAACTCTTAGTAATTTAACACTGAGTTTTAGAATCACAGTTGTAATTAAGACACACTTCACAAGTTTAAACGAGGCACAGCTATAACGAACTCTCGACCACGTTTTCTAAAAAGAACAATTTTCGGCGCGAAGTAATGATGTCTATTTCTTGAGTCCAACCCGTGTTGGCTCAATAAACTACAATACAGTTATGAGGCGCAGCGGATCAGAATGCCATATATAGGAGCAAGACTCTCGCTACTGCGCAGCGCCCAACCCATTACATACGTCACTCCAGACCCCTGCGCTAACTGAATTGGTTGTGTAATTTAAAAAAAAAAAAAGAATTGATTCTCTGCCGTATTACAAGAATAACCAAGCTAACATATAAACATATATATATCATTTTAAAGCTTTTTTCATGCTCTTTACAATGAAAGTACTCTCATTTCAATCCAACAACGTATAACAAAGTAATTCTTCAAAAACAAAAACAATAACTTTCTTACTTTTTTAAAAAAAGAAAACAAAAAAAGTAATTTTCCATAATGAAACTATGAACCAAAATGTAACGATTTTGCAATCGTTACAAACACCACCTCCTTGTTAAATATAAAATTTTAAGGAAAAAAAAATTTTATATACAATATTCAATATACAATTTTCATTTTAAAGTTCCATTTTATCATTTCTTTTAACAAATTTTTCAAAAGTCCATTCTGAAATTTTTCATTTCTGTAGAATTTCCATTCCAGTTTGATTCAACATTCTAAGTCTGGGTTTGAAAACAGCCAGCCAGATAAGATATTTCCAAACTTCCAAGTTTACAGCTTGAGTTCCACTCGAGACCATATACCATTTATAGGATGCGTTGACCATATTGACATGTCTCCATAAAAATACATCAATGCAAGGAAAACAAAAGGCAATCTACAAATATAAATAGAAACGTTAAATTCAGGCAATTACAAGATGTTAGTCCTGTAAGGTAACAAAGGATTTAATTTCAAAATGAGAAAAAGATCTTCGACATTTTCCCTTTCACATGTAGATAATATTTTATTCAGATGTTATACATTTCAATTATTAACACTATAAATGATATAAATCTACCCTAATGCATGATTTACAAGTGAAAATTTTTAATGAACATGAAAAAAAATGAACGTGAAACGATTATGATCATATCTTAAATCTACATGACATCTTAATTCCTACCTTAACCTACTTCTAAACCTAACTTAAATCTAAATTTTTCTTAACCTAACCTTACATAACTAATGAAAGTTTAATTTCTTCTAGTTTAACTCTACATGTGTAGGATTCTCATTTTCATCTGTTCAGTTGGTGTTTGCTCCATTCCTTCTCACAAAGTATTTTTTAATATCACTTACATGAGCTCTTTTAGTATTATTAGCATTGTTTACATCTTCTAATAACACGGAGTTATAAGTTAAGAATTTCACAATTTTGAATGGACCAATCCAATGATACGTTAAACTCTTAGTTACGTTATCTTTCAGAGATGATTTTTCGTGGTTTTTAACTAATACAAGATCATCTACAACCAAATTTACATCCTTTCGTTTACCTTCAAATAGTTTACGACGTTTCTCCCAAGATTTTACCATGTTGTCCATTGCATTTTTCCAAAGATCTTGACTATTCAAACCTTTAAGATCAGCATCCATAACCTTCCATTTGATCTCTAATGGACTATTTAACTCCCTACCAAAAAATAATTCTGAAGGTACAGCTTTTAGTCCTTCGTGCTCACATAAATTAAGATTAAACTGGAGCTCACGAATAACCTTACTCCATTTGTTTTGTCTTTCAGCAAAATAAGATTTTAAAGAGTATTTCAGAGTTTTTATGAACCTTTCAGCAATATTTGCCTCCGGATGGTAAGGACTCAGTTTTATATGCTTAATACCCAAACTATACACAAATCCCTGAAAATACTCAGATGTAAATACTGAGGCGTTATCACTAGATATTGATTCTACAAAACCGTAACGGGAGAACAAATCATACAATTTGTCACAAATTAATTTAGAAGATAATCTCCTTAGTTTTTCAAGCATACAATATCTAGAACAATTATCTACTGCTATTAGAAGATAAGTGTACCCTTCAGAAGAAGGTAAAGGCCCTACAGTATCAATCATCCAGTTTGAGTTTATCCTGCGAGTTACATGAGACCCTAGTCTACCATATTTCTTAGTGTTTAAAGGCTTAGCCTTTTGACATTCTGGACAAGACCTAACAAATTCCTTTACGTACTCTACTAAACCATCAAATGTAAATCTCTTCATAATTTTACGTAAGGTTTTATATATTCCAGAATGACCACCTGTAAGATATTCTAAATGGTAGTATTCGACCAGACTTCTTCTAAGATCTTTTGGAACAACGATTTTCCACTCATTGTTCTTTGCCCTAGTCTTTTTTAACAAAAACCCATGTTTGATTTGATACTCATTACTATTCTCACCACCTTCTACCTTAACGATTAACTCATTTATTTCAGGATCTTTACGTTGTAATTCAATCAATGGTTCACTTAGAAAAGGTAATTTCCAAAGATTTGTCAAAACTAAATATGATTTATCATTACCTTCTTTGACTTTAACACTATGGTCAAAATTAAACATGTCATACTGCCTAGAAAGGAAATCTGCTACTTTATTCTCATTCGTTTTCAAATGGTGGATTTTAAATGAGAACTGAGAAAGTTGTTCTATAAGTGAACCGTACTTTAGAAGTCTTTTAGAGTTATTAATTATCCAACTTAGGGCCTTGTTATCAGTATACAAATCAAACTCATTAAACAAAAAATGTTTGAATCTTACTATGGTTTTAACTAGGCTTAAAAATTCAATCTCGTAGATTGATCTATGCCGGTCTGCCTCACTTAGTTTCTTCGAGAAGAAACCCACAGGAATTAAGTCACCTTTATCATTTTTCTGTGAAATCACGCCTCCTAAGCCTCGCGAGGACCCATCGACGTGTACTACGAACCTCTTTGAAAGATCAGGTGTTTTTAGAATAAGCTCTTCTGAGAAAATTCTTTTTATTTCTAAAAAGGCGTTATTTTGGGCTTCCCCCCACTCAAACTTCTTCTTAATAGATCTTAACTCAGATATAGGACCTATAATTTCTTGAAATCCTGGTATAAACCTTGAATAAAAATTAACTACTCCACAGAATCGCTGCACAGCCTTTCTGGTCTTAGGAGGTGGAAGACTAAGAATAGACTCAACTCGTTTAGGATCCATGGTGATATTATCCCCATCGACTATAAAACCTAAATATTTAATCCGTTTTTTAAAGAAAAAACTCTTATCAGGAGATATAGTCAAACCATATTCTCTAAACCTATTTAACACCATTCTAATCGCCTTTTTATGTGACTCCTTATCCTTATTTGCGATTAAAATGTCATCAAAGTATACATGAACACCATACGGTTCAAGGTCACCAAGTACATCTTTCATACATTTAGATAAAACACTACTTCCAACCTTAATTCCAGCTGGGAGCTTCTTATATTGGAAGGTACCAATCGGAGTGACTATCGTAGTTAAATCTCGACTCGCTTCATCAAGCTCCAGCTGAAAATAAGCCTTCTTTAGGTCACACAATGATATATAGGGGCACCCAGATAGGTTACTTAAACATTCTTCCATGTGAGGTGTCGGAAAAACATAATCTGACAACATACTATTCAATTTTACAAAGTTGGCAACTAATCGATATGAACCATCTCGGTTTTTCACAATGAAACATGTGCTACCAAAATTTGAATGATCTGTTTCAACTAACACATCTTGTTCAACTAATTCTTTAATAACATTCTCAAAAATCTGTCTCTTTTCCCTGGGTATGGGAAAAGGTTTTTCTCGAAAATATTTTTGTTCCCGAAGGTACAATTTACATTTAAAATCTTTGAGGCAGCCCACCTTCTCACTCACAACATCAGGAAAATCCTGTTTGAGTGATCGCACAAATGACTCTATATCTGGATCAATCCAATAGTCACTATCATCTTCCGAAGAACTACCAATAGGAGATTCATCCTCAGGTTCATGAAGTTCTTTTTTATCCAAGTTAATTTCAGTTTCTTCAAGTGGTGGTTTCTCACAAACTATTATGTCACTCGAAGATTCCAGTCCAAGTTGTTGTTTTAACTTCTTAAATCTTTCACTAAATTCTTCTTCAAAGGATTCACTCCACTCGTTAGCATTTTTGGTTTCACCTGAATCTACCAGTTCTAACACTCCATCCTTATCGGCGTACACTTCACCAGTCGCTAAGACGATTTTAGATATCTGGTTCTTTCTAGTATGATCACGAAGTCCATTGACACGTCCAAGTTGATCCACAAGACCGGAAACTGATGTTGGAAAAGTGTTAACTATTGTATCTTCAGGTTCCTGATAGTCCAAATTAGGAACTGGTTCACACTGGATTCCAATCTCCCTAGAATCAGACACCACTGAATGAACGGAAGGGATGAAGTTGTTTCGACGACGGAAGCCATGTAGATAAATACAAACAGGCTTCAGACCCTCATCCTTCAAGCAGCTCGAACCATTGATGCCATCTACTTCAAAGAAATTCTTTAAAGTCTCCATCGATCTAAGAGGAACGTATCTTCTTTGGTTACGAAAATAAAGTTTATTTCCAAGTACGTCAAGCATGGCACCAGTTGAACGCAAAAACGGAGTACCCAAGATAGCATCACAGGGTAATGAAGCTATCACCACGAAGTCCACTTCAAATCTGAATCCACCTAAGTTTAAGTCCACAGTGACTTCTCTAGGTTCTGTCACATTAGAACACATCATTGAGTTCATTTTTATCGACGGAATCGTTCGTTGCCTCTTAATCAGATGACTAATTTGATTAATTAGAGTCGAAGATGCTAAATTTACAGAACTTCCGCTGTCAATACAAAGAGGAAGTCTCTTATCACTAATGGACCCAATCACAAAGGTTGCAGAACAATTATCTCCACTAGAAGGCACTCTGTACGTAGAAGAAGCATTTACACTCTTTCTGTCATTTATGGATTTCCCAGGACTTCCTGTGCTGAGACTGAGTTGGTTAGACTTACCTGAGTTCAACCTCACATTATTACCACTTACACATGTCTTACCCTGTTCAGATTCAAAGTTTTTCTTATTGACATTATTTGAAAAATTATTTTCAGAAACTTTTTTAGAATTATTATTAGATCTATAATTCATGGTATCCTTAAACCTATTCCCTCCATTAGGATAATTAGGCTTAAATCTATTGCCTTTATAAGCATTCTCAGCTGATGGACCACTACTGGCCACCCTTACCTCCTGATCTTCATTTGCAACAAAACAAGTTTTTAAGTTTCTGTTTTTGGATGAATTAATTTCTAAGTATTCCCTTTTTGATCTTTTGTACAAATCAAATTGCTCAATTATATGTTTCATTTCAATAAGGGTTCGTGGAATCCTATCTGAAAAACATTTGTACCTATACACAGGATTCAAACCATGAATGATAATTTCCAAGATTTCAAACTCGCTTGACCCTACATTTAAGACCTTGGCTGAATTATACACGTCATCTATAAATTGCATCACATGCTCACTAGGTTTCATGGGCCTATATACTTTAACTCCTATTAAATATCCCCTAACGTTTAAAGAAATAAATTTGTTCAACAAAGTCATCCTTAATTCGGGCCAAGTTTTATTTAATGTAAGACTATTCATTATTTCTGTATACAACAACCCTGAAGTTTTAACAGAAACTGCATACAAAATCATTCTTAAAGGGAAGTTGTAATTTAAAACAAGATCGTTTAAAATAAGCATCAATTCAAATACTTGAAAACTGTCATTACCATCAATCTTTTTCAAAGAACCAAGTTTAGTGTCAATAAGAATACTAATCTTATTGAAAACATACTTATCTATTAAAGGATCAAAAGATTTCCAATTATCCCCACAGTTTGTTGCTACCGTAAGTCTCTCAGGAACACTGTATGCGTTTAAAGGCATAAAGGCTCTAGGAGGTTCACAATATTGAGACCTTACTGATTCGTGACTATGTCCATACGTATTAGGAATACCATCAAACACTTGAGTTCCCACTCTGTCTACATACTGAGGCGGTTGTTCAAAGTTCCCTGAGTTTTGTTGGTCAAGTACTCTTTGTTTTACTTCGGTTTCAATTTCAGAATCTTTTTTACAAATATTGTGCACACTAGATTTCATCTGAGACCTAACGTCTCTTACCTTAGGGATAGCACCCTTATAATACAAGGGAGGAGGCGGAACAATAAATTTTCTATCATTTCCCTGACTTTCTTGATTTAAATTATCAAATTTTATTTCCTTCTTATTTAAATGTTGATTCTGATCTGGCATGTGACAATGATCATTTACTCCTAAACCACTAAACGCCACTGGTATATTAGGATTACCTAAATCATGACCTTCAACAGATGGTTCTTGATGACTAACTTCTAACGACATACCAGGCTCAAACCTTGACACATTTTCGCTTCTACGACTAAGATATTTATCAATAAAATTAGGTTGTACTGTAAAATTTCTATTCGCATAGCGATGAGAACCGACAACTCGATTAAACGATTCAGAATTTTGCGGTAATTTACTGGAAGCACCTAATCCTGCAAAGCATCTGTTTGCGCCTTGACTATTACCCCCATTTTCTATTTTCAGTTTATTCAATTCATCGCTTAGTTGGTAAACAACATCATTTTCGAACCTAGGTGGCGCTACAATATTCTCCTGTAAAAACTGAGTCGACATGTCAGAAACTTCAACTACTTCAATCATAGGATCTTCAATAATAACTGAAGTAGCATTAGAAACAACAGATCGATTGTCAAATTCCATGTTGAAACCACAATAAATAAACAAAATGTAAATTAAACACAGTACAATTTGAATAAGGAAGTAGTAACACAGAAACAAATTCAACTGTTACAATATATAAATGCTCCAATTTAGCTACACTACAACTACTTCTACAATGAAACTCATTCATTCAATCTCTAGCACGCAAGCCAGTACAAATAAAGGTTGACAAAAAAATTTTTTTTTTTTTTTAAATTTCACTTTATTTAACAACAAAAGTAAATAGAAAGCATCCACAGCTGACAGCTTGTGTAGTTGCAAGTCACTCGTGTTTTTATTAATGGAGCTATGAAAACTTCAAACTGTTTTTAGAAAACAGCTAACTCTGATAATTTTTACTAATTTCCAACTAATTCTCTTAAAATTTCAAACTCTAAACAAGCAAACCTAATTTTTATCAAAAATATAAATGCAATCATCAACTGAACTGTGTTTAACCAACAATGACTTCAAAAAAGCAAACGCGGAGATTAATATTAATTTAGGACCTAAAAATCCTATCCCCCAATCAAATTACGGAAATGACTCCCACAATGAAAGATCCTACACACCTTAACTTTTAAATCCTTAACTTCGTAAATCCGGAATTTAACTTCAATCATGAAAATAATCACAGTTACTGTAATTCTATTTACAATGGTCGGTGACCTTACAATAGACTTAATCTACAGGCTAAGTTTTGAATCACCGAAACCACCTCATAACTGTATTGTAGTTTATCTTTTTTGTCACAATTCTCGGTATCGCGGTCAGAATGTTTCCTGCATCTATTAGCTGAAATAGTTAAAAAGGAAACTAAATGTGACCCCGAGTGACTTAACCACACCTGATTGGACAAATCCTGTAAAAAAGATATTATTATAGCAAGTAAATAACAACTAGGTACCATTCACACCAGCACACAATCTTACTCCCTAAACTGAGTGAAGGTGGGTGATTAGAATTACAGATTTTATTTAATGAAATTCCAGAAGTGTTAATTTAAAATATTTAATGCAATTCAGATTCCTTCAGAGTAGTTATAACAATTAAACAAATTCTTATTAGGTTCTTAATTTCGAAGGAGGTGTTCAAAATTTTAATGGAAAAACCTTTACTCTAACAACTACAGTTACTTTTTGCAAGGCAGAGATCATTTACAATAAATAGATTTTGAATGAGGATAACACAATCAAAACTCTCAATTCATTAAATATTAAACGCTAAATTGAATTCTATAATTCATAAACAGCAAGATAACAACCACGTCAATCAATTTAATCCAGCTGTAACAAAAAGATATCGTGACTTTCGAAGTAGCCTCGTATATTTATTAAAAATTAACCTTTGAACTATTTCTCTCTTTAATTCTCTCAGTAATTCTTAGTTAAGGAATGTACGCAGTGCTTTTACTACTATAAAACTATTTAACTAACTACAATACTTTTAACTAGCATTACTACTTCACACTTACCGTAATACAGCAGGAAATAATAGTGACAGTATAGCAGAGGTAGTTACCATTTCTCAACTCCAGATCCTCTTGGGTTTAGAGACTGTTCCTTACAATACAATTCCATACAGTACAGTGCACGCGAATATTCCAAGAACTTAAAAATTAAGCAAAAAATTTATTCGGTCCGAAAGTATGTTCTAGATTTAATCAAAATTATTCGTTTTACTTCAATTTTACGTTTGAAACCTAGCCGAGATATCCAAGAGAGCTAAAATAGAAGTATATGCATTTAACAGCAATTAATTACTGATCTAGGTAACTAGTGACGTTTTCATTAACAGCACTGTAAATTAGTTAACCTATTTCCAAAGCAGGAAATACCAATTTATATTTTACTTTAGTTCTTCAAAACTTTAAACACGTTATTAGAGACTGTTTTAGATTTTAAATTTAAATAGAACGAAATTAAAAGTAATTAGTAATTTTAATTACCATTAATTACCGACAAAGTTTAGTAATGAATGAAAAGAAGTTATGGAAATCCTTCTTATATTAGTTACCACGCGAGTATGCAATTTAAAAGTGGAATTTTAATACTTGATTTAACGTTTTATTTTTCTTCCCCCATTTAAAGTTACCCAGTTAAATTTCTTACTCGACCTTCTGTGGTACAACGAAAGCAAGAAACGCACTAGACTCGATGACGTAATACACGTGTTCCGTCTCTCACAAAGCAGCGTTAGGAATTTAACGTAGTTTTTAGCTTTTAAAAGGTTTTGACTACGGAAGTATTATTAAGAGGAAATTTAGACCTTATTAATTTCATTCACTTGCAAGATACGTCTTCCTTTAACACAACTTCACACACTAGAAACACAAGTAACTTTTTCACTTTTAAACTGATTAAGCTTACAGAACTTATTTAAACACAATTTAATTTTATATTTCTGAACTCTTAGTAATTTAACACTGAGTTTTAGAATCACAGTTGTAATTAAGACACACTTCACAAGTTTAAACGAGGCACAGCTATAACGAACTCTCGACCACGTTTTCTAAAAAGAACAATTTTCGGCGCGAAGTAATGATGTCTATTTCTTGAGTCCAACCCGTGTTGGCTCAATAAACTACAATACAGTTATGAGGCGCAGCGGATCAGAATGCCATATATAGGAGCAAGACTCTCGCTACTGCGCAGCGCCCAACCCATTACATACGTCACTCCAGACCCCTGCGCTAACTGAATTGGTTGTGTAATTTAAAAAAAAAAAAAAGAATTGATTCTCTGCCGTATTACAAGAATAACCAAGCTAACATATAAACATATATATATCATTTTAAAGCTTTTTTCATGCTCTTTACAATGAAAGTACTCTCATTTCAATCCAACAACGTATAACAAAGTAATTCTTCAAAAACAAAAACAATAACTTTCTTACTTTTTTAAAAAAAGAAAACAAAAAAAAGTAATTTTCCATAATGAAACTATGAACCAAAATGTAACGATTTTGCAATCGTTACAATACCCCCCCGGAAATCCCCACTTTTTTTGTAAATTAGTCTGGTTTTAGATGCAATTTTACAAATTTTAAGACAGTGTATTGTCATATTGAATTTGGATTCCTCAAGTGCTTTGGAACCCGCCCGAAATAAATTCCTGCATACATATCTGGTCTCCAGCGTGTTCTAAGCACTATAGAATACGGGATTTCATTTGGTTGGTAAGTTTTAACACTAATGAAGATATTGCAACAAATTTCAACAGAAATATGTTCGTTGCATGAGAAATAAAGTGTGTAATGTGGCTCCTAGTTGCTCCAACATGGAGTACGGGGTCTGCCGGCCTACGAACTTCCTCTCTCCTGGTCTTATTCTGATTTTGTCTTTGAGCCGAAGGTGTCTAGACAATACGGTTGTTGTTAGTGAGTATTAGTGTACGTAAGTACGCACACAGGATGGCTGAAAAGTGTACCTATGCACCCAATTGAAACAAACCTTGATTTACATTTCTTGGGAAAGGAATTCATAAAGTCGTGTTAACAGTAGTTATTGAAGAAGTTTGTCGGTACACATCCGCGAAGTAAATAAACCATTAGACACTTGTGGAATAAGCTAGAAACTCTAAGTGGACTTTGTTAGACAAATAGGAAGGAGATTGTCCTTGGACTTTGTTAGACAAACAGGAAGGAGATTGTCCAAAAATAGGGGAATAAACATGGAGTACTGGTTACTCGCAAGAAATATTTGTGTCGACTTTCACAGAAATCAGCTTTGTACAGAAGCACTCTACCGTGCTAAACAAAGAAACAAACAAACAAACAAAAACAATGCCTGTTGTATTTCTTTGGAAAAGGAATTTAGACAGAGATAGAAGGTATACAAAAGGAGAAGAGGGTCAAGGTAGAGAAATGGAATAAAAAAATAACTTTTGTTAGTGTATGAGTAAAAGTAGACTTGAATCGTCGTACTCTACTTCATCTGTCACCACTGTCTTTCATCAACGCTAGATTTCTTCTTGCTCCTTGTACTCTCTGTGTAGTTTGCTTAGAAAGGAAGAAACAAATTGTTAACGTCAAAGAGCTTTCAGTTCGAGATATTTGCTCTACGGCTTTTCTAGCCTCTGAGTAGATACAGTTTCTGAGAGATTGCAATAGAGACAGTTCCACATTACTGGGGTCATGTCCATACTTATTCTTTAATAAATAATGAAATATTAGCGGGGAGAAGAGAGAGGAACAAGAATGAACCTCTCTGTCTCTCTTTCTTTGTATGTCTCTCCTGACCCCAAAAAAAGAGAAATAATTGGATAGAAATTTCCAGAAGATACAAAGATTAATAACATAGATATAGCAAAACTAATCCAGTAACCTACCTTGGTACAAGCTGGTTCAGAGGAGACTTCGTGTTTGATAAAATCAATTCCAAGATTTAGCATGGTACACAGGCAAAACAAGAGATGGAACAAAGAGGGAGAGAACAGAGTGATAGGATCCGAGGGTAAGACGAGACGACCTGTCATCACCAAAATAACTGTTAAGAGTGAGGAGAGGACAATTTTCTCTCTGGGAGAAAATAAATTACATAGGTTATGATCTTGTACAATTTTTCAATGTCTCGGCATTGTCAAATACATCATGTACATGAAATGATTAACCAAAGAAATAGATTCGTTTCTTCTGTTTGTCAGAAGGTACATACGTGAACTTTGTAACGCTGTATAAAAAAAAAAAAAAATCATTGGTAAATTTACAAAAGACGGTGGCAATCTGTTTGTCAAACCTCTATGTAAATCAATTCACACCTATAAAGTAAAATTACTAATATGAAATGGTGTAAAATTACATTACATTAATTAATAAAATTACATTATCAATAAAAATATCACATTTTCTATAAATTTACTATTAATTTGTTAAAAAATCAGCAAATTTTGTAATTTAATCTAAGAAAATGTATATCAACTTACAAGATGAAGGGTAAATTATTTGTATATTGATATTTGTCAATTTAATTGCAGAAATTATTTCAGTGTACACAATGAAAATAAGGATTTATTTCCTTTCAAAAATCAGACAATCGTATATATATATATATATATATAAAGATATATAACTAACTAACTCTATGGCTTATGGAACCCGGAGGTTCAATGCCGCGTTCACAAAAGCTCTCCACTGACTTCTATCCTTAGCTAACTGCATCCAGTTTCTACTTTGTATTCCAATCTCTGCGAGATCCATCTTAATATTGTCCTCCCATCTGATTTAATATATATATATATATTAAATCTTCTAAAAGCGTTTCAAAAACCGAAAGAAATATGCCTATATAAATGTCTATAATTGGATGTATGGAATTGTAGGTAGGATTTCGAGTTTAATATATTCAGTGCATTTGGTGCATACATGACACAATGTGAACTTTTAGAAAATATTTCAACTTTTAATCTATTGCATTAAGGTAGACAAAAAGATATGGGTGAGTTTAAATTCTCATATGTAGTTTTTGAGAAAAATATGGATTTTTATGGCAATGCTAAATAGTACTATATAACTCCGATTTGAGAATTGCTTGGATATTTATTTCTCTTAAATTGAGATAAAAAAAAGCGCGCATCATAAAAAAAAAGACTTTCATTAACATATATAATATAAGATTTTATCATTTCAACAAATTTTGTCTTTTTAAAACAGTACCTAGGTAGATCTGAATGATTTGGTTTGCATTTCTATGGATTGCTCATTCAAAAATATTGCAAATTTAACATATCTTAATAAACATATATCTTAATAAACATATAAAACATCTTGCATCAAGTAGGTAGTTAAATGACAAACCATTGAAAATAACGTACTGTTTTTAAAAACTAAAAAAGAAAAAGAGAAACGAAAAAATACCGTACTGAAATGCAGAGAAAAAAAAGATCAAACATGACAAAGTAAAAATGAACAAAGAACTGGAGACAAAGAACTCATGCACTGTTTTGAGTATAGTGCAGTGCTCCTTCGTGTTCTAGTGGATAAAAGTATGTATTTTCTGTACGTGTGGTCACGGGTTCGAGTCCTCGTGGATGTGTTTATATCCGATATAGTCGTGAATAGTGGTTAAAATCATACTTTTAAACATTGTGTTAAGCCCAAGTTAACCAATCAAGTATCATGTAGACCCTAGGGATCTATGAATATTGATAGAATTGGAGTTTAGCGTCCCGTTCAGCACCGAGACTATGTGAGACGTAGACCTACAGTTTAAGACGGAATTCTGTAAAGCCATTCAAAGAATTCAAATTTCAAGGTTGGGCACACCATGGCACAGTGGTAGAACTGTTACTTCTGGTGCGTGGGGTCCCCTGGTTCGATTTCCGGCCAAATAAGTTTTTGGTACACAACATCGTGTCCATGGGTATATCCGTTTCCTCCCATATTATCATTCCACCAATAATTACGTCATAATTCACTTACCTTAATCAACGGTCTCCCTTAGCCTAAAGAACATAATAGCGGGACGTTAAACTAAAATATTTCATTTCATTTTCAAATTTTAAAGCTCTTTCACTGAGGGCTCTCTCACAAATCGAATTCAGGACTCCTTGGACCAAAAACTAGACTTAAGAACATTTAAAAAAAAAAGAAAAGAAAAGAAAAATGGAAATAACTCCTTGCCATTCCAATTACAAAGGGCCTAGACATTTCTAAATGTTACAGATAATCTAATCAAATTAATGCACATGCTTGTTAAGAAATGTATGTATGAAAATGTCCTCTGTGTGTATGTTCTTCGGCTGCAGTTCGAAATTTTTGTTTATTCATCAATCTCCCATGCATAAATTTGGTATCTATGTTGCTACAACACGCAAAGGGATCCGACCGACCACATGACTACTATGATACATGGGATGGTGTGTGGTCGGCTCACTGGCTCATAGTCATAGGCGGAGTTAGGAATTGGTTGCTGGGGGGCAGACCTTTTGTCTGATGGGGGCACGGTTAATACAAATCAGAATTGAAGGATCTTATAAGTAGCATTATTGCTTTTTGTCAAAAAGTTGGGGGGCAATGCCCCCTATACCACCCATAGCTCCGCCCATGCTCATAGTATTAATATTTTTTGTCTTCTCAGACCAAAGTTACTTACTCTTAATCCGAATAGATCCTCAGTTGTCCTCATAGAGTTATACAGAAAATCCTATCCTTTCAATGGAGATCTGCGTCGGAGATCTGGAACGAATTCAATCTAAGGACCACACGCAGTAAAGGTAAACATTCTAACCACTCAGTCACACATGAAGGAAAACAATGACGTTGCACACATAACTATTCAATTCTTCTGCATATTCTACTGTACTCATGTTTTTGTTGTATGTTAATTATCAGTCGCTAACTCAAAATGCGTGTCGGAGTCATGACTATTACATATGAATCATTGTTTCTTCGTCTTTATCATTTATTGGTCAAACATGTGAGTTGTTCTAAGTCCCCTACTTACCTACCTACCACTACCAACTAGTGATCTACAACTTCCTGAATCTTCCTCCACGAAAGACTACAGAACTGAAGACACTGCATAAGCAATGGAAAAGAGGTTGAGCTCAAGAAAGCTATCTGAAAACGCAATACCACCGCACTGACATCAATAATTTTCTACAGAAAAGGGTGTTACCACCAAAGTTCTTTTTTTCAGGATCAGCGATTTCTTGATAGATTAACAGTCATAAATTGTACCGACAAACAAGCCTACGCTTACAATGAAAACACGTAAAGGCTCTGCTTATTGAACGCATTTTAACTCCTTTTTCGTTTTCCAACTAGCTTGGAATGGTGAAGATATAAATATTCCATAATGTCAAGATACTTTAATAGAATTATGAATTATTGTATTTAAACATTAAAAATATTCTAAATTTCTTCTTGTTGCCACACTTCGAAGGGGGGCTAGGGGCCGGGCCCCCCTAAATTTTCACTGACCCCCTAAAATTTTCACGGTAGGCTTGCAAATGAACTATAATATGGTTGAGTCGGGCCCCCCTGAACTTCTACCGGACCCCCCTACATTTTTGGGCTGGTTACGGCCAACTAGATCATTTCCTGTGATATTTTTGTCCTTGGAGAACAAAGTTCACTAGGTCTCTCGGCTCGGTCTCTAACCACATGAAGCTACATTAACATTAATAGGGTCTAATAGGTGTTTTCGATTATGGTACAAAATCATCTTTTATATTTACAAAGATTTTTTTTTTTTTTTACAATTTTCTCGGAAACTACGCGTAATGATTTATAATTACCCATATCATTCTGTATAGCACAACGTGATATGAGGTGTGTGCAAATTATAACTTCTATTTTTTCTCACTAACTAATAACACTAAATCTATGAAACTTGTGTCCCTTCTTACGTAATCTTCCTGCAGCCGCACACATTTTTCACAACGTCGATTCCGTGATTCCATGGCCGCAGTGATCGCTTGCTTAGGAGTCTGTTTTGACCACTGGAAAATTGCTAATGCGAATGTGTGTCCACGGACTATGTCTTTCAGGATTGCAAAACAGCATCCACGTCTCATCCATTATCGCAATCAAAGAAAACAAAGTCCCATTCATGCCTCATCACGCGTCAACATTGATTGACAACATGCCACGTGCGAAGCCTTGAAGTTGTCCGTCAGCATTCCTGGTATACCCACCTGGAGGACACTTTTCGCATTTTCTGGTCTTTATGCAGGGTTGTGTGCACAGGTTCCACAGAAATGCCAAGTTTGGAGACGAGCTGGTCCACACTCATTCGGCGATCTTCTGAAACAACATTCTCCACTCGTTTGATCATGTCGTCAGACCAGCTTGTGCGAAGGCTTAGATTATCTTGGTTTGTTGCCACACGACGTTCTGCTTTCTTTGAACTGTTGCACTCACGGACGCACATTAGACACATCAATGACACCATCTTCACGTGTCTCACTCAACTAGCGATGAGTTTCAAGCGGTGTCACACTACGCAAATGGAGAAAACGAATGATGTCACACTACGCTGTTTTTGTAGTGAAAACGTCATTTTACGAGTATTGGATCAAAAACAGTCATCACTCTTGCCGCTGCAGTTAGTGTTCAGTGTGCCGTACGGTGTTGCCATCTCCGTCACGCATTGGCAACAAATCCTAGCGTATTTTAAAATAAACAGCACGTTTCCATCTGTTATAGTGGATTTTCTCTATACATGTGCAGTTTGTATACAAAGGATGCCGCCATAAATAAGTCATCGTTCGCGGGAACTTGTGGAAAACACCCCCGATAACTAAATGGCCAACCAGAATTCTCATTTCCAGCATTTGACAACCGCTCGTCAAGTCCACGTGGGTACTTAGTTGCCACAGTTCCAAACGCTGTCCTTTCAGTCAGTGATTAGAAGATTGTTGTTCAACATATATAGTTTTCTTATACATATATATTATACTTGATTATAGCAAAATGTGGAGGCCTGACATCTGTTTCACATTAGCGATTGTATTGGGAACGAGAGAGTAAGGTCACATTGCCACGTTAAATGAATCTTGTAGCTGTCATTAAAAAAAACCTTGCAACCCGATCTTTCTATTTACTGTGTACATATTACAACTTCTTGAAAGCAAGAAAGGTATTTTCACCTATCCAGCACTGCACTCTAGTGGACAAACAGTGAACCTAATTAAAAACGTGTATTTTGGCGCACTCTCCCTCCCTGTCCAAAAGAATCCGTTATTTCGGAAGCGGCGAAACTGGTTTTTCCTTTATGTCAGCGGGAGGGCGATAGCAGGTAGCAAGGATCTTGCATCGTTTGGCCTAATCCTCGTTTCGCCTAACCAATTATCTGACACTTTTATGACAGATAAAAGATAAACTTTATTCCCGCCATTTTAGGCGAAATAAGGATACTCGTTTGGCCTAATCCTCCTTTTGCCTAAAATGGTAGACTATAGAAAAAATCGCGGAGATAAAACTGGAGGGAAATTTTTCGAAAAAAAAAATCCCTACTATGTGAAGAACTGAGAAATACAAATTAGTTTTCCAATAACTAATTTGTAATAGGACTATTTGCTTTCGGAAAAGTGTTTCGACAATTGTACCAGATTTCATTCCAATTTCAACGCATTTTTGTAACTGTTGATGCATTACAAGGGATCCTATTGTGATTCTATTGTAATTACAATTCGTATGAAATTTGTAGCTATTTCGAGCTACATCTGACAAAAGATCCGTAAATTTGCTCATAACTTAACAATGGAAAACTGTGATCGAAATGAGTGATTTGTGACAAATCGCTCTGCTGACAAATTGCTCTTTGGATAATTCCACAATCCAAACATCTCAATGTGTTACTGACAAAGAAAGAAGAAAAATATATTTCATTTCTTATTATTACTTTTGAAATTACAACTTTTGAGTTGAATTTCCACTCGTTTCACACACTACCGGGAATGTCCATAGCATAAGTCTCTGAGATGTACAATGAGACTGAAATCCGGGCTTCTCGGTGGTTGTTTCAGCAGGAAGAAGTTGAATGCTCCTCCAAACAGATGGTGGCAAACCGGGATCTGTTACGAGGATGGCTGTCCTGCTGGTACACTCCATTTCCACTCGTATGACAGAAATAAAGATATAGTTGACTCTGGTGATCTTCGTACTTCGATACAATACGGGTGAATAGTAGGTACCAAAGGTCCAAAACATTACTTACAGAAAAACACTCTATAAATCAACATGGTCTCCGTTATTTTGTACAATTCCAACCTGACATGATTTCGTTGGGTTGGCACCAAATTATAGATCACTATCGGCGTGATGAGATTGAAAACGAGACTCATCGCACCAGGGTTTGCTGGTTTAAACCAGCTGTTAAAAATAAATAAGTAAATAAATAAAACTGGTTTAAAGCAAAACACGAAAAATGTTCGTAAAAGTGTAAGTGTTCGTAAAATCTTGATGAACACACACTTATGGGTTATTACGTTTCACTCCCGTATATTATTCGTATTATATTCAGACCTAAATTTCCCATTCATTACTCAAAAAGATTATACTACAAAAGCAACTTTTGTATTTTTTTTATAAGTTTATGAATGCTTCTTTTGTCATTTTTTAATAGTTTGTTATTATTGCTATGCAATTTCAATCAAAGAAAAATTCTAAATATTGTTTCGTTCTAATAATGTTTACTATTGATAAAATACATCGAAATGCTGTAGTTTTGGGGGGGAGGAGGGTTCATACAAATCCCACGAGAGCCATTTATTGAAATCAGAAGTATCTTTGGTATTTATTTATGTATAAACAGGGGCGGATCCAGGACCGACTTCTGGGGGGGGCGGTGGGTTGTCATAATGCTACTTTTAAGGGCTCCAAATTCTGGGATGGATTTTATTTATATATATAAAATAAGAAAGTTTCCTCTTCTGGGGGGGGCGATCGCCCCGATCGCCCCCCCTTGGATCCGCCCCTGTGTATAAATAGGTCAGAGCCAAAGTGGACTCAAATAATTCGTATCTTTATTCACTTTTCTTACTGATATGCAAATTAAGTCTATTTCTTCTTCTTCTCGTTGTATTTCTTTAACTTGGACTAATAAGAGTCGTAATGAACTAACTTGGACTAAATCAGTTCTTCTGTACTCTGCAGCATTTTGAAATTATCCATATGTAATTCTGTGTAATGGTTTCACTTGTGCAACTGGTTATCTTTTTGTCCTTCTGAAATGACTCTTGACAGTTACATTAACAAGTACCTAAAGATCAGCACAACGTATTTTTTACCAGGAGTCGTTCATGAGTGAGTCGGCAGATATATCGCATTTGTGGTCAATTAGTCCCGGTTTCGAGTTCAAATGGAGGACAATTTCTCTCGGATGTAAGCCGAGAAGCGGTTTGATTCCGCTTTAAGCTTATGTGACCTCTTCCAGCATAACCCGGTTGTTGTACAATAACCCAAGATGAAACAAACTTATTTCTCTCTATATGTGATATAAATACATACAGCAAATTATTTAAACAAAAAACCTGGTTCAAACCCAAAAAATACCGGGTTTAAACAAAAAAAAAAAAAAAAACAGGTTTATTGTTTTGTTTTTTTAAACATGGTTTTTGCCAACCCTGCATCGCACCATGTTACTCGTTTCTATGGTCCAGTCACAGCATTCTGTTGCCAGTGTAAAACATTAACGGTAGTGACATATAATGACAAGTAGTAACCTCGTGGGTTATCGGCTTCTGAAGTCCATAAGATGAAGCGAACGTTGTCTACTAACTATCTGGCTGAACCCCTTATTCAGTTGGGTGTCCGTCTTGGCTAAGGTTTACTGGTGTTCGGTGCAGTGAGCAAAGTTATGAAAACCTTTATACCTTGTTCTCTTACATGTGAGTTTCTTTTACATTGTTAAATTACTGTAGATTTCCAAATTATGCAGATTCAATATTGAAACCGGAAATATATCTATAACTTACGGCAGGAATAGAGTGATAGTGTGAGACATGCAACCTGTTTATCGGAAGCTGAATTCTCATCAAAAACGATTTCTCATTATCTCTTACGATTTTAAATATTTAGGAATCAATATTGAAACCGAAAATTGTAC
The DNA here is from genome assembly GCF_964235325.1 of Thermobia domestica. Classification (NCBI taxonomy): domain Eukaryota; kingdom Metazoa; phylum Arthropoda; class Insecta; order Zygentoma; family Lepismatidae; genus Thermobia; species Thermobia domestica. The sequence goes on from NC_137466.1 coordinate 67,600,425, forward strand.
TAGTTCTTACTTTAATAGAAGACTCAAGCTGAGATGAAATATATTTTTAAGATTTGGAATCCATACCATAAATCGTTTGGATCGTTAGAGAACGTGTCGATATATATGCGATATATGAGTAGGCCAATGGCAAAACCCGTTAAATTCACTTAAAAAAAAAAAAAAATGAGATAGTGGTTGCTCTGGAAACCTTAGTTGGAAAGCTATTATTTCCAAACAGTATTCAGTAGAAAAAGCCATTTTAACTAGTTGAAAATTGAAATTGAAATATGTGCCAATTACCAAAACTTGTTAAATCCATCATGACAACAGATGCAAAACCAGTTAAATTCCTCTTCCATATTCAGTTTCATAAACTGTTAAATCCAAAATCTGCAAATAACCTCATGAGAAAAGCAGAATCAAACCCGGTTAATTCCATATTTCAAACAATTTGAGGTTTCGTACTGTATAGGATTATCTGAATTTAGTTTAGTATATGAGTTTATGAGTTCAGATTAAACTATATGAGTTTAGTAATCTGAATATTTATTGCAACTCTTCGTAAATCATTCGAAATTTTATTTGGCAGGATTTGAAGTGTGTGCTTTCATTTTTTTTTTGGACTGAAAATTGAAAAAATGAAAATGAAATATTTATTTTAAGTCTCAGGGTTATGCCGGTAGGCTAAAGGAGACGGTGATGATGAGGAATGAAATGGTGGAATAAAGAAAGTGGGAGGAAACGGAAGAACCCCGAGGAAACCCACGAGCACGGTGTTTGTCCACTACAAAGTCCACACGGCGCGAGCTGGGATCGAACCAGGAACCCCAAGCACCGGAGGTGAACGCTCTACTACTGAATCACCGCGCACCCTGGACTGAAAATGAAGACACTATACGTCTTAACCTAACTGTTCGTGAAACTTTCTGTGCTTATATTCTTTTCTCTAATAATTACTAGACAAATGCACGCAAAATCGAAAGAAAACGATACTCTAGGCAGCGATGATCATAATTTTATCAGACAACACCAAAATTGTCTCGAAAACGTACAAGACACATGAAAAACTGGAAACGAAATGTAGCCTAAAAGACAAGGTGAGTGGACTATCCTATGCTTAAAAGTCGTTTGTTTTGTATTTCAGGGTAACTCTTTACTTTGAACAGAACATTGTTGGATTAGGTTCTTCTCTAAACAGTCTCTTCAGCTTCAGCAGAACCTCTTTCTTAAAATGTCTCGTGTCAATTATCATTCAAAATTTTAACATGCTTCTGGTACAACATGTTTTTAAAAAATTGCCACTTATTTACCATTTCTGATTCTCTTTCTGCCGCTGTTTTGCTCAAACTCAACATTTGCACATTTTGTTTTGCTATATTTCAATTTCATATGTTGGAATAATTGGCAAATTAATATTCACCCTATGTTAGTCCATAAAAAGTTACAAACTCTTCCAAAATATAGTTATTCAGTTTAGAAATGTATACAGATAGGTATAATTAACTCCGCTTGTACACCGTAGTTACGAAGGGTTTGACGATTGAAAGCAGCTCAAAGCTCACGTTTTACAAAGAGGTTTTTGAGGAATAGAAAACCGAGAAAATGGTGATGCACCAGAGGACGACGATGATATGGATTTCCATTTAGTAGATGATGATGGAGAGGAGGTTACATAACTCAATTTTTTGCACATTTGAGTCCATTGTTTTCAATTTAGAACAAAATTAATGTAGCATTTATGTATCCATATTCATTTGTGCCAATCTTGTGCAATGTATAATTGATAATACATCCCCCCCCCCTTCCTTAATATTTTAGTAGGCATAATACTGATTTTTGACTCTGGCTCCCTTTCTTTTTGATAGGTTTTGTACCTTGAGCCTCAACAAAAATGGCCGCTAGTCCAGATGCAAAAGCTGTTATTTCCATTTACATACGCAAAACCTGTTAAATCCAAACTTTTTCTTCAATAACGCAATTCACAGACTAATGTGATTATACAGCTTTCCACAGACCAACACTCACATTATTCTTAATTGTTTAATGTTCTCTAGTTTCTAATGTTATTTTACAATTCTGACGTGTTTAAACAGTTTTTCTCGATTTGTCACAAATTTTAAAATGTGAATTTAACGGGTTTTGCTATTCGCTTACTTATATATATTCGTATATATCCATGGTCCTAGTAAATACATAAACAAGTTTTGGTAATCCTAACTCCTCGAAAATAGTTAATATAATATTAATCTATATATTTTGCATTTCTTAATTCTTTATATACTAGGGAATTTTCTCTTATATAATTTCCCTGTGTTGAATTTGCACGTTTTTTTCTTATTGTCCGCCATTTTAGGCGTAACGAGGATTAGGCCAAACGAGGATCCTTATTTCGCCTAAAATGGCGGACACAAATCTTATCATTTATCTGTCATAAAAGTGTCAGATAATTGGTTAGGCGAAACGAGGATTAGGCCAAACGTGGCGACACGGGTAGCAAGCACGACGTCCCAGAAAGTTGCACACTGTTCGACTCCTTGCAAGATGAAAAAAATGTTTTATGACCCTTTGAAGACTATGTGTATATGGCGAAACATGGCAAGATTTTTTTTAATGATAGCTACAAGTTCTTCTAACGTGGCAACCCCCTTTAAGAGACACGAGATACAGTGGGTGCTGCGGCATTGCATCCCCGCAAATGCGGTCAAAAGAGGGATAGGGGGAGGAAGAAATAATGTTGTAAAATCCAGCAGGGGAAGTTCAAAGAATTTGCCGAACTGCCCATGTATAGAAGAAATGCACTTTACCAGTCCTGAGGAAAAAAATGGAGGTGTTATAATTTGAATGTACCTCTTATATCGATTGGTATACGCCTCAACTTTGGACATTTTTGTTTCTGTTGAATGCTAATATTGTAGGATTACGTAAAAAAATATCTGCTAACACTCTTGTATGAAAATGTCACTTGAATATATTCCATGAACATAGGCTTAATGAAACCCTGTGATACATGTAAGTAGATGGTGTGATATTGAAAGAATTTATAGAATGAGAATATGAAGGAAATGCGCATATCTCGAGAAATCTTATCACCACGACTATATTCACAACAAAGTCACATGATCTGGGATCAAATCTATGACCTTTCACAATAGAAATGAACGAATTGCCGCTGATTTGTCACCTGGTTCAATATTGTAGTAGTTATTTCTTGTATTTCTGATTGTGCTTTCCTGATAATCTTATTGTTTGAATCGTTCAATAAGAAATTTCAATCTGAGCATCCTATATTTGCAATGTATGCTTCACATTGTGAACAGCACGAGTTCGAATCTTGCAGTGTATACCAGAGATAAGCATTTTTTCTTAAACTCACACTAACTCTCATTCTCAGACTCATGCTTCATGAAATACGGACAAATTTATAAAAATGAGTCAAATAGCTGTATATGATATTGATAGACCACAGGAACACGATGTATTTCATCACATCATCATTTATTTGCATTCAATAGGAACTCTTTCATCATTATGACACAGTCGACTCATGAAAACGAATATCTTTTCCCACAAAATATGCCAAATAAGATATTTCACGATACGAAAGAGTTACGTTCTCGTAATGACTCTATACAGAGATCAAGTGCATCAAAATTGGATACTAAGCGCTTCGTCACGATAAATATTAAGACTGTTACTAAAATTATGAATGATTTCCTTTTTAATTACTTGATCTTCTGATTGATGGAAAAGTTTTGCATTATTTTGAAGAAACGAGAATATTTACCCACAATTTAATGTGAACTTTGCTTATTATCTACTAATAATTTAGCCCGTCTAGATACCGACCCACGTCCATAAAATCGACCCTTTGTTGGTTCTAGATCGGACTTACATCCACAAGATCAGTTCAATGAAGGATCAAGACTGGCCCATATTCCTGAATTGGCCCATTGTCAGTTCAAAAGGAACCCGTTATAGAAGTCACTATACTCTTAGCTCTGGGCTTAAGACCCATCCAAGTCCATAAATAGGCCCATTTGTTTGTTTTAAACCGGTCCACGTCTATAAACCTGGCTCATTGTTAAGTTGACGATGGCATGTTCATGAGGAACAGTTTACATATTTACCTGAGATTAATTAATTATTATATAAACTGAAAACAAAGCGGTAGACTTAAGCAATATTTAACATGTTAAGAGTCTTCAACCCGGCGAAATTAAAATACCACTAATTTTACAGTAATTATGTGATATCTTCAAAATAGATAAAATATAATCGATAATGTGGAACAAGAGCGCCCTAGACAATATTATTTTAGATGAGAAACCGTTATCACGACTCACTTATCTACTTTCGATTTCGAGCCATTTTGAAAATCGGCATTTATTTTCGAGGTTTCTAAACAGCTGAAAACGGAAAGCCGCTAAGTGACTTGTGATAACGGTACCTCACGGAAAATAATATTGTCTAGGGCGCTCTTTGTTCCATATTTCAATTATCTTTTATCTATTTGAAGATATCACATAATTACTGTAAAATTAGCGGTATTTTAATTTCGCCGGGATGAAGACTCTTAATGCTTCTAAGAGCTCGAGTGAAAAGAACAATTTAATCTTCGCAGGCAGAATTTTAAACGATTACAAAATTCATATTCTGGTTGTTTTAGAGGATTCTGAGAAAATTTTAATTGCATATAAATGCGTTTTTTTTTTTTTTTTGTAGTTTTCTAGAGTAATAAAATCCTAACACTAATCATTACGTAGGAGGCACGGTGGCTCAGTGTAGAGAGCGTATCTCTGGTGCGTGGGGTTCCTGGTTCGTTCCCCGGCCAAGTAAGTTTGTGATTACCAATATCGTGTTCATGGACTTTCTTGGGATACCCCGCTTTCTTCTACATTCTCATTCCACCAATTCTTCCATCATCATTCACTTGCTTTAATAATCGTCTCCTTTAGCCAAAAGGGCATAATTGAAAAACACAATTGAATTGAATTGAAAGGGCATAATTAAATTGAAAAAGGATGTTAAACTGAAAAATTTCATTTATTTTTCATTTCTAATCATTACGTAATGCATACCTTCTAGATTAAATTCACCTCACACCCAGTACTCACATGAAAAGTATGGTTTCCTTAGTGAAACCATACTATGACGTAAACTCTCATACACACGATGTCATCCATAAAACAATTCATCTTTTTGAGAATAAGCGTTCCTGTTGATGGAATCTAATTTGGCCACAAAAGATAAGATTGGCAGATACATAAAATTCATTAGTTGTTCATTGTTTTCTTTTTTTCTTTTTTTTCTTTTTTTTATAATTTGTAAGCAATAAAGTACACTAGATAGATGATATCATAAACATAAACAAACAAACAAAAGAAAAGATAATAATAATAAAAAAATATGAAGACAGGGAACAGCAAACAGATGACTGTCGAAGGAAGGAAAAGGACATCTGAAAATCTTTCTTTCGTATGTCACGGTTACGGAACAGTGGTTCACGGTCAGGCGAAGTCGGGAGTTTCTTTTAAATTATTTTTATTTTTATTTCATTCTCTTTGCCCCCTCCTTTCCCTATCCCCACGACCTTCCCTTCTGAAAAAAAAAAATCCCTACAGGGTAGGCCTAATTTATGTTTCCTGATTCGCTACGCGCTTCTACTTTCCATTCTGTCAGCTCTGAAACGTCCATTGAAATAAATAGGAAGAACACAGAGAGATAGATGAAAGAAAACAAGAAAACATCGCAATGCGCATTAACTCTTTGGGTAGTAGCACACTATACAATGTTATATTATTGTTGTACTGTAAAAGCTATTGTATTACAAGTGTGGCGAATGTGATATTAAAAAGCAATCCAAAAAATTTTTTGGAAGGAGGGTTGAAGGTGTGAAGACAGAGAAGAAAATGAAATAAGCAAGGAGGAATGAATTCTTTATGTAAGTACAAAGAGAACAGAATGTAGAGGGCGGGAAAGGAGGAGAAGCAAGAGAATAGATAAGAAAAGGCAAAATAAAAAGAACTGTGATGATTTCAAGTTACAGTACATTACGAAACAATAGATGGTGCCACAAAAGGAAAAATGAACTCCATAAATTTTCATTTATTACGTTACATAGATTATATATATCTAGGAATATTGGCATTGTATTACTCCTTAGTTATAATAGTTACTTGAGAATACACATCAAAGAAATAACAGATCGATTAAGATTTTAAGCTTTCCAAATGCCTTTAGATCTTTTAAACCTAAAACTAACATGTGAAGTTGAAAGTTCATGCTTCTGTTTGAGATAAATTTTAACCTTTTATAAAGGTAATCAAGAAAGTTCTGTCGCTTTTTTATCCACTACATTCGAACATCGATATGTCATCTAAGACGTATCTCGAAGATCAAAAATAGTCCCCGTCAGCATCGATGACCTGCTAATGTTTCGGAAGGCTATGGATTCCATCGCGGTAGAACTTGGTTGGATGAGAAGCGGAGAAGGCTTCAAGTGCATTCGCACCTCTACTAGGGAATTGAACTGCCGTCTTCTAAGGTGATCGTCCAGGGAATGGAACAGGTGATAATCGGACGATGCAATTCCGGGTGTATGGCGGATGCAATAGTGCTTCCCATCCAAGCCGTGGAATGGTGTGCCTGGTCATCCTAGCCACATGGGGCTTAGCGTTGTACTGTAATAGGAGAATTCAGAAGTTTTGAGTTGTTCTTGAACACAGCTCAACTGCTGACAGTATACAGTTACATTGATGCTCTGACCAACTGATAGCAGTTCCCGATGCACGATGCCACGACCAGTCCACCATACACACAGGAGGACTTTCTGGTCCAGTGCTGGTTTCTGCTGTTTTGTAAGTGGTTCATGAGATGCTAACCAATGATGGCGGCGCCGTGGAGCTGCGTACAGTATCCACTTGTCATCACATGTCAATATCCTGTCCAGAAATGGCTCCTTCCTCAGACGAGACAGCAAAGAAACACAGGTGTCTGCTCGCGTTGCCTTCTGGCAATTAGTCAAATCATGTGGGACCCTTCGACCCAACTTGTAGTGCTTCCCAAGTTGATGGAGGTGCTTCCGAATGGTTTTTCCACTTACACTGAATTGTAGTCCCAGTTTCTTACATGTCTGGCCACTGTTCGCCTCAATTGCTGCCTGAACATGTTCATTTTGTACATGTGTTGGTCTTCAAATGTTTCGTCACAGTAATTAAAGACATGTTACCACGCTACATGAATCTTGTAACTATCATTTTTTTTTTTAAATCTTGAAACCCTACTATATTTCACCATGTAAACATAGTTTTGAAAGGGTCATACAACAGTTTTTTCCATCTTGCAAGGAGTTGAACCATGTGCAACTTTCTGGGTCGTCTTGCTTGCTACCTGCTATCGCCCTCCCGCTGACATAAAGGAAAAACCAGTTTCGCCGCTTCCGAAACAACTGATTTTTTTTTGGATAGGGAGGGGAAGTGCGCCAAAATACATGTTTTTAATGAGGAGGTTCACTATTTGTCCACTAGAGTGCAGTGCTGCATGGGTGGAGATACCTTTCTTGATTTCAAGAAGTTGTAAATAGAAAGATCGGGTTGCAAGTTTATTTATTTATTTATTTATTTATTTATTTATTTATTTATTTATTTATTTAATGACAGCTACAAGATTAATTTAAAATGGAAACCTACCGCTACACTGTCCGCGTAGTCACGACACCCTCACTGCAGCAGTGTTTGACCCCATTTTGAACTCGTACAACATACATGCCCTTATGACGCTCTGTGGAGGTCCCATGTTCATTCTGTCATTACGCAAGTTTAAGGTGTAACTGAACTACCAGTACTAGGTAGTATGTTGGATATACCCACACGAACAACTGACCTTCGCCTTATCTCCATTTGCATTCAACTCACGATGTGAGGGACAATGGAACACAGACCTCCAAAAAAAGCGATAGAACTTTCTTTGTTACCTTTATAGTTCTCCGTTTGTAGCTTTGAGTTTTTTTAATATCAAATCAGGAAGTTGTAATACTGTCCCTTTATAAGAATTACAAGAGTGCTTCCATGATAGTAGCGTGTCTTCGTTTATGATATTAGCGTGTCAGCTAGTAAAATAGGGTATTCAGAGCATAATGGAATCAAGTCCAATCACCAAATCTATGATAACGGACACATACAATTTGTATGTTACAAATAAGTACATGGAAAATTGAACACTGTTTCTTGTATTGTAAGAGTTATTCACAATATCTGGACATGAATCTTTTAAGTTTTGAAAGGGGTTTCAGATAGAGATCTTAAATATGCAATATGTTGAAAACGACCAGAAAGTGGATTTGATTCTTTTGTGCACTGAAAGTATGAAATGTGATTTGTTTAATATGGCTGGACCATTCATAGACGTCCTCAGTGGTAGAAGTCGTGACTCATTGGTTCACCTGGGTCACGATTTTTGTCTTATCTCAAACCCAATTTCAGGAAGGCACAGTGGCTCAACGGTAAAGCGCTTACCTCTTGTGTGGAGAGTCCTTGTTTGATCCCCGACCAAGTTTATGATGAACTTGTTTGTGTCCGTGGATTATCTTGGCGTACACCCGTTTCCTCCTACATTATCATTCCATTTATTCTTCCATCATCATTCACTTGCCTTAATTATCCGTCTCCCTTAGTCTGAAGAGGATAATCGCGGGTCGTTAAACTGAAAGATTTCATTTCATTTCATTTCAAACACGGTTTTACGCGAAAGCAGCTGAACTGTCAGTTCTACAGCCTTATTGCATAACTTTATAATACAGAGTTGCCCATAATTGCCCAAGAGTGGACACTGTAACTGATTTAGGGATCACTATTAGCTCCAACTTTTCCTTCAACAAGCATACCAATCGCATTGTTAGTGAAGCCTACAGAAACCTCGGCTTCGTAATCAGACTTGGCTTTGACTTTTGAAATACTAATGTTCTTAAAACCTTGTTCAATAGTTACGTTAGATCCAAACTTGAGTACTCTTCAATCATATGGCATCCCAACAGTCAGAAAAACAAAACACGTCTTGAAGCGATTCAATCTCGTTTTCTGAGGTACTTAACTTATAAGAAAACCGGACTGTATCCAAAATTCGAAAAATATACCGACTTCCTTCGTAAGCACATCTCATCTCTCGAAGAAAGACGTATCACCCAACTCTTGATTTTCTTAATGAAATTATTCCAAAATAATATAGACTCTGAGTATTTTCTATCCCAGTTAGAATTACATGTTCCATGTAAACGCACGCGCCCTAGAAATATTACTTTTCATTTACCTACTGCTAGAACAAATACGCTATACATGTCACCTATTAGGAGAATGTGTTATATTTTTAACTCCTATGCTGAAGGTAATCCTGAACTTGACATATTTACTATAAATGACCGTTCTCTAAGAACTAATTGTGCAATCCTATTGAAGATTCATTAATTAAAATGACCATATCTATAAATGTGTATTTGTAATTATGTAAGTGAATTCATGCATGCTCTAACTATACACAAACTGACTAGGTCACTATCATTAGGTAATATACCTGTTGTGATCTATATGTAACCATAAATAATTAAATATGTGATCTTACAAAGACTGCGATAAAGAAATTAACAACATAACTTGAACAAAAAATTAAACATAAACTAAATACATTACTCTCATACTTTTTCCTTAGAAGAATTTTAATCTCTGTTCTCTATGGCATGGTCCACCAATGCACAATGTCACAAGCAGCTTGACCGACCAGTACTAGTATCCTGTGGAACTCTTCTGTGATAGCTTCCCGTAGTTCGCCCAAATTGCGTTTGTGATGTTGATACACTTTGTTCTTTAAAACATCCCATAAGAAAAAAAAGTCAAGTGGTATCAAGTCGAGAGATTGACTACAGTCTTTCAAACATAATATAGATAATTATGGGCCACCCTGTAGATTCATAATATCCATTACTCGAGCTTGTAAATTCTCTGATTCTACATCTGATATCACTTCTTAATGAAGATACAGTGATTTGAAATATTTGAAATATAATTGTATGCTCATTCATCTTCCCACTCCGAAAAATTGTACAGTTCTTTTGAACACAGAACAAAGTAACACAAACAACACACTGGACCCAATGCCATCCTTCATGCTCTATGTGTTAATTTTCTTACGGTAATTTCAGAGGTTCTGTTGATATCCATTATAACAAAAATACGTGGTTTTATTTTCTGTTACTATCTATCGCTTATACCTGCAGTTATCTTCCAGTGTAGTGCTTTGACGCACGCACACATACGCCATACTGATTAAAATTACTTTACCAGACTTGAGGTCTCGTGGTCTCTGCACTGGATCATACTGGGTCTGGTCACCTACTTCATTGGGTCCTCCGACCATGAATATGATTGCTCCAGGGCCAAGGGTTACGAAGATCATTACCCTTTCCATCACTAGAAGTCCTAGTTTATTTATAAATATCTTGTATTCATTGATGAATTAAGGTTGACAACAGGAAAACTTCCTCCGGGGGGCAAATGAACTCTCTGTGAATAAATTTTGAACACTTCCATTGCATGATATAGATGCAAGAATACTTTCAGGAAAAAAATGTAGAACTAAGAATGTTTTCTTCCTCGATGTGTTCATATTCTTCCTAACCTCATACCCCACTGAAAACGTCAGGATTTACTACTTGTTACCGTTCGAACTATATGCATACTTGACGTATTTTCATGATTTTCTGCATGATTTTTTTTAGCGAAAAAAATAATCAGTATTGGAAATCCTCTTATGGGAACTTGAAAAATTAATTAAAATTAAAATTTTCAATTTTTCATTAATTCTGACGAGAAATAAATAAGTGCCATATATGACACACTTACAACTCACAAAGAACATGCCAGATGGCACCAACATCTCTTATTCATACACGTCAATATCTCACACAGCAAACAAAACAGTCATTTGGTGCCGTTGATAAATCACAAAAAAGCTAAAGTAAAGAAAAAAAAGGTCTGTGCCATATATGGCACGGCATGCAGTAAGCGGTTAAATATTCAAAAGTTCATAATTTTTACTCCATTTCTGGTGCTATATTTACCGAATATAAATTTTCGTTGTCAATTGTCAACGGAAATAGTTCTCTCGCTGTCTTCGTGTTGAAATCGCCTATAACCAATAGGGCTAAACGCGAGACAAAACAAGGCAAGAAATAGCTTTCGTGTCTGATGAGATACGAACGAGAGCGAAATAGAACTCTTCTTACAGAAACTGATACATTTTCCGAGACGAGTATCACGTTCATCAAGACATCTTTTGGAGACGAGACAAACTCAGCTTTTGTCTCGTAGCCAGGCCAGTAACTACGTCCACAACTTCGGACATAGATATTCCTCTATTTACGTAGCTAGATCGTTCCAAGGCTCTTTGTTTGAGTTAAATATTTACTCTAACCTAAGATTTGTGAGAAATAGGTATGAAAACATTTTTAAAAAAATCGAAAGAAAAAAAAAGTTTAATAATACTACAGCTTTCTCATAACGTTATTATGTCCGAATAACAAACAAATCCTGCACCCACCTGAAATTCGATACTTGCTATTAATTCGATGCCACTGACCCAAGAGAAGACGTTATCTTGTGCCCCGCCCGTCATAGGATGAGAATGAAACTGCTCTTTAAAAACTGTTAATTAGTTAATTATCTAATTACTTCCTTTCTAATTCACTAGATGGCTCTTAAAAACAAACTGGAAATGGCATACTACTTTTTGTTCTAGATGTAAGTACCGTTCGTAAATTTTATTTATACATATAGGAAATTTCTTATGTAAGTATGGAAAATTTACGTATGTCGAATTTACGTAACTCGGTGATTGCCTTTATACACACAATGGACTGCTTTGATGTAATGTCTCCTTTACAGGGATGGCAATTTTGCAATTTGGGTTTACTCAAGCTCGTGAGGACTCATGCGTACTATTTTCAATGAGGTTCGCGTTCACTAATTTCAATCAAGTTTATAATGGGACAGCAGGGGCGGATCCAGGACGGACTTCTAGAGGGGGGGACAGTGGGTTGTAATACTGCTACTTAGAGCTACTTTTAAGAGCTCCAAACTCTGGGATGGGTTTTATTTATATATAAAATAAGAAAGGTTCCTCTTCTGGAGGGGGGGAGCGATTGCCCCGATCGCCTCCCCCTGGATCCGTCCCTGTGGGACAAGCTAACAATACTCAATAAGGCTTGTGTTCATTCAAAATCGGGCTTTAGTCAGTTATCAACTTAAAGCTCGTACTTCCGATTTCATATTGGAAGAGCTATAAGGCAATAGCCTGCAAGGAGAAAAGAAATATTATGGAATTTGTCTGGAATGATATATACAAACACGTACATACGTACAAATAACAATACTAAAAAATTTAAAGAAAAAAGTTAAAGATATTTTCACGCGATAGTAAATACAACGAATATCACGAGAGAGAGAGAGAGAGAGAGAGAGAGAGAGAGAGTGAGAGTGAGAGAGAATGAGTATGTGTGTGAGTGAGTGAGAATCAATGACGTAAGTACGTTGAGATTGCGAAACAATCTGTTCTCATGCGTTTATCATCTTTTACCTTCGACAGTGACTTATCGACACACGCGAGCCTCATTAAATGAAGAATCTTTCGGTGGCAAAAGAAGAAGAAAGGAAGAATGCAAGCAAGCGAAGAAATATAGAAGAGGAAGAAGAAGAAAGAAAAACGAAAAGAATTCTTTGTTGAATGTCAGATGAAAATCTTGATCCTCTTCTCTCTCTCTCTCTTTTATTTTTCTATGAATTTCTTCTTTGTAGACAAGTGGGAAAGAAAACGTACTTATAAAACATGTGAAATACTTCCCTTGTACTTACATTGTTTCATAGCTTCTACACATATTAAGTGATAATGATACGTCAATTATAATTTATCCAACATGTGCAGAAACAGAATTATGGTATATTATTGTTTCCCTCTCCTTTTGACAGAATCAATTTGTATTACATGAAAGCAAAAAAAGGTCTGAAATAATACATTTGATTGTTTTTCCCACAACTTTCTCATCAGTAGTAAGCTTTTTCAAGGCATGTTATCTCTCACAGTTTTTGTAGTAATTTGTTCAAGCCAATTACATTAGAAATATTTTTTCTAATCAATTATATTTTATTTCATATTCATTACTGCTTATTGCCAATAGATAGAAGAAAAAGAAGCAGTTTCAGATCTTTATATACAGGGTGTTCCGATCGTTCCTGAAGGCCGATATGTATTTCATGTATGTGGGGGTACCACGGCGGCCGAGGGAGGGGGAAACTACCTGTTTTTGTTTTTTGTGTTTTGTAGTTACCCTCCCCCGTCCACCGTGGTACCTTCCACCGAAAGCTTCATCCTTCAGGAACACATTGATACCAAAACTACATTCCTAGCTTAACTAGGGGATGAGCTATTGAGGTTAGAATTGAGTCACATTAAGGGGCGACCAGAATGTGACTACTTCACAGCATCAGACAGCTCAATGGCCATAACTCTGTAACGATGCACTTCCCGACATATGGTCATATGAACTTTTTACTTGTCTACCCATAAGAAATCCGCTCCTGAAATTTTGCTGTACCTTTTTGTTACACCCCATATATATATATATATATATATATATATATATATATATAAAGGTTGGTAGGAAAGTAAATCACAATTCACTGTAACTTGCTAATTATAAGCACCAGAGAAATGAAATTTTGTAGTTAGAAGCATTGTTTTAACTACAGAATAATGGCAGAATATTTATGATCATGATCTCTATTTCCCAAGTATGGATAATAATAAGTCTATCAAAACAAATAAGAAATTCAAAATAATCTTAAATTTTTTTTTTTGCTACTACGTCTAGATTACATTTATCTTTTTCATTTCTCATTTCTCTTCGCGATCCCCATGTTTTCCTCTTGCGATCTCTTTTAGGAGTCCCCACCTCCAAGTAAAGAAATCCCGGCATTTATTTATGTATTACCATATAATAAAATTATTAGCAATAAATTTTTAGTTTAAAGTCCTATGTTTATGTTTTGTAAGCTAAAGAGGGTGGGGGGTGAACAACGTGAATAATACTATAATCAGTTTTAGAATGATAGAAGTGCAAAGCTAAGTGGTCCAACTATTGTTTGATATATATATCTTCTACTAACATGCGGAAACTATAATATTTTGAATGACAAAAATCACGAAAACATTTCTCTCTTCTTTTTTTTTTCCCAAAAAATTTTGATGTGTAGACATTTTTCCGTAATAATATTCATACTCACAGCATACACAGAAATAAAAACAAATGTTAAACATTTCCTTATGTAGTCACGTATTTCTTTAATATGAAGGTCGCCAGCATCGCGTGGCTAAGTTATGTAACATGTAAAAAAAAAAAAAAAAATCATGAAGTAAATTTTCCTCTGCTTAATATGATATGATATTTTAAAATGCAAGTTCTAACTTTTTGCAAACATGATCCATGACCTTTCATGTAAAAATAACTATTATTACTATCGTAAATTTTTCTTTAAAAAATGTAAATAAACTAGATGATTTTTTCACGTAACAAGTTGCATGATTAACGTCAAAACAAGAATCTTCGACGTTATTTTGTTAATTAGTTATATTAATTACACAGTCACACACAAAATAAAATAAAAGTTCTGTGCAGGGGGCCCCAAGGTATGGACTCGATGTATAGTGTTACACAGAATTCAAATTTCGAAACCCCAAGACGATTTACCATGTCAATTTTATTTTATAGGCGAAAAATTTGAGGACACGTTTGGATAAGGAAGCAGGCCCGCAACTACAGGGGGGCTAGAGAGGCCTGGACCCCCATAACTTTTCGTGGCCCCTCCAGACCTCAACACAAAAAGCAAAATTTAGATATGTGTAAGACATTTTTTTAATGACTTGCCACCCCAAGTGGATGGTTTCGATCCTGTAGGGAGGACACACGTTTTTCGCTCATAAAACAAAATTAACATGCTCAATCGTCCTAGAGTTTCGAAATTTGGATTCTGTAGGTAACAAAGTACCTCGAATCCATACCCGGATGAAATTAAACTGACACTAAATATAAACAGTTCTGATCGTTCTTTTATTTACTTCTACAGTTCACTGTCATAGCCAGATTTAACGCACATTCGTGTGTTTGTGAACTCTTTATCTCTTAGGAACTGATCGATCAATCTAGACCAAATTTAATATCAACGTAATTGATGCTCTACTTGCCTAAATTTGATTGAGATAGAGCTTAGTGACATCGCGGCACAAAAACAGTAAAAGCGAACTTTTTTTTCTTCCCTTCTCGGAACAGTTCAAAATAAAATCGTGAAACATAGTCGATTCAGGATATTAAAGAGATTCAAAGGGAACGTTGGAACATTTCTGGAGTATGACATGAATGGTGGCAGTCGTGTGGATCACATTTCACATTAAGATATTGTATTAATCATTTGTTCATGCTTTAATTTCAAACTTTATCTCTACCCTGGATTATGATTATGTTATATTAGGTTTTAGGGTGGCTTCATAAGTCCTGAAGTGAAGAAGTTCTTTAAAAAATGAGAACAAATCTTAAATTGTAGGTTTTCTGTACTTTAGGACTTCTATACATTAATGTTTGTAGGCTCCCACATCTAGATTATTTTTAGGTCTTCTTTGTTTGCATATTATATATACTTCTAGGCTTTTGCACCCAAATGATTTTTTTGAATTCCTTGACTTTAAGACTCTCGACTTTATATTTTATGCTCCTTCATATATAGCTTTCATTTAAACTGCTTACACAATATTCTGCGTAATGAAATTTATAGTTTTATGTTGAGTTCAGTTGATTTTGAGTTTAACGTCCCTTTCAGCAGCGATGCTATATGAAACATACAGTCTGAATAATTACAAAATTATTGGAGGAATGATAATGTAGGAGGAAACTCACAGACACAATGTTGTGCAGCACACTCTCGTGGCCTAAGATCGAGCTAGCAACTCCCTGCAGCAAAGGTTAGCGCTTTACCACTGACCCACCGAGAACACGATGTTTGTATCCGTCGCTTATATCATATGTACATACACGATACAAGGAACTGATACAATATATATAACCATCTTAAAAATGTTGCAGGAAAAAAGAGAATCAATGTAGATATCTCCTTTCTTTTGAACATCAACAACAACAACCAAATCTGAAGATTTAATTCGGTAATTGGCGTTGATATTGCGTTTATCTGAGCGTTTATAAGGTGCTTTATCTGATAGACTTTGTTGCACAACACGCTTGTCATCTCCTTAATAGACTTGTTAAATTCGATTCGTTTTCCACCCTGATTTTTTTTTTTTTTTTTTTTTTTAAAGATTCATATCTCCTATGTTTCTTCCATGTCTTGTTCGACTGGGATGAGAAAAGAGGGAGAAAAAAAGCTGCCAAGGTAGATCAATGAATTTGTAAGATGAGCTCGAGTTTATTGTGGTTGAAAGATGTTGAAAACTGAGATAGCATGTGTGATTTTGGTGATAAGAGAAACCAGCTGTGACAGGTAGCTGCCCAACACCATGGTTTTACCTCTGTTCTGTCTTTGAAGATTCTTTTAAAAGAAAGAAAGAAAAGAGTTCCCGATAGTTTCTATCCCGTTATTTCTATTCAGTTCCGTCTACTGAAGCGTTTTGAACGGAGGGTGAGTTTGCAAAAATGAATGCTGCTGCTCTGCAGTGCAAAGCACACCTGCAAAGAAAAAAACTATATGCTTATGTACTACACAGTAAAAAAAAAAATGTCCACATTACGCTTTGCATTTTGTCTCAGATGTTCTTTTAAAAAGAAAACTATGAATTCGCATTATTACTATCTTAAAAATAACTAACACACATCAAATTAATCTATATACGTTCAAAAATGAAAGTGACCGTTTGTGACTTTATACCTCTGAACCACCCGAATGATATTGATCAAATTTTCAACATAGATGAGGCTCGGATCTGAAATGGTTTTTAACATTTCACTTTGATGATACAAAGTAGGGGAGGGTGACGGGTTGAGTTGAGTTGATTTTGAGTTTAACGTCCCGTTCAGCAGCGAGGCTATATGAGACGTGGACCTACTGATTAACGTGGAATCCGAACCACATGAGCACCCGCCGGGAATCAAAGGCGCGTACTGGGAGGGTGACGAGATATATATTTGTGTGTGTGTGTGTACGTAATATTTACTAACGCTTGAACCACCCAACCGATCTCGAACAAATTTTTTCACGTAGATGAGGTTCGGACCTGGGTTTGTTTCTATCATTTCGCTTTGACGGTACAACTTATGGGAGGGGGAAGATATTAGAAGTGATCAAAAATCACCGATATTAGTGTAGAATCAGTTTTCGGGGTCGATGAGACAAATAGTGAGACTTCTGATGCCATTTAAACCCAAATTCACCCCTTTATGTCAAAAATGAAACATATTCTTCCCATACGAAGAACGGGTATTCTGCTAGTTCTTAATAAACATAAGATATCAAATGAAAGAGCATTGCAAATGCTAGGAGAAAAGCGGAATATTTCGACAAAAAACGAGATAGGATGATTAGACACATTACGAGACATGGAGGAATCTCATTAGTAACTATGAAGGAAATTGCAGAAGGAAAAATACCTGGAGGAAGGCCGCGATAGAAGTACTCAGACCAAATAATACAAGATGCAGGAAAGAAAGAGTAAATCGAAATGTAAATCCTGGCCTAGAATAGGGAAAATTGGAAAGGCTGGGTTAAACAAAAAGAAAGAAAAGAAAGAAAGATAGATAGAAAAGATTTCTAGCTGAGAGGAAGACCAAATGAATATATACTAAAAAGTTAATAAATGTTTACGAAACCCAATCTAATGCAAGTAACAGCAGTAGAACACATTGCTGCAGTACTGAAATAACAGTAAAGTATCACAAAGTTAAAAGTATGCCTACTTCCAAATAGAGATGCAAGATCTCGAAAAACAATAAGAATACTTTTAAAAAAAAAAAAAGAAAAAGAAAAAGAAACGAAATTTTCCGAAGGCATTTTTGCCTGAGAAATTTGGTCTTCTTTCAATACTTCAAGTTTAATGAAGAGATAACAGTACATTCCAATTTTCTTTTCCATTTATGACTCGAAAAGAAGACATCGTTGGACACACTAGATTTTCTACTTCTAAACGAGTTCTAGTATTAGATTAGCCTTTAGAATTGTAATATTAGATTAGTGAAAAGGTCAATCGTATTTACAATAACTGTTCTGAAACTCGTATTAAGTTCTCATAGAATATCTGAAGCTCAGGGTAAAGTGTTTTCCGAACGGAGAACGAGATGTAAGTGAAGATTTATACCAAACAAACGTTTTTGCATCTGTTTCTCGATTTATGGTACTTTTATTTCTTCCCACCCAGTGGGAACCAGTGGGCAACCAGTGGAATACGTATATTAAGAAGTTATACATCCAGAAACTTGATAAGATGGCAAACAAAAAGGACATTTTGTTCTGCTGGGTTGCATAACTTGCACTTGCTAGCAACAAATGCAATGAAAGTTTCGAAACAATCAAGACAGCCTACCCTGAATTGATGTACAGTAGAAGCACTTGAGTAACGTGCAAAAAATGGACAAAGATGGATAAATATGTAGAAGAGTTCGAACAACTACAACAATCCATCAGTGGATTAACAATGGTTCACTATGTTAAATATAATTTGTTCAGAGAATATAATGTGAAGCTTTGATTCGTCCTGTACTTTTAAATCCATCTTTGAAAAAAATCAATCTATTCGGCGTTATTGTCATTTTTATTAGTTAATGTTTTGCTATACTTAATATCTTATATTTATGGAGTAAACAGGTTGATTAGTTGGTTTGGGGAGTCCAATTCCTTTCAGCTCTAAGGCTCTATGAAAGTAGACTTACTCTTAAGGATTTTCACAACAGCGAAATTATCATCAACTACCGCTAATTTTAGAGTTTTTCTGTAATATCTTCAAAACAAATAAAAATATTCGAAAGCAGAAACGTAGTGAACTAGCCAATACGATTTTGCAAGTGATACCTTTACCACAATTCATCTATCTGCTTTTATTATTTACAGAACCCGCAAAAAATGCTAAATCTATCTACAGTTCCAAATCAAACCAGATAGATGAGTTGTGATAATGGTATCACATGCAAAATGGTATTGTCTAATTCACTACGTTTCTGCTTTTCAATAATTTTTATTTGTTTTCAAGATATTACAGAAAAACTCTAAAATTAGCAGTTGTTTAATTTCGCTGTAGTGGAGACCCTTTATGTGAGATGCGAACCCCATGAACTCCCAGCGGAAAACGAACCAAGTCTCCCGCTCTAACTATGTAGCTAGGAAGAAGTTTTGTAATATAAATAGAAATGGTTATGTCAATAGTAATCAATACAGCATAATGATATACAAATACCCCTTCCCTGCCAAGTAGAGCTCGCACTCCCGGTTTTCTTTTCGATTCGCCAGTCAATGTTTGAGACACTCAACTAAGCATGTTGAGGGTTATCAACACTGAGAAAGTAATGCACCAAGATTTCGTCAACGAATAGATGGCGGAAGAAATCAGATAGACTAAGTTATGATTCAGGGCAGGTATCGGGATAGCTTGAAGAACGGCGAAGATCCTTGCCGGGGCTGATATTTTCTCTAATAATAACCTTATGCTTTCAGAAGTAGATATTCAGCTGAAAAATGTAGGCAGCAAGATGTTGAATACTGAAAAGCTGAAAAACGAGGGACTAAGAAGTCTTTTTGCTGAGAAATTCGAAGAAAGACACTCAAACGAGGAAAGGATAGGTGTGGGTAGTAATAGACGGTAGGAGCATATTAAATTTTGCATACAGCAGGCTGCAGAAGAAGCAGTAGCTTACCACGAAAACAAAACGGCTAAGAAACTATGGGTTATAGAACAAATGTTGCAGAAAATGAGGGAAAGGAAGACGTAGAAACAGGTTGATACGGAAGAGGGAAGAAAGATATACAGGAAGTTAAACAACGAATTGCACAGGAAAACAAACAAAGCAAGGAAAGAGTTTTACAAAAGAAAATATGAGGACATAGAATAATTGGGGAGTTCGGAAATACGAGGAAATGTACAAGGAGGTGAAATCTATGGAACTGCGGCGAAAACAAGGGAATATTACGATGGCAATAGAAAATAAGAATGAGAAGGTAGTCAGCAAGAGAAGTGAAGTCTTAGGAAGATGGAAAGAGTATGTTGAGGACGTATATGAGAGTAGGGATAGACCGTGTGGCCTAGATATTGAAGTAGAAAAGGAAGTAGGCGAGGATGGTAAAGGGTTTTGTATTCTTCGGGATGAGTTTGAAAAAACTATATCGGATTAGGAACAAAACGGCAACAGGATAGATAATGTACCAATCGAATCCATTAAGAGCGCCTCCGTGGCTAAGCGGTTAGCGTACTCGCCTTTGGCGTGGGAGACCCGGGTTCGATTCCCGGCGGGAGCTCATGTGGTTCGAATTCCACGTTAATCAGTAGGTCCACGTCTCAAATAGCCTCGCTGCTGAAAGGGACGCTAAACTGAAATTCAACTCAACTCAATTCGAATCCATTAAGAATATGGGAGACAAGGGCAGGAAGAATTTCTCTAACTCTGCAATGAAATATATGAAACAGGAGAGTGGCCAAAAGAATCCTGAAGACGACCATGATACCGATGATTAAGAAATCGAACCCAAAGAGATGGAAGTATTATAGAACTATTTATCTCATATCTCAAGGAGCAAAAAATTTGCTTAGAATTCTGAACTGAAGGTAGAACAAATGAACAAGTTGAGGAGGAACAGTTCGGATTCAGGGGAGGTAAGGGCACAAAATATTCAATTGGATTATTAAGGATGATAGGTGAAAGATTTATAGAAAATGGGATAGAAGTATATGTGGTATTTATTGATCTAGAAAAGGCTTTTGACCGCGTGAACTGGGAATTGTTGATGAAGGTTGGGTTGGAATGGAAAGATCGAAGAATTATAAGAAACTATACATGAACCAACAAGTAAGTGTTAGAATAGGGAAGGGAATAATAGAAGAGAGTGCAACTGGAAGGGGAGTTCGTCAGGGATGCCGTCTCTCGCCTACATTATTTAATTTCTATTTAGAAGAGATAGTGGAAAAGATCCTACATAATGAAGACGGTATTTCCGTAGGAGGTAGAATGATTAAGTGTATACCGTTTGTAGATGATATGGTGCTTGTTGCAGAATCAGAAGTGAAAATCAATGAGATGTTAGAAAACTTGCGGAAGGGCTGTGAAGAATATGGGATGGAAATAAATGTTAGAAAGACAAAAACCATGGTGATTGAAACGAAGTAATCGATGTCAAGTATACCTAGGTAGAAGTAGGAGAGAAGGGAAGGTGACTAGTTTTCGATACCTGGGTAGTATTATTAGTAATGATATAAAATGTTAACGTGAAATAAAAGCCAAGATAGGAATGGCAAAAGAAGTCTTTAGGAGGAAGAAAATGCTGTTTTATGGGACCTTAAATAAGGAGTTAAGAAAATGACTCATAAAATGCTTCGTGAGTAATAGTGTACTGTATGGATCATAAACATGGAAATTTTATGAGAAAATGATTTAAAAAAAAAACGACTGGCAGCTTTCGAAATATGAGTGTGGAAAAGAATGGAGAGAATTAGCTTGGTCGAGCGGAAAACGAATGAGAGAGTGTTCGAAATGGTGGTGAAGAAAAAAAACTTTAAATATTATTAAGAAGAGAAAGAGTACTGGTTGAGACATTGCCTAAGAAGGAACTGTATAATGACGGAAGTGTTAGAAGATATGATGGCAGGAAAGAGAGGGAGAGGATGAAGAAGGCTACAATTAATGGACGATGTCAAAACAGAAAAATCGTAGGTGAAAACTAAGAGGTTAGCGGACGACCATTGAGCATGGAAGCTTCTCAGCTGCGGCAAGTGACCTGCCAATAATGGCAGGATACCTACGATGATGATGTAGACTCAAGTTCTTCTTGATGTACATCACTCTACTTTGTATAAGGACGTTTCTTAGGTACCTTCTTGTCCTTAATACCTAATCACTGATTATTTTAATCATTCTATTATAATTTCCTCTTGCAATATGATCGAACCACTGCCACTCCATGCTTTTTTATTTTTATAATAATGTTAGTTACGCTTTGTCATCTTTTTGCTCCATGTGGTTACTTTACTACATATTCAAATTATTCCCGGTGTACATCTCTCTATGCTTCATTCTGAGTTTCTAAGCGATGAATATCTATTTATGTTCGATTGTTGTTGTTTGTTTGTTCAAGTTAGAGCGTCCCTATTCCGCACGAAGGCTATATGAGACGTGGATCTACTTTTAAGTTAAACCCGAACCATCGTAATGTGTTGAAATTGTAATACTCTACCACCGGAAATCAAACTCTGGACCAAAGATGAAAACGTTAGCCAACAAGCGTCACAAAGAATATTGGTTTGATTTCGAAAAAGCATGGAACATGAAACAAGTATCGACTACATATCCTAAATTCAAATTCAAGCATAAAATTCGTAGTACATTTTAGATATTCCTAGACTCCTAGACCCCATATTCCTGGAAGTACATTTTAGATAAAATTAGATAAACTAGTTATTGGCTACTTATTGGATGGTATCCAGTTTCTAGCTTCACATAATTTCGCATTCATGAGATATTCGAAAGAAATATTCAATTCAAAATGGATTTGCAGACTTTATGGCAAGCAAAACTAAAAATTTGAGTCATTTTCATGACTGTATATGAGATATTGCTTATGTTAAGCAGTTCTCTGTAACGAAATGAAATGAAATGAACTTTTACGTCCCACGATTATGCCGGCTAGCCTAAGGGAAAGGGTGATGATGAGAAATGAAGGAAATAGTGGAATAATAAAGAAAGGGAAGGAAACGGGAAAATCCCGAGAAAACCCACGTACACGGTGTTTGTCCACTACAAAGTTCAATCCAACTAAGGACCCCATGAACCAGAGGTGAACGCTTTACCACTGTGCCACCGCGGTCCCCATTTCTCTGTAATATTGCCATTGTAAACAAAGATACCGTTGAAATCCAGAATAATTCTATATTTTATTGACAATATGTTATCGTCTACATTTTTAATTTTCATATTGCGCCATGCAACTGACCATGAGCCCCGCAGGAATCCCTTTCCTTAGACCCTGCGAGGGCTAAAGTCGCCTACATTTTTGGTTCTAAGTAAACCCGTATCCAGGAAGGAAAAGAAAAAAGACATTGGCCTTACATAAAAAATGAACTCGTATAAGTGAGACTGAAAGCAGTAGCGTGCACAGAAGTTCATCAAGGGGGAGGGCGTTCAACTTCCAAAGTTCATATTTTTTCAGGTATTTGTATACATATCTTAATATGTTAAATATTTGTTTTTACACAAAATCTTGCTCAAGGAGAGGAAGTTTAAACCTCTGAACCCCCTTGTGTATGTCACTGACTGAAAGTCATTATAAAAGCCATTTTAGCCAGTGTAAACTTAAGGATATTGAAAGTTGAGGTTCTGATCTCTCCTTTGGTTCCGTTTTTGGTTCCCTCCTGCACATACAATAAACCTTTTGCGTGGTCAGAATTTAAGCTAATGGTAGCATAAGACTTATTTCTGCTTCTGGTTTTTCTTACTGTTATAACATGGTTAAAAGCATACTGATTAAGCTGTTCCCTTGTATAGTATCTACATACATGTATGTACAATTACACAAATTTTGGGTTTGTCTACACACACACATGGAAGAAACAACAAATATAATGATCCTGATATGCTCGTGTATACATACATTTGCGTGTGTGAGAAACGGTGTGTGTGTGTATGTGTGTGTATCTTGGAACACCATTTCTCCAACGACCTTGGCGTGCAGTTGCAATTTGCTCATAAAAGAAGTCACGCCATTACACATTCCTCCAGAAAGCTGGAAAAAGAAGGAAGCAACATTCAAACTAATATTATTCTCTTGCTACCTTTTCCCTTACCCCCTCCCTCCTCTTACCTTGTTCTCCAAGTCCTGTGCACCTTTACAAGATTTTTTGACTATACACGCACACATATCCTAAAATGTGCTGATGGGAAACCGAAAGCCATACACGCACGCGCCCCCTGGGAACGAAATGGTAATACCTTTGGCTCACCCATGCATGTCATGTATAGCAATTCCAATAAGGAAGACAATGAATTGTATTTTTAATGCTATAAATAAATATATTGGAAACATTGGTAGAGGTTTTATGCTTTTTCTAATAGCTTCTAGTAACAAATTGGCTAGGGTGTGGTAGTGTCGCATGAAATCAGTATCGGAATATGTAAACAAAATTACAGTTATTGTCTTCAAGTGTTGTTTTTCACTGCCAAGGATTTATGAGACATCTTTTCCGCTTTTTTTTTTTTTCCAAATTTATCTCCCGTCGGCGACATATTGTGGTTTCCTACTTTAAATCCAATTTGTAGTAAACTGTGTGGAAATCTTGTCAGGGATCTGTCATATTTTTAAACGTTTCACAGAAATATAGCAAGACAAGTTTACCATGAATTCAAATTTGTTAGTATCACGAAGGAAAAGGGTAACATATTGTTAGAATCTAATTAAGAGCTCAATGCGGAGAATTGGCAGAAAAGAATAAAATTTAAAAGAGTGAAAAGCTGCAACTGAGTCGAGAATCAATCCCGGGTCTCCTATTTAATATGTGTCAGTGTGATAACTACTATGCTTCCCACGCGACATGCATTCAATCTCCAGTCGTGATTCTGTAATCCAACTCTCATGGAAATGAAATTGTGTGGTGGGAACGATCTATACTGTAAGATTGATCTTTCATGAGGCACCTGCCAACTGTACCAGATTCGAACTTCAGTCGTTTCTCTGATTCCACGTTCATAGTAGGTCCTACTGTTCAGTAAGCTCGTTGTTGCACCTTGGTAAGAGTCTCACCTCTTCACTTTTTGAATAGTGTTGAACTCGAACTCTCATATAAAAGAAGATAATACTATTCTTGAAACATTAGTTCAACTTATTTTATCAATTGACAAAAGAAAAGCGAAGGACATCTTCAAAGAAGTGCTACTACACAGTATTGTTCATTTGTAGGAAACTCAGGGGTGTAGCCAGCAGGTTTGTGTAGGGGGGCCCGTCGTTTATGAGGGGGGGCAGCTACAATGTACAAAGCTAAAAAAAGTGTTGCTGCTAGTGTTTTTGAGGCCTGAAAGAAAGGAAAATTTTGGTTTTCTTCTGGAAAACTAAAAACACTATTTTAGCTTATTATTATTATTATTATTATTATTATTATTATTATTATTATTATTATTATTATTATTATTATCCATAAATTATATTCAAGATAGTTTTTATTATGCTTAATCAATAACTACTGCCCGGGACCAAACGCCATACTTTTGTGCATAACTATAAAGGTAACCAAGAAAGTTCTGTCCCTTTTCGTGGAAGTCTGTGTTCAATTGGACCTCACACCGTGAGTTGAATGCGAGTGGAGATAAGGCGAACGTCAGTTGTTGGTGTGGGTATATCAAACATACTACGTGGTTGTGGCAATTCAGACACACCGTGAACTTGCGTAAAGACAGAGGGAACATGGGACATCCACAGAGCGTCATAAGAGCATTTATGCTGAACGAGTTCAAATGGAGATCAAACGCCGCTGTAGCGGGACAGAAGATGTGCCAGGCCGTTGGTGAGGGTGTCGTGACGACGCGGACATTGCAGCGATGGTTTAACAAGTTTAAGGACGATGACGAAACACCCGAAAACATCACGTGCCGGAAGACCGACACATGTACAAAGAGGAACTGAGACTACAATTCAGTGTGCGGAGAAACCATTCGGCAGCACATCCATCAACTTGTGAAGCACTACAAGTTGGGTCCATGGGTCCCACATGTTTTGACTCCGGACCAGAAGGCAACGCGACAGTCGCCTGTGTTTATTTACTGTTTCGGAGCCATTTCTGGACAGGGCGTTGACATGTGATAAAAAGTGTGTCCTATACGAAGCTCCACGGCGCCGTCATCATTGGTTAGCATCCCATGAACTGATTTCAAAATAGCCGAAACCAGCACTGTACCAGAATAAGGTCCTTCTGTGTGTTTGGTGCATCGTGCATCGGGAACTGTTATCAGCTGGTCAGAGTATCAATGCAACTGTGTAGTGTCAGCAGTTGAGCTGTGCTCAACAAAAACTCAAAACTCTGGAGCCATCGCTTCTGAATTGCAAATAGGTCCTCGTTTACGGGACAACGCTAAGTCCCACGTGGTTAAGATGACTCAGGACACCATTTTCCGCCTTGGATGGGAAACAATATTGCAACCACTATATTCCCCGGGTATTGCACCATCCGATTATCACCTGTTCCATTCTTTGAAGAATCACCTTAGAGGACGCCAGTTCAAATCCCTAGTAAAAGTCCAAAATTCACCTGATACTTTCTTCGTTTCACGACCCACCAAGTTCTACCGCGATGGATTCCATGGCCTTCCAGAACGTTTTCAGAAGGTCGTCGATACTGATGGGGACTATTTTTGATCTTCCAGGTTAGGTGACATATCAATGTTCGAAGGTGGTGGGTGAAAAAGCAACAAAACTTTTCTTGGTTACCTTTAAATTTAAGACCTTGTATACAGAACCTATCTACACAAAATTGATTTTCTTTGAAATTTTACTTAATTTCTTTACGGTTTCCTGACAAAAATATTTATTATTCGTGACTAAAAAAAAAAAAACAATT
This sequence comes from Thermobia domestica, assembly GCF_964235325.1. NCBI lineage: Eukaryota > Metazoa > Arthropoda > Insecta > Zygentoma > Lepismatidae > Thermobia > Thermobia domestica. The sequence goes on from NC_137466.1 coordinate 67,627,242, forward strand.
ATTTTATTACACTGAGTAGAAATAAAAGAGAGAGCGAATGAAATCCAAATTGAATAAAAGCATTGTTTCTCACCAAATTTTCCATCCTCTATGTCTTTTAAAACACTTGTTAAAGCATATAAATCGCAGTAAATTGTGTAATCTGCTGTCACAAAAAAGTATCCTATTTTTCGATTGGTATAAGGAAGAGATAATACTATTTTTCGATCAGTATGGAAAAAAAAACAATATTTCTCCTTACTATTGTACCATAAATTATTAGTTGTCAATAAAATTTGTTACTTTTAAATGAATGAAGCGAGATAATTTTACTATGATGTTTTAAAAGCTGGTCATTTGGGGGGGCCAGGAAACCATTTGGGGGGGCCCGGCCCCGATGGGCCCCTCCTTGGCTACACCCCTGAGGAAACTTCTTATGAAACGTCAATCACATTTGTAGCATTTATGGTCTATGGGTCTAATAGAGTGGTCTAAAATTATATACAGTAATTATATACACAGAGTGCTATAAAATTACAGTGTGCAGGATTTTACGTTTGTATTTGTATTAATGTTAATAAAAATAAAAGCTGAACAGAATAAATGGCAAGAGTAGAACACAGTTTCAGAAATAATATATTCAATGAGATTCAAAATGACCGGCTGAGATTTTGGGCAAAGCTCTAATCGCTAAGTGAATGTTCGAAAGTGAGACGCTGCTATTCTTCAATCGACGATTTGTTACATATCTGGCACAGCGATTATTCTCCAAATTTGCAAGGGGTTTGATATAAGCCCTGGCCTTTAAAATAGGTCATATGATACACCTTATGATGAATACAGCTGCTGCTCTTTACATCTAATGACGTTCGAAAATTTGCCCTTAAATTATTGTTGTGTTGTTTTCACTATATGAGCTGAAGCACAGATTATATTTATATAGATAGATAAAGAGAGACTCCATATATATATATATATATATATATATATATATATATATATATATATATATATATAATAGAGCAATTTTACAAACAGTAACGTAGCTAGGATTGCTTTTGAGGGAGCAGTAATGGGGCTATTGAAATTTTGAGTAGCACTTATTTGTTTTAAAGAGAGATTCCATATATACAGGGTGTTTCAAAACAACACCGACAACGTTTGGGAGGTGATTCCTGACACCAAGATAAGACAAAAAGTATAGAACAACCTGGGTGCACAAATGCTTCCTTTTGAAGTTATAGGCTACCGAAAACTAGAAAAAAGTGAAATTTAAAGGCTCATAGCTCCAAAACTATGGGACCTACCGTACTTGGGTCAAGAGTTCACTTCGGAACTGCTATGTGCCCTATCCAAAAATCCATGTTTCAGAATTCTGCGGTACTTCCGCAACAATTTTTATAGAGGTAGTTGGTGAGTACTTCAAATTATATGCCTATAGCAAAACTCCCTTTATAAAAATTATTGTGAGAGTACCTTAGGTCTTGACCCGAGTACGGTAGGTTCTATAGTTTTGCGAGTATGGACTTTTAAAGTTCACTTTTTCATGTTTTCGGCAGCCTACATCGAGGTTAGTCTCTACTTTTTGTCATATCTTGGTGTCAGGAATCACCCAAGAAACGTTGTTGGTCTTGTTTTGAAACATCCTATATATATATAGAAATAGATAGATAGATAGATAGATAGATAGATAGATAGATAGATAGATAGAAATAGATATAGATATAGATATAGATATAGATATAGAAATACGTGACATCTCAGTTCCACACATTTGTTTTTTATCGGTGAGCATTGGTCTTCGGATTTGTGAGCATTCATTTGGGAAGCATTCGGATTAGTTCGAGACCCTATTTACCTACTCGTTGCACTGATTTATCACCGACTCTAATCTTACAGGCTATAAATCAAATGGAGATTCTTTAATTTCGTTGGATATAACTTCTGATGATTCTGCATATGCTGATGATTTTGATGATTTTCTTGTGCTTCGTAGAGACATCTTTTTATCCACGTAACCGAAGCACATGATTATCTTAGATTCGGGTTATCGTAATATACCGATTGATTGAGCAATTGCAATTTGATGCTTTTGCTCTTTCAAAAGCAGACATTTACTAGACATTATGAAAAAATAAAAATAGATCCATAGATATTAGATAACTAAATGGGAAAGCAAAGTTATAGTTTGCAGAGTCAACATTTAAAAAAATGTTCGAATTCTAAAATTTGAATACTATTGTTCGGAGATAAACAAAATTTTGTCACCGTAAGTATTTTCTTGTCGCGTCTGTACAGTATTTGTGTGCTTAATTATACTAGAAAAAAAAATTGAACTTGCTTTTTTGTCTTGGAGAGTATAGTAATTGGGAAAGGAGAAAAGAAGACAATTGAAGTTTAAAAAAATTGATTTAAAATTGACAAATTGTTGTATCAAAATAAATAAGAAGAACTTTTCTATTACAGCAATTAACCTACCAAAGATAGGTGAATATACTACAGTAAAACCTGCCTTCAACGGACCCTTTATTAAACGGAAAACTGTCTTAAACGGAAATATTTCACGGTCCCATGAATTTTGGAGTAAAAAACGTGTAAAAGGCCCTTCATTAAACGGAAACTGTGTTATGCGGACAACGGAAAGCAAAATAAAACTTTAACGGAAAATTCTGAGTTTTAGACTACACGGATTAGAAATATTTTTAGATATCATGTGAGAGGGCTAACATATACATTAAACTGTCTGCGATAAATTCTTCATTCTTTTCTTAAATCTTTATGGACAATGTTGACCTTTGTCAACCACTATTTATATTCACTGGGATTTGACCCCCACAAGTTTCGGCTGATCCTTCGGAGCATGTCAGTTGTCAGTCTTCTTTGTGTCAGCGTACTTCAGTTCCGCTTGTGTAGTGACTAGCAGCAGCCGACAAAAATGAGGAGAAAACTGATAAAACAAGGTTCTGAAAAATAGGCATTCACGCAACAAAGCGGGAATTATATATCCCTATCACGTGTCGTAAAAATAAGTAGGAAAGAGTTCAGAGGACTATCAAAATTCCAGAGAAAGCTTTTCTGTATCCTGAACTATACCGCAGCCAAGCAGCAATGTATACAGAAAATCCTGCTTGACTACTAGGAAAAATAAACAAGACGTTTATTGTGTATTAATCCGTAGAAGGAAGAAGTATTGTAAGTGAACAAGTTACGTACACCTATATATATTCTCAGTATGTCCGTTATAAGCATTTTTTTAAAGGAAAGGTCTACCTCCATTAAGCGGAAACCTGACTTTAACGGAAATTTTTGCGGGTCCCGCTCGATTCCGCTGAAGACAGGTTTCACTGTACTATCTCGTATATATTAGAGATGATGTCTGTGAAACACGCAATACGCACACACAGAACCACAGACGCGTTAGTTGACACAAAAAAATGCATAACTTTTGTGACTCCAGCAAAACGTTTAGATGCATAATTTTTAAGGATGCAACTAAATGCATAATGAAAACTGTTTTAATTGATGCACTTGTGTGCATAACATTCATTATGCAGATAAATGTTTTGCTGAAATCACAAAATGTTATGCATTTTTTTGTCTCCTACTGAAGCACTTACATGCATTAATTGAAACAGTGGTTTGTATCGCTGGTTGCATATTCCCTAAATATACAGGATTTCCAAGGGTGTGGAAACGATTAAATAAATTTAGAACACTACTAAAAATATGTAATCGAGGCTTTTTGGGTGATGCAGGACAGAGTGCAAATATTCCATATTACATGAGAGCCTCTACGGCCATTTTGGAAGTAGTCATACTGGATTTGAGTTAATTAAGTGAAATATAGACTTTACGATACACTACTATTTTTGAAATAAAGTGTAATTTTTAAAGACATTAACAAGATTGTTTTCTATATTCTTTGTTAACGAAATTTTGATCACATAGGTCTAGATACAAAAACTTGTCATTGTAAATTTATGATCATAATTTTGTTCAGGATGCAAACAAGCAGAGAGGAAACTACCATACTATCGTTACGAAATCACACCTTATTTCAACAATGGTATCGAATCGTAAAGTTCTCATTTCACTGAATTAATTAAAATCCAGTATGATACCTTCCAAAATGGTCGCAGAGGCTCTTATGTAAAGTGGAATATTTTCACTCTCTCATGCATCACACTAATAAACCTCGATTTCATAGTTTTGGTAGTGTTGTAAATTTATTCTATCGTTTTCACACCCTTGACAACCCTGTATATCAGATGTGCAATAAACAATTTTGGTCACTCAATTTATGAGATCCATCTAAACTATGTCACAACCATTATGAGAAAATAGTTACAAAAATAAGGCCTTCAAATAGTATATCTTACAAGTCAAAAAAGGAAAAGAACTCAATTTATTATACCTATTTAGGTACATAGCTTTTTTTTACAGGTTGCTCTACAAGAGCAGTTTTGCCATTTTCACTAAAGCTAAAATCCCAAATTATCTTTGGTAAAATAAAAGAACATGGGTCAATGTTAGAAAAATCGTACCGATAGCAAATCTAGCGATGGGAAACACAAAACTTTACAGAGTAAAAAAAAAAAAAAAAAAAAAATGGAAACTACCAACTCAGATTATAAATCAAACTTTGTATGTCTATGTTCTCTGAATCTTTCTATCGCTTTTTTATAATATATTTTAGTATACTAATTTAAGCCCGTTTGGCCTTTTTCCGTTTCGCCTTATGCCCTCAAAACATTTTGCCATACAACCGATAAGGATGTTATTTCAAGGCGGAAAGGGAATTCCCGTTTGGCCTTTTCCTGCTTGACCTTATAACATACAAGGGAATTTTCATTCTGTTTCTGTGACAAAGAGGGATTTATCTTATTCTCAACTGCAACGTCTCTTCTATTCCAGATAAATTAAACTCAAATATCTTAGAAGAACATAAATTTTATTATCACACCCGAAATAGCATATCAAGTTTCTATGTGGATATAATATGAAACAGCATCAGTATATGAAATTACATCAATTTCACTGTTCTTAAGTCTATCTTTTAGGCGGTGAATCCTGTCGTCAAACCGTCTCTACTTTAGCTTTCTAAATGTTTTCTGATAGCCCACTTGAAGAAGTACTCGCAATCTTTCATTTTCACGTTGCCTGTCTTTCATTGATTCAATGAAAGAATGCATGTCTAAGTGATCCCTTGATGCCTTTCTTCGTAATTTGACGTGCCACTGTCCTGCATTGTTAGTCATTCGTTCTTGATCGTTTTCAAAGTGATTCCGCAAGTCACTGCAAATAGGTAAAAATACATCATTAGCACATTAAAAATGCAAAGGATTGCAGGAGAATCTGCGTTGGAAAGTCAATGGCAAAATTTTGGGTGAACCTAATTTATTTCTTTTGCAAAGCAAAAGAATGAGTTCTTTTGATAATTTACAAATCAGTGAATGTAGAATCTTCAATACATGCACGTCGCAAGAAAATCTATATTACACTTTACATGAGGTGTTAATGGAAAAAATGCTATACTGTAGAGTGCTCGGGATAGCTTAATTAATTATTTAATAATAAAAAAAAACTTGCACTAAACGCCATCTATTTATGTAGGAAAGAAAACATACTTACAGAGAAAATAACGTGTCACCATCATCCAGCCAAGTGTCTATAAGATAATCATGGAACTCCTCCTTACATAGAACGTCAGGCGCATCTTCTTGCAAACGTACAAACACTACATCTAAATGGGAAGTTGGTACCAGAGGCAGTGCTGCTGCATGTCGAATCCATCTTTTTACTTCAGTGTTCTCTTTGTACAATTGAGAAAGTTCTAATTGCTGAACCTTCCTCCAAACAGACTGAGAGAAGTGGAAGGAACATCCTGTGATTTTAACCAAGAAATACTTTATTTATAGCATTGATTGCTACTTTCTTAAGATCAATAGAAACTTCTTTCAATTTGAAACGCAGTCCAAATTTCTCAGCTTCTTCCCTGATTACCTCCAGTAATCTTACATGTGTCTCTTGCTTTTTACTGGGAAATATGCAGAAGAGGAGAACAAATACCTGGCCGAAATATTTTCCGTGCAGGATGTACATTTGGGAGAAAAGGAGAGGTACAGACTTAAGTGTCCCATCCATTACAATCCTGTCGCACTGACACATAATTTCCAAAGTTCCAATAGTGCCGAAAACCTGTTGAAGATAGAAAGACTAGAATAAATAACACAGACATTCTAAAGAAAATGCTTTAATATTAATATTCTTACTCCTATTACTATTGTCATCACAGATTTTCACGATTTCAAAAAAAAAAAAAAAGAAAAAGAAAAGAAAAAAAAGAAAAAGAAAAAAAAGAAAGAAAGAAAGAAGAAGAACGTAAGAAATGATAAAACTATTTTCTTGATTACTAAAATATAACTTACAAGAATTCTACTGGTGTCATCGCCTTCATCCCCCAATAAAAGTTTTTGCCGTCCTGCCTTTCGCTCCACGATCCTTCCACATTCAATTTACTCAATCTTTGCGATAGTGGTGCCCGGTTCATGCTCGTACGTTATATAGAGTGTTTGACGGCACCAAAAATAGGGACAACAGATGCAGTTTCACCACAGTAATTTCCCTTAGCAATCTTCTTCCTGGAGAGAAGAAAATAAATTCATTTTAAACATCAATAGCAAAAAAAAAAAAAAAAAAGTACTTTCCCTCGAGAAAGTAAAGACAGGCGGAATATTGCTTAACTACGACCGGTTAATTGTGTTACACTATAAATAAAAAAAATGGACTATGTATTTGTGTGCTAGCTAGGATGCAATTTAAGAAAAGTTCCACATCTAAAGTTCTAAAATAACTTTTGGAGAAGTTGCAAGAGTAAATATTAGAAACATGCAGAGAAGCTTCAGTGTCAAAATTACTTATACCTTATTACAACTATTATATATACTTACCTATACTTACCTATATGTCTTAGTAATTGTTGATGTTCGTTCTTCCGCTGCTCTCTTCTTCATATGTGAGGTACAAATACAAGGCTACATGAGCAATTTTTTAAACAGTGACGCAGATAACACAAAATTCTGAATACTTGCTTTGATTATACGCTGTTCTGTTCGTTCAAACGTAAATACTACTAGCATTACAAATGTTTTCCAAAATGACACTAAATTTCCCTATCATAACTTGAAAATCCCCTTCGCTGGTGTAAGGCGAAATGGAAAGGGCAAACGGGAATTCCTGTTTCACCTTACAATGAAATTAGCATATACTATCTTAGCATCATAGCCTGAAGTAATGAAAACAGGCACAAGGCGAAACGGGAAAAGACCAAACGGAAAGACATCCAAAGTTTCATTTTAAAATCATCTGAAAGAATTGTTCACTTACATTTCCCTGTTTTTAATTATTGAAGATATATTTTGCAAACGGACAAATACGTGGACGTTTCGAATTAGGTACAAAAATATGAAAACTGTTCTTGTGATGTATAATTACAATATTCTAAAAAAGTTATATTTCTGGGATAAAAGTCTGTAGGTCTATAGTAATTTACCATGTTAAATTCAAATCTGAAATCAGAATTTCGCTATCAGGTTTACTTTCTCAGTAATAGAGGATGTTACGTAAGTACACGACGCATGTTCTTTAAAAAAAAAAAAAAAAAAAAAAAAAAAACCGAAAATGGAACAGTAACTAAGACGTTACTGGTTTAGCCTGTAGCATGTTTTCTAGTAGGTGTGTCTCTTGTCTCTACTGACACATCATCAGTAGCCTTCTGACATGCTGAGTTATGTTTCATTTCCCATTCATGAAGCTACGAATTTTAATTTAAAAAGAAGTAACAGTCAGTTTAAATTTCATAATCAAATTGCATTCATTGGAAGAACATAACACTAGTGGAAAATCCTGTTAACCTCTGAAAAGTTAACCTGATAGTGATACCAGAAATTACATTTGAAATTTCCTTTCCTTATTATACGCTGTGTTAAAACGCCACCATTCACATTTCCCTATCATGTCCCTGAAACGGAAAGTTTGAGGGAAAAAATAAGGCTTTTGGTAGAAAAAATCCCTTTTTCTATTTTGGGTCCCTCCGGAACACCCTATGTTAACACACAGATCTCAAAATAAACTGAAAAATACTAAATGGTGTACGAAATGTGTGTACAAAATTTCAAGCTTCTATCTTGAATAGTAAGGATGGGAGAAACAAATTACCAATCAGCTAAGAACATCCCCACAATGGCCCAGATGACTCAAAAAGATTCGGATGTAATATAAAAATTTTCTGAGACATCCTAGGGTCATGTTTTATATTTCATTCTTATCAGAATAGAACAGTCTCATGGTACCATTCATATGTTTTCGTCATGTATCTGAGGCGGGAAAAATTGCAAAAAATGGGATTTTTGTTAAAATATCCCATTTTTTAGCATTTCTGGACCCCTCCCCCCTGTGTTAACACAAAGATCTCAAAATCAGCTGAAAAATGTTAAGAGCATAGTGAATATGTCTACAAAATTTCAAGCTTCTATTTAGAACAGTAAGGTAAAAAAAAAATATATTAACACATATGCTAAGAATATCCCCACAATACCCCAAATTCCCGCATAAAACGGGAAATTTTCTAAGACATCCCTATTTACCCTAGGATCATGGTTCGTACCTCATTATCTTCAGAATGGAAAGTACTTTCTAACGTTACCAATCACATGTCTTCATCATGTATCTGAGGCGGGAAAATCTCGATAAAGGGATTTATTAAAATATCCCTTTTTAAAACCTTTTTACCCGTTTGAACACAACTTGGGATACCGCAGAGATCTGAAATATATCTGTAGAATACTAAGGAGTACACTGAATGGATGTGCAAAATATCAATCTTCTAGGTGCAAAAGTAAGCCCGTCAAAAAATATGCCCACAGTACCATAAATTCCAGTTTAAAACAAGATCTCAGGTAAAAATTTCCTGAGACATCCTTATTTATACTAGCATTATTGTTCGTACTATAGAACAGCCTTTGAAACGGTAAAATTTGCATGTCTCCGTCGAGTATCTGAGCGGGAAAATCGAGAAAAAGGGATTTTTTGTTATAGGTGCAAAAGTAAGTAACTCAAAAAATAGTAAAAATAGGCCTAACAAAAATTCTTTAGTTTTAAGTTATGACGTATCACACCCTATGTTTCGACCCAGAAAGGCGTAAAACCATATGTAACGTGTCCTAGAACGCTTCCACTCTAGAAAAAGAAGCTTTATTAGTACTTTTTAAATCGAATAATGAAAATACAACCCTAACGTATAAACATATACGATATATATATAAGGGTTAATGCCGTGCTACTGTTTTTAACCTTCAATTTATTTCCTGCTCAATAGTAGGCATACCCGTGTTTTGTCAATATTTACTTCAATATCACGAAATCGGGGCTTTTGGCCCGATACTCTAACCAAAACATCATAATTACGTGACCATGTGTGACTTTGAGTAGATACTCTACTATTGGTATGTGCAGGACAAGGGTGCCGTTTTCTGTGTAACTTTGGAGGGCCCTATGAAAGATATGCATTAGTAGAAAGGAAAAATGAATGACCATGTACTGTAGAAATAGGAGAACCTGCTTCAACTTAGCAATTTGGCCCCCCTCGTTAGAGGGCCATTTCAACTTTGGGGGTCCCAGACCACTAAACCCCCTAGGATCGGCGCCCTTGGTGCAGGAGTAACAACTTATGCGAGCTAAATGAAGTTTTTCTAAATAATCAACCTTCACCTAATAAGAATATTAAGTATTATTATTATTATTATTAATAATAATAATAATAATAATAATAATAATAATAATAATAATAATAATAACAGCGGTTCGGAGTTCACGCATGCATCGGATATATTTAATGAGCACCAAGCAGCCAGCACCATTTTTGTTTTAAAGCTGAAATTATTTTCGAAACCATACGTACTTATATGTAAATTGGTAGCATGAGTCACTTGCATGCACTCGTCACGAATTACTGGTGTGTTGATACTATCATTTTTGTCAAGTGATTTTTTTTCAGTCCTTGGAAATGAATCACAAGCAAGTGAAATCCCTTTCAGCATACAGTATGTACTGTAGTTAACCTAAATATTTGTTCACTCCTTTGTGGATTTGTACAGGCAACGAGTTCCTTCTGAGAATCCCTTATGTCTTTGTCTTTTTTCTTGTTGCTATTTTTGTTTTGCTAACGGTACTGTTTCTTAATAACTACATACTTCCACTACATAGCACAATAATATCGTATTTTAATATATACTTACCTCCGTTCTTCTTAGCAGTTCTCTCCAGCACTAGACAAACGAACACACACAATAACAAGTCAGAATTCGCTCCATAACAACATGAAAACCAGTCGAGCATGCGCAGTAAGTGCTAGAGACTAGCTTCAAACAAAACACGACAGGTGACGCGCTTATTAAGAAGAAATGCATCTGCAAACAGATGCAAACAGATGCATCAATCGAGTAATCTTAAACCACAATGCATTTAAATGTCTCAAATGACCCGTTTCTTATTTTCGAACGTTCTCTCGGGTTGAAAATGCTGCGCATCAGTGACAAAAACGAAATTTATACATATTAACGCGCCATTTGATGCACGTAAATGTTTCAAATTTCCTATGATGCACTTGTAGTTCTGTGTGCATGGGTCATTATTGTGCGCGGCAACTGAACTAAAGTTTGACGTTTGGAGATGCTTTCAGCTCAAACAAATCGTTTATTGTAACGTTTCCAATTCTATGATGTGGAAAACCGTTTCACCAGACATGTTGTATGTTCTTGGTGATATTACAACATTGTCAACATGTCGTAATATTCGCTCGCCGAAAGCTAATTTCTCCTAGACTTGGCAATTGTGTGTCGCACCCTTCTTGGTTTATGCCAAACATCAATTCTGCTGACACATAACATTGTACTGGTAATGAGGTTTGATGGATGTATATTATGCCATTACTGACTGTTTAAATTACAGCAAATCAAATGCTTCCATGCAATGCCATTACCAACTGATCAAAAATAGTAGTTATTAGTTTTAATATAATTAATCAATTTTAGTTTTCTCCCCTTCCTCTTTTTCCTTGCGCCACACCTGTCAGGATTCAATATTTCTTTTTAAACATTACTCTAAGTTATTTTTTCTCTTTAATTACTTCTAAACCTTTCCCCCTATTTTTTGTATGCTCATAAAGATAACCTAGAAAGTTCTGTCACATTTTGTGGAGGTCTGTGTTCAATTGGCCCTCACATCGTGAGTTGAATGCGAATGGACATAAGGCGAAGGTCAGTTGTTGGTGTGGGTATATAAAACATACTACCTGGTTGTGGCAGTTCAGTTATACCGTGGACGTGCAGAAGGACAGAGTGAACATGGGACCTTCACAGAACGTCATAAGGGCGTTTATGCTGTATGAGTTCAAACTGGGTAAAAATGACGATTCAGCGGGGCAGAAGACATGCCAGGCCTTTGGTGAAAGTGTCGTGACTAGGCGGACAGTGCAGCGATGGTTTAACAAGTTTAAGGACGGTGACGAAACACTCGAAGCACCACGTCCCAAAGGACCAACACATATACAAAATGAAGATCTTCAGGCAGAAATTGAGGCAAACAGTGGTCAAATATGTGAGGAACTAGGACTACAATTCAGTGTGAGTGGAGAAACCATTCGGCAGCACCTCGATCAACTTGGAAAGCACTACCAGTTGGGTCGATGGGTCCCACATGATTCGACTCAAGGTCAGAAATCAACGCGAGCAGACGCTTGTGTTGCTTTTTTGTTTCGACTGATGAAGGAGCCATTTCTAGACAGGGTGTTGACATATGATTAGAAGTTTGTCCTGTACGAAGCTCCACGGCGCCGTCATCATTTAACCAGTTTCAAAACAGCCGAAACCAACACTGCCAGAAGAAGGTCCTCCTGTGTGTTTGATGAACTGCTCGCGACATCGTGCATTGGGAACTGCTACCAGCTGGTAGAGACCTGCACGGGCCGAATTTTTCGGCCCGAGCCTGGCCCGGCCCGATAAGTTGTTTAAAATTCTTGGCCCAAGCCCGGCTCGGGCCCGATAAAGTTTAAAAGTTTAATTTTGTAACATTTTTCACGGGCACACTTCTTCAACCTTTGGCTTTTATTGTAATTATCGTTTAACGAAAGCCAATAATTATTTAAAGAATTGCGGTTAATCGGCCCTAGCCCGGCCCGACCTGAAGGGAAATCAGTGTCGGCCCGGCCCAAAGAAATAACAGAGTCGGCTCGTGCAGGTTTCTACCAGCTGGTCAGTGCATCAGTACAATTGTGTACTGTCAGCAGTTGAGGCCAAAGAGATGCGGAGTCTGAGGGCGAAGTTCCCAACTAGCCGGAAGCTAGTGGGTCAATAAAATTCTGATCCAAAATGTGTTAAGTAATATTATGATCGATAACAGATAACGACGGAATTATGAAGCGTCTGTTCCCTTTCACTTTCTCAACTTTCTGCTGCACCAAGTCTTCAGTGATGACAGAAGGTCGTCCATTTCGTTCCTTATTATGAACATTCGTGCGACCATCTTTAAAAGCTCTAACCCATTTCCGTATCATTGCATCACTCATAATGCTTCCTCCATACACTTCACTAATCAGGCGATGGATTTTAGCCGCTTTCGCGCCTTTAGCACTAAGAAAACGAATCACTGCGAATCACATGCGGCGGGATTCTGAATCAGCGGATGCATTTTAACTACACATAAGTAAACGTAAACAAGGTCGAATGTTTTCATAATGGCGTCTGTAGTGTGTCAACAGATGTAGATACACAGCACGCATTCGCGGTATACCGACAGCAGCGCTGCAGCTGACGTATTTCAAAACAATGTTTACTTTAAAAAATACACCCCTCGTATATCAAAATCACTTAAGATTAAAGGCATGAAATTTCGTATCTAGATTTTAGATGCGTGTTTCAGTTTTTTTCTTTACCTAGAAGGAAGAAAAAGGAGTTTAAATTATAATAGATATAATGAGATGTCCGTCCATATTTTGGAATCTATTAAGAATAGAGACATGAACTTCTATATTTAGACTTTCCATTTAAAATAATTAGCAACATGTTTGTTTTTAAATATTTATTTAGAAAGGAATAAAAGAGGTAAAAAGGGGAAAGAAATGGAATTACAATTGATATAAGAGATACCATATTTCAGAATTCCTTAAATTTAGAAATGAAATTCGGAACAGTGCTTAGACATTTCATTTAACCTAATTAAAGTAATGCTTCAGCATAGTTTTTGTTAAAATGTTAACCTAAAAGGAAAGAAACAAGTGGTGAGGTGATTCACTATAATGCCTAGATGCTAATGTTCGAATTTCGTGAGAGATTTCGAGTTTACAATCTGTTCTATTTCAATTACGTAAAAAGAAAGAATGCAAAATATTCCCTGCAGTGACATGTGGTGGCATTTACCACTATACATATTCGTCGTATTATGTTGGTTGGTGGTTCCTTAAACTTTTTAATTTTCCTCCAGCGCCGAGGCTGTATGAGACATGGATCTACAGTTTAAGGTGGAATGTGAAGCACTGAAATGTTCTCAAATTTCAAAGTTCTCCCACCTAAAATCGAACTCTGGACCTCGTGTACCAAAGACGCTCGTTAGTCACTAGATCAACGAATAAAAAATGAAATGAAATCTTTGAGTTTAACGTCCCACGTTTATACCTATTGGGCTAAAGGAGACGGGTGATTAAGGCAAGTGAATGATGATGGAAGAATTAGTGGAATGATAATATGGGAGGAAATAGAAGTCCCACGGACACGATGTTGTCCACTACAAACTTACTTGGACGGGGATTGAACCAGAAACCCCATGCACTAGAGGTAAGTGCCAGCGAGTTGTTATTGTTATTGATTTCTATAATAATTCAATTGTAAATTGACCTCAAACACTTAATTTGGAAAGTTCGTAAAGTAAATAAGTAATAAATTGATGGTTAATCTCATAAATGATTTAAGCTTTCAATCATGAAATCAAAAGTTAACGGAAATTGTAATCATGTAACAAGTTGTCCAATTATGGATTACGAGTAGAAGTTGTACGTATGAATTGACCATTATAATTTGATTTGAAAAGAAACGTAGCTCCGGTCAATAGCAATAATAATAATAATAATAATAATAAGATACTTATCACTAAGTGGAAATGGAGAATATTTATTATTATAGAGTACTTTCCAGAGCCTGACAGTGGTTTTTTCCTGTCGCTCTATTGAATAACATTTTTGTAAGAAAGCACGCACAAACTCGTTGTCTAAAACAGGCGACATTCATGAGCAAATAGATAATGATAGTGTACGTGTGTTCGCCTTTTGCATGGGAAGCTGGACTGGTTCACGACACCAGTCACGCATCTCTTTTTTTTAGTCCTGAATAGTACATTTTCATCTCTCTCTCTACGTTGTCCAGTGCATGTTGTTGAATATATGTATATATGGTTGCCTCAAACAATACATATATACAAAATGCTTAAGAAACTTCCGAATATACTTAAGTTATCGCACATGTCTTTGGTCTGCGAGGTCCTGCTTCAATTCCCCGTAGACATAATTTTCAAAGATAGTTTTTCATCTGGAGGTAAGGGCGACTTATTGAACTAAAAGTACAGCCTTGTTTAAAAAAAAAAAAATCTTGGTCACCTACCTCTTCATAAAACGGTATATTTTGGCAAACGTACGTAGGTAACTCAAACAGTTTGTCCCTAAATGCAAATGTAAATTACCTTTAAAAAAAGTTTTGGTTTAATTCCAATCGATAGGTTAGATTACAGGGCTTTTCAGAGAGCTGTGGTTGACCAAATTTGTTTGAACAAAACTGTACAATCCACTGAATAGAATGGACATTAAATAATGATCTGAATCCATATATATAAAATTGTAAGTCACTATGTTTGTGAGTTCGTATCTCTTGAACTACCCAACCGATCTCGATCAAATTTTTCAACATAGACGAAATTCGGAACTAGAATGGTTTTTATCATTTCGATTTGATGGCACAACGTAGGGGAGGGGTATATATATATGAAACGTAATTCTTGAATCACGAGCCGATCTCGATCAAATTTTCAACATAGATGAGATTCGGGCCTAGAATGGTTTTTATTCTTTCACTTTGACGGAGCAATTTGGAAAGACGGACAGGGGAAATATATAATAATACATAAAAATGGAAGTGACTACGTTTGTGGCTTAATAACTCTTAAACCACACAACCGATCTCGATCAAATTTTCAGCATAGATGAGGTTCGGACCTGGGATGGTTTTTATCATTTCACTTTGGCGGTACAACTTAGGGGAGGGGCAGGGGGAAAATATTTAAAAATGATCCAGAATGACCGATATTAGTGTCGAATCTTTAGTTTTGAGTGTCGCTGAGATGAACAGTGACCCTAGCTATGCCATTTAAATCTAAAATCAGCCCTTTATGTCGATAATGAAAGGTATTCTCCAAGTGCGAAGAAGTACTGTATTCCTTAGCTTTAACAACCATAATGCTGACGTATATTCCAAGTATGTTATCTAATTGGATTATAGATGTGCATGCCAATAAATTAATTTTACGGACCCAAAATAGACCACTGGAAGAATAATTGAGACCGTTATGAATTTGAAAACTACACGACAAAGATGTAATAATTTATATCTTATGCACAGTGACTATAACCAAAGTCATACTAATGACAGCACTGTTTTCTCTTTATGTCGTTGGTGTTTTTCGGTACGTTTTCCAATCTTGTATTAGGAGAAGTTTATGTGTAGAGTGTGCATTACGTTTTACCTTAACTCAACCCCATCAGTTTTGCTAAATAAGAAACTTTAGAACATCTGCAAGATCAGTGCAATGCATTGCGTCACACATATTTTATATTCACGTTAGAACACATGGCTACATTATCCAAGCATAATACTAATTAGGCTCTTAACAACAGACACTGAAAGAAAACATTACTTACTTTGCTAAAATAATAAGAGAATAATTTCTTCTTCCGGTTGACACTATATCAGGAGCTGCTGCTGGTCACGCCTCTCGAAAAACAAAGCTGAGCCGTGCAAGTATGTTTTCACTTGTCACGAGCGTATAGTTTATATTGCCATCTAGTAGCACCAACGTAAATCTGCAGAGATATAGTGGGTGGGCCATATTGTAGACCCGGGCATAATTAGTACATGTACCTTATTATGAACTATCAACAAAATGTTTTAAACTTAACTAATGTCGAGAGTAGGCTAATGGTTAACGTTCTTGCTCCACAGCCAGAAGGCTCCGGATTCGAGTCCCGTGACCAACAATCCTAACTGAGGTTTTGCAGGCTCTTTTCTCAAAGTAATATAGGTGAATGTTGGATACTGCCTTTCAATATATGTTCTGCTCGACTGTTTTTGTCAAGTTGATTGTTAAGCTTCCTGTCTAAGGTTCTTTTCAGAACTTATGTTAAACAGATAATAGAATTTTTTTGGTTGTTTCAATATTTTAATTTGTTTCGCTTACTTTCTCGGAGAGTTCTGGCTAAGAAATGTTTGGAACAGAAAGTTAACTATGCTTATATAGTTACTCATCAGTGTCAAAAAAATAAAGGAAATAGGCGCACCAGATGTTACAAACTCTTGATGTGGGTCTATAGTTATAAATCTAAACAATGTGTTAGGAAATGTAGAAATAAATCGTAATATTTGCCTTAAATATTTATAGAATTAAAAGAAGTAAACCTAGATTTAGGGAAAATTGTAAGGACAGCAACAAATATACAAACATAATAAAACAGCAATAATAGTAAAAGAACCACTATAACAACAATAAGAAAAATATGAACAGTGTAGTTGAGAATGTACTTTTGCTTTGTAACTTTCATCTCACGTTGCCCTCCATCTACAAAGAGAGAGAGAGAGAGAGAGAGAGAGAGAGAGAGAGAGAGAGAGATGAAATTACATAATCATCATTCTCCTGATCATCGATTCTGTGTCCTTGTTCTCTGAAAAGTCCTCCAGCCATAATAACCACAATTGAACGGAAAGTTATGCCACGCTCTCCTGACCTACACAAACACTCACACACACAAACAAAAATCCAACAACACATAAAACATCCAAACAAGAATATAGAACAGAAGGATTTTAGAATATAGAATAACTATATAAAATGTATTGACACAATTAAGAAATAATAATAATAATAATAATAATAATAATAATAATAATAATAATAATAATAATAATAATAATAATAATAATAATAATAATAATAATAAAGTCTTAATATTATGTCAAATATATTTTGTAAATAAAAATAAAATCCGAGGGATGAAATCACTTATGACTATTTTGGCAATATATTGCTTTCGTCTGATACTGTATTCTCTCACAAACACTGACAGTTTACCTTCACCTTCCTCTTTGGCAATTTTTCACTGTCTTAAAATTCTCTGGTTTTCTCCCTAATTAAATTTCATATAAGCTGTTTCTCTGCTTTCTTCACCAAGTGTTCATATCTTTGCTTTTCACATGTTATTTTTTCTCCCTACTATTCTGAGTCCTCTCAATTTATTCCAAAATCTTTCTTAGGAAAACTGCGGGTTTTCCTGTCTACTATAGATATCTCTTTTCTTCTCTTATCCTTGTAGACGGGACACGGTAGCTCAGTGGTAGATATCTTGCTTCTGTTGCGTGAGGTCCCTGGTTCGATCTCCTGCCAAGTAAGTTTGTGGTGGACAACATCGTGCCTGTGGGTTTTCTTAGAGTACTCCCAGTTCCTCCCACATTTCGTTCCACAGTTCTTCCATTATCATTCACTTGCCTAAATCATCTTCTCCCTTAGGCTTTTTTTTTAAATCCTTCTAATGGTTCACTCTCACTTTGACTCGGAGGTTATTCTATTTTGAAGCTTCTCATTATATCCTTGGAATTACGAATAACTTAAATGAAAACGGATATCTGGCCAAAACTAACATTTATTATTACCAATGTGTGTTACTTCGGACAATAATGTCATTCACCTTCATGAAACACATTATCTAATAAATGCTGTGTATATGGTGAAGGCAATTATATATTTGCCCAAACTGTAATATAGATTAAAAAGTCTCTGAACCATACTGTCCAACAGAGGTGACCACTTTGACCTAACCTCACTCAACCTCACGCTCACAAAGTCATTTCAACCTCACGCTCACCTCACCAGCCTAATCTTACACTCACTCAACCTCACGCTCACCTCAGCAGTCTGACCTCATGCTTACTCAACCTCATGCTCACATAACCAGTCTGACCTCACGCTCATTCAACCTCATGCTCCCTTCGTGAGGTTGAGATTGAGTGAGCGTGAGTTCCGAACTCATGAGCGCCGACCTCATGAGTTTGGACACCTTTGCTGTCCAATGCTGCATTTGACCAACTTTTTCCTTAGTTCAGTATTAAGTCTGCTAGTTAAGAGTGATCTTTTCTTGTTGAATGCTTCTTTAGCTATGGCAATTCTTGACCTGATCTCTTTGGTGCAGTAAGCGCTTCTCGTCAAAATACTTCCCACCTCTTCAAGCTCTTTCTGTTCTACTCTGACCCGTAACGGAGCGTTTCCACGAGATATTCTAATGACTTTTCGATTTTTCGATGTTGATTTCCTTTCCAATTAATTTCCCCAGTGTCAACTATTTTGTCAATCATCTCTTGTAGTCCTTCTTCCGTTTTAGCTATACAGACCCAATATTGAAACTATAAGTTATAAGTCTACCAACTGTGGTTTCAATATATGAATTAGAATTTGAACAGGTTCTTGGGACCTTGGATTTACATTAAGGAAAGGAAATCTTCTATTAAATGTATTATTGATTGATCAATCGAAAAATCGTAATTTCATTTAATATTTTAGAAAATATTGGTAGAATTATCAATAATTAGAAGAATCAATTATTTATATACGTAGATTGATGTTTTATTTATAGAGGTTATATAAGATAGGGCTTACCTTTGAATAGGATAAGAACCAATACTCGGGGTTGTACCGAGAAAAACACTACAACTGGGAATTAAACCCGAGTCCATGCATTTTGGTCATTTGGCCACGAAGGAATACACATCGATGTTTACTGTATACTCTTTGGGGTAGAAACATATTATAATATCCGCACGTTTTGTACTTAATACTGCTATTCATTGAATCAAAACGGGTGCACTTCCAGAATCTGTCGTAGGACTGACAATTCAGTTCGAGATGAATAGCAATGTTGCCGGGTGCATGTAAGTAAAAGTTTTATCACGATAATTTCAAAATTTTTTCTTCATTATTTTCAGGAATTGCATAATGTAGACAGATCCTTAACACACCTTTTGATGCACTGAGACATCAATACTGTTGCCAATTCAGAATGTAAATTTATGAAAACCACGTTTTCCCTAGTAACCCCTTACAGAGGCCTCATCCGATTAGTTATCGGTGGAAATGAAAAATTCTTTTTACCATTCCATAGTTTTCAAACTACTCCTCCTATACAAGCTGAAACATAACGACTGAACCTCCATACGTATTTGTTATGAGTCAATTTACGTGACTTGTAAAAAAAAAAAAAATAAATAATAATTACACCTTCGGTTACATCTGGCAACACTGTGTGGTTCCTAGTGTACTTCAATCGTTGCTTCCTAGTTTAAAAATATATGCATGAACAAGGTTTTATTTTGGTATAACCATTATTTGTGTACCGCTTCCGGTTCAAAAGTTCTACTATTCCAAACTCCGGGTTGCATTGTATATTGGACACCCTGTATATTCTTAACTTCCAGGTGTGATCAGTAGCTGCGAACTTCAAGGTCCCACTCAATTTATGAAACTTAATCCGCATAGAATATTGTCTTTTATTGTTCTGCAGGGTGCCTCAAACCCGGTTGGGTAGCCATTGGGTATGATGCATATAGGCAATACGAAAAAAAAAATAAAAAAAACATTTGTAAGGTATTATAAACACCACAGTATTGAAATGAATTGAAATCTTTCCGTTGAATTTCCCACGACTATGTCCTTTAGGTTAAGGGAGACGGATGGTTAAGGCCAGTGAATGATGATGGAAGAATTTGTGGAATGATAGTGTGGAAGGAAACTGCAGTATCCCAAGAAAACCCACTGACACGATGTTGTCCACCACAAACTTATGTGTCCAGGGATCGAACCAGGGACCTCACATACCAGAGGTAAGCGCTTTACCACTGAGCCACCGTGCCCCCCCCCCCAAACTGTAGTATTCATTTGGGTGCTGATACAAACTTAGCAATCTAGATTTATGATTGAAATTTGCCTATTTTGCAACTGTTTTGCTTGAGCACAGTATCATATTGTCACTAAAGAGTTAGAATAGGATTTGATTTAAATATATGAAACTAATTTATGCTAGATACCTTCTGTAGTGTCCTGTTCACGACAAAGACAAAAAATTAACAATCATGCTAGTTTTTATTATTATTATTATTATTATTATTATTATTATTATTATTATTATTATTATTATTATTATTATTATTATTAACTGACTTCTCTACTAGCTGGCCAACAGAAACAGGAAGTGAGAAGAATCCCATTTGCAGTGGAGCGTGCAGGTACCTGTCACATCATCAAGAGGTAATCCATTTTCCACGCCTTGTTGTGATTTTCCCACAATGCCCTCCGCTGATGCAGCCGGCCTTTTTACAGGCCCCCTGCAATAGGCGAGGTCATCATCAAAGTGTAATAAATCTTGGTCACATCTGGATGAAAAGAAGAGAGAAGAATGATAAATATATATATAAATATAAAAAGAAGGGGAAAAATGTAGAGGAAACAACAACTGTGATGTGGAAAAGAAAAGAAGGGTGGAGAAGAATGAAGGGGTGAAAATGCTGGACACAATTCTTTTTCATTTTTTAATGACATTTGAGGTAAAAGTCTACGGATCTTGTATTCCGGGTTACACTGATGAAAGGAAGTAGATTTTTACGTCTTGCAGTTCTACCCAATTTTTACTTATTTTTTTTGTTACGTCTTTATTTAAAGTGTTGTAGTTACATTTTTAAAAAATGCTCCTATTAAAGTGCATAGAGTTTAACCTATGTATATCTACTTCTTGTACAAACTTGACGATCACAAGTATTTCTGCTACTACTGGCAGGTCACATGTTCCAAATTAAAGATACACGTGCCAGACACTATCAACCAATCTGTTCATTTCATTGGTCGCATTTTCTTCTTTTCTTTCTTTTTTTTTAAAGTTTTATGTCCCACGATTCTGCCGGCTAAAGGAGACGGTGATGATGAGAAATCAATGAAATAATGAAATGAAGAAAGTGAGAGGAAACGGGAGAACCCCGAGAAAACCGATTCACATGGTGTTTTTCCACCACAAAGCTCACTTAGCGCGAGCTGGGATCGAACCAAGAACCCCATGCACCAGAACGTTCTATCACTGAGCCACCGCGGCCTCCGGTCACATTTTCTATTGCAACTATCAATATTGATATAATACTTTCTCAAATGAAGTACTAACCAATTTATCTCCGTCTTCTTTTCATTATATTTGTTCAAATGGGCGCAATTCATTCCCTAGTTGAGGTATGGGTGTTAGTGACTGTCCTGGAGACGGCGAGAGATCCACAGTGGCCTTTTATAGCGAGCTCACAGTGGCCTTTTATATCGAGCTCCCAGTGGGTCGGTTCTACAAGTGATATACTGGGAAGAAAACGTCGTCATCACGTACCCTTTCTTAAATCTCTGCTAAATGGCAAGTGCTGCGTTTGCGCCCAGTGTTTGAATTTCAAACATGAGGAAATTCAAATAGTGCGGATAAATGGGGAGGTAGGTTTCTACCAAGTGTTTTGATAATGAAATTTGAAGTTTTAGTTGAATTTACTTCTAATTTGTATGGGAATGGTAAAGACAGATTATTGGCTATTTGCTTTTGATGATGGAATTAACTGACAGTATCCTGGGATTGATTATGCTATATAAAAGCATATTAGTAGGACATATAAAAAAACACGTATGTCCTACCCTTGATTCCTTCATCCACTTCAGAAGTTTCAAGCAAATTCCCATTGTGCGTTGCTAGTTATGGCCTTGATAAAATGTGTCATATTGCCCTATGTTCGTACTTCCTCCACGTCGGCCGATATATATATAAATTGTCCTACTTTTGATTCTTTTATTCACTCCAGGAATTTCAAGCAAATCGGAGTGTGACACTTGAAAACCCTTGTTTGTTAGAACGAAGAGCTTGATACACATTAATATGAAAGGTTGTGCTATTCTAATACATATAATTATTGCATTCTAGATTCTCATTTTCTATATTAGGCTCAAAACTTTTCAGTCATCCCTCGTATGTATATATATATATATATATATATATATATATATATATATATATATATATATATATATATATATATATATACGTTATTTTAAAAACTAAT
This sequence comes from Thermobia domestica, assembly GCF_964235325.1. NCBI lineage: Eukaryota > Metazoa > Arthropoda > Insecta > Zygentoma > Lepismatidae > Thermobia > Thermobia domestica. Next base: position 67,649,708 of record NC_137466.1, read on the forward strand.
TATATATATTGAAAAAATTAGCCAGTTGTATATCAATGAATCGTGTTACAGAAGACAGATTATGGGGCGAGCAAAACGTAACTGTTTCGCTCTATCAACGTAGATAAATAATGTAGGAAAACGAGGTGTTAAAATATTATACTGGAAAACAACGTAAGAAAAGACTGTAAATAAGGAAATAAAGTTTTCAACGTGACTGGTAGCTAATATAATTCAAATACACAACTAATATATTACTTAAAAAGGACAGTGCTTGAGCAATTTATTACACAACTGAATGTATTAATCGGGTTATTTATTATTAATAGATGCAACTGATGAGATGCTTTTAAAAGTAAACGAAGAAAAAGAAATAGGACGTAAGAAAGAGAAGAGAAGAGAAGATGCTGAAGAAGAAATATGATGATAAAACAGTTATTTTGTTTAATTCATGATAAACGGTGTGTTCAGAATATAAATTGCTTCTAGTACTACCTGAATGAAGGGTAACCCCACTGCTAATTTGAATTTGCGGTTTGTCTTTCATTAACGAAAGGAATTTGAGTTAGTCTTACATTTTCAAGAGATCAGCTAATTAGTTGCATATATTATTATTATTATTATTATTATTATTATTATTATTATTATTATTATTATTATTATTATTATTATTATTATTATTATTATTATTATTATTATTATTATTATCTCCCCTTTGCGTACAAGCTGATTGAAGGGGTTGGATGCACAGTTTCTGGGCCATTGGATCGGTCATCGAGGGCCAATTAAGTCGCCACCCCATTCGTCCGAACTGGCATCCTTAGACTTCTATCTCAGGGGCCATCTCAAAGCACTTGTTTGTCAAAAAAAAATCACTGACACTTCGAGCACCGAATCAGATACTCTTGTAACTCTGTGGCGTCAGAAGTGTTATTACGTTTGCATCAGAACTGGAAAATAAGTTTTGCATTATGTGTAGCACACAAAGGGGAACACATAGAGCATATCTTGTAGGATCCCACATGCAATGTTTACTTCACAAAATTTCGTTACTGATTAAAATTAGATGAAAAAGTAAGTTCAGATTCGTATTTTTGATAAAATTCTTGCCTAAAATCACGTCTCGCATGCCCTCCTTCTAATTTGAAATATTGGACGTGTTTTCAAAATGGCGGATTCAAGATGGCTGCCATTATGCCAAATGGTACCATCTGGTGTGCCCCCATCGAAAAACACACCGATCATACATCTCAAGCTGTGGCTGTGGGAGTTGACCAGTGTGGGTATGAGATAGTGCTGTATACGACTTATTCTCCGAATTTATCCTAGGAAACTTCCGTCTATTCCTGGAGATGAAAAATCGGAGATTTAACGATACTGTTCACAACATTCAAGAAGTAGAACAATGGTTTTAACGACGCTGACTGAAGATTTTTTTATAAACAATGCCTGCAAATTATGAAGAAACAACTGGGACAAATAGATTTCTCTGAATGGTGACTGTGTATTGAAGACGAAAGTATCAAAAACTGAAACTGACTTTCTGCCTTATTTCACTCATAATAATATTTAACACTTTACAATATCTTCTCGTAAACATTATAAAATATAAGAGCAATCGGTTGTTTTACTCCTCGAATTTTATTCGTGTTATTTCTTTCGTTGGTTGCAATTCTTTAAAATAAATTTTTCCTTTCTCTCCCCATATCCCGTTGACTTTCAACGATATTACTCTTATTCTTTCTTTTTTAAATTCTTTTAACAGTGTAAAGTATAGTAGACACATTATTATTCATATGTGTAGCTGAAAAGGGAACAAACAAATAATATATATAGTCTATGTTGAGGACTTAACTTTATAAACACGAAAAACTACATGAAGATAAAAAGTGTTCGAAACAAGGAAAGAAGATATATATATATATATATATATATATAATCTTTCAAAGAACAAGGACTGTTGCGTGCAGAAGTTTCATGTAACATTGTTTTTGTTATATATATGGTAGGCATGTACTACGTATGCGTTTCTTAAAAGCAGTGCGGGAGGACAACATGTTGGCGCCTTCCAATCAAAGATAGTCTCAACCATATGATAGGGGTAACTATGATGGCGCCAAAGTTGTTAAAATACTGCGTATATTAGAAAGAATAATATTTAAAAAAAAAAAACAGTATAATAATATACTAAATTCAGAATTGTTTTATTTCTTAAAAGAAGTTAATAAATTAATTTACTAAAAGAATATCAACAAACATTTCAGAAAGGAAACAAGTACACAAAGCAAAGTTGTCACTAGCTTTTAATATTGAAACACCTGAGTAGAGAAATGTTATATACTTGCTTCTTTATTCATCAGGATGAAGGTTAACTAGAATGCTTTATAAGGAAATTTTAACAAAAGTTGTGGGAAGAACAATAATAGTGAAAATAGATTGACTCGTTAGAGTGCTTTAGCTATCAGGAAATATTAGCGAAAGATGAGGAAGGAAGAGTAGCAATAGAAATACACTGATAGTCCAATGAGTGAACTTTATGAGGAAATATTAGCGAAGGATGAGGAAGGAAGAGTAACAGTAGAAATACACTGATATTCCAATTAGAGGACTTTATGAGGAAATATTAGCAAAGGATGAGGAAGGAAGAGCAGCAGTAGAAATACACTGATAGTCCAATGAGTGAACTTTATGAGGAAATATTAGCGAAGGATGAGGAAGGAAGAGCAGCAGTAGAAATACACTGATAGTCCAATTAGAGGACTTTATGAGGAAATATTAGTGAAAGATGAGGAAAGGAGAATAATAGTGGAAATAGATTTATAGTCCAACTAGAGCACTTTAACTATGAGGAAATATTAGGAAAAGATGTTTAAAGAAGAGTAATTATAGAAATAGATTGATAGTCCAATCAGAGTGCTTCTCGCAAAAAAAAATATTAGCGAAAGATTAGTAAGGAAGAAAAATAGTGAAAATAGATTGATAGTCTAATTGGACCGCTTTAACTAAGAGAAAATATTAGCGAAAAGTGAGCAAAGAACAACAACAATACAAATAGATTTATAGTCGAATTTGAGCTTTTTACGAGGAAATATTAGCGAAAGATGAGGAATGAAGAACAACAATGGAAATAAATAGACACGTTCAATTAGAGTGCTTGAACTATGAGGAAATACGTGTTAGCAAAAAAATTAGGAAAGAAGAGCAACAGTGGAAATAGATTGATAGTCCAATTAAAAAACTTTAACTATGAGTAAATGTTAGTGAAAAATGAGGAAACAAGAGTAATAGTAGAAACAAATTCAGAAGTTAAACTACGGAGCTTTAACTATGAGGAAATACCAGCGAATGAGGAAAGGACAGCAATAGTAGAAATAAATTGACAAGTTTAATTAGTCATATGTACAAAAAGCATGTTTACTAATCTCTCTCTCTCTTTCAAAATATAAGTGGAGTTAAATTAAGGAACTTTGAGTTTAACAATTTGAAACCCATATTTCATGCCAAAGTATTTAAATGTGATATTAGATTCAGTTGTTCTATAATGTGGCCTTTAAAAAAGGTTGATGGCTCTTTTATTTACATTTTATTAATCACCTAGTAGCTTAGGAATACAAAATTCTATTAGAAATATTTTTTCCTGTAGCACTAGATATAATTTTTTGAAAGGATTTTTTTTTTTTTAAAAAAAAAAAGCTCAGTATCTTAATATTCAAAATATCACTTACCATACTTTCTCTCAGAGTCCTTACATTATTTCAGAAAATATTAGTATTATGAATTATAAGTGTTGTGTGATGAATCAGGTGTAGGTTACTGAAGATAACAATATAAAAACATTGCTTGTGTTAAAATAATAGAATACATAGCTTGATCCTTTATAATATTAATGAAATTCTTTATTTAAAAAACCGCTAGGTGGATAAATAATACAGAATTATCCAATCATCATAGGTATCTGCCATTATTGGCAGATCACTTAACGTAACTGAGAAGCCTCCATGCTCTACGGTCTTCCACTAACCTTTTCGTCTTCACGTACGATTTATCTGTTTTTTATAGTACATTAATTGTAGCCTCATTCGTCCCCTTTTCTGGTTTCCTACCATATGCCCTCTAGCACGTCCCTCATGATGCTATTCCTTCTTACCCAATATTCCTACTAGTTTCTCTTCCTCTTCTACTTGTACTACTCGTGAAATTGTTATTTTCTCCCCTCACCAATTCTAACACCCTCTCATTCGTTTTCCTCCCAGTCTAACTAATTCTTTCCATTCTTCTCTACACCCACATTTCGATAGCTCTTCCAAAAATACATAAAAAACTTTCTTAATACAGTAAAACCTCCTTTACCTGATACCTCTCAATAGCAGAACCTTTTTGGCCCGGAGAAATACATATACTATTATGGAACAGAACCCTATCTTTTATGGTCACTCTCAAATACGGAAACGGACATTCTTCTTTCATTCCAAACGTTTTAGAAACTTTTTCATAACGGACAGGGATTTTTTTTCTCACTCTTACGTACATAGTAGTACCACTGTACGAAAACAAATCTTCCATTTATCCCTTCAACTGATCCAGCAGTTAAAAGTAAATGTTAATCAGAAACTTGTGTCTACAGGATAACACCACAGACAACTGTATTGAATAATTTCCCCCAACAAAGATATAAATAGTCATGTAAACAGTTACTTCTGTTTACATTTTCAGTATTTACAATAATACTGGCATGTTCTCATTGGGTTGTTTTAACTATCAATACAGTCATTAAGAGAATTAATCTACTTTTATAGAGGTATGACTTTGTAACTAAGAAGAAAATATCACCAAAACATTATATTTTGCAATATATCCCCCAGCAATATATTTCTTTCTTTTTACAGAGGGGATTACCTCCCTCAGTAGTTAGAACACAAAGTACAGTATTTCAATATTAGCCTATATTTACATTTACAACTAGTATATTTACAGTATATTGTATGCAATGTCATGATCTGCGAGTATTCTAAATTTATATAACCTCTTTGTAATGGGCACCTTTCATACATGAACAAAAATCATGACCCATCGGTGTCCGTGATTAAAATTTTCTACTGTATTTGTTTCTCCTAGGGGTGGGCTTTCAGTACTTGTGATGAATATGAAATTATCAAATAAGGTGGAATTTTTCCTCTTCTTCTATTCAAATTTCGTGTTTGAAATCTAGTAAATTCACAGAATAGATACGTCACTGTTTTTTTTTTTACAAGTTATGTAGGCATGCTTTAATTTACTTACTGTATATTATTTTCAACTAGGAAAATAGTGCCTAACATTTACTCAAAATCAATTGGAATGTTTTCCAAGAAAGGAGCCAACTGAACTGTTGGGTTAAAAGTATGAGATTAGTATTAGTATGTGTATAAATACAGTATATAGGGATACCTCCATGTATAAGTAAACACACGATGATCTATAAACAAAGTTGATCTCGCCTCTCTAAGCCTTGATACTATTTTGTGAATACTTTCCACCCACTACCTCGATCAGCAACTTAAGTATTAGGCCTATACACTACTAAAGTCAATAATAGTTGCACACATAACACTCAATTAAAATTGAATTTGAGCAAATTGAGAGCTTTCAAAACTTGAAAATGATTAAAATTTTTAGTTGTTTTTACTTACATGACAAGAATATATCCAGTCTTTCAATAATCATTTGTTTTATTTATTTTTTATCTCATTTTTAATACGAAAATGAACTAAAATTAACTTTTTTTGTACTCAGCTTGTTTTTATAATGTTTGTTGGTTAGTCCATTTCTGAATATCATTGTCTAATTCTAACTTTCTACGTCAAGTTTACTTAAACAGTACACAAACTATCTCCTTAAAAAAATATACAAATATTATCTTGTGAAGCTGACCAATTACCCATAACTGCTACTTTTGGCCTAATTACGGATATATATTATTATTATTATTATTATTATTATTATTATTATTATTATTATTATTATTATTATTATTATTATTATTATTATTATTATTATTATTATTTAAAGCGGATAATTGGTCACATTTTTATAAATCTCTAGCAGTTTATCAATATTAACAGATGTAAACCAATTTTAAGAAAAATTAAATGTCTACTAGAAGCAGGGAATTCGTGTTATTATTCAGTTCAAAATCTCTTGTCGTCGCGAATTCTGTCGAGAAATTTGAAGCTTAAAATATATAAAATGATAATTATGCCTGTTGCTCTGTATGGTTGCGAAACACGATCGCTTACTCTGAGAGAAGAGCTTAGACTTAAAGTATTTGAGAACAAGATCCTGAGACAAATATTAGGACTTAAGAATAACGGGAATGGGGATTGGCGGAAAACTCCATAACGAGGAACCACATAATTTATACGATTGTTACGGTCATCAAATCTAAGAGGATTAGGTGGGCAGGTCATGTAGCCAGATGGAAGAAAGTAGGAACGCTTTCAAAGTCTTAACTGGAAGATCAATCGGAAAACGACCATTAGGAAGACCTACACGCAGATGTTAGGAAAATTTAAATATGGATCTCGCAGAAATAGGAATTCAAAGTAAAAACTGGATCCATTTGGCTAAGGATAGAAATCAGTGGAGAACTTTTGTGAATCCGGCATTGAACTTTCGGGTTCCATAGGCCATGGAGTTAGTTAGTTAGTCAGTTAGTTTACAACTTTTAGTTATTTCTAAGATTTGACCTACTCTTAATCCCCCCCACGGAAATAAACTTAATTCATTTTAATTCTTCGTGACTTCTTTACCCCAACTAGTGAATATTTTGTTTAGTAAAAAAAAAAAAAAAAAAACAGTAAATTTAAAATCTAGGTGATTTTTTTCTTTGTTCTGTGATAACGTTACGGACCGTTTTACATTTTTTTTCAGTATCTTGTCATCACTATAATACAATATCAAAGACAAACAAAATAACAAAACACACAAACGCAGTTACATATATATATAAATACACAATATACATCCACAACAAAAAAGGAGGGGAAAGAAGGAGGAAAATAAAGAAACAAGTTAGTAATTAGTAACTGAGGAAATAATAAAAAGCAAAAAGTTAACTGCACACACGAAGAAGAAGAAGAAGAAGAAGAGAGGAAAGATAGTGAATAAAGGTTCTAATTAAGATAGTCACCACTCTAGAACGTTGATCCTGTTCCACGAAAAGCTAAGTGGCGCCAATTTGGATGTCCGTGTACTTATTGTGAGGATTATGCCAAAAAATATGAAAAGAGGCGACACAAACCTCAGGCAAGACGTCGCCACTTCTCGTCTTCTTCCTCTTCTTCTTTTAAAGTTTATTACGATACAAAAAGTTTTTAAAAAAATGTTTAAAGATATTCCTGAAAGCAGAGTAAAGTAAAAATTTATTTGTTCATATAGATACCCTTAGTTTTATTATAACTTTTACGTTGCCAAAAGCGAGAAACCGGAAGTGCTTTACGGTATGTACAAAAGACACTTGAAGAATTACTATGTTTACAAATGTTGTATACGCTCTGTAACAGCTACTGTATGAGATCATATGAAGATTTTTCTTTTTAAAGTTCAGCTGTGCATACAATTACATCAGTAGCAAAGAAACTCCATGATATTTTAAAGAAAATTTATGGATTTTTGTGCCATAATATTCAAATTTTCTTTCGCTCTATGCTCCGAAAGGCATACTTATCTCTACATGTATGGTCACAGTTCTGTTATTATCTCTGTACATATGTTATGATACCATTACCTTTAAAGTATCATTACCTCCTATGCTTATTAAATATACATAAGATAGTGCAATTTGCAACAAAAGAAAATAACATATTATTACATATTATATATATATATATATATATATTAGGAAAACTAATTCTTTTTGTAAGATGCTTTCTGTACATGGGTTGTCAATATCTACTAAAATATTTGACTTTTTTAATAAGTGCATGTGAAAAACTGTTTTAGACCCATAAAACTTTTAGGTCCTATGATTGGTTTGTTCTTCCTTAAAAGCCTTCTACATCCTACCAAAGGTGGTTAATTCCTCTTTACTTTTTTTTTTTTTTTACATATTTCATTATTAAATTTTTTCTTATGTCATGGAAGAGCATTGAAATTTTTACATCTTTCTCCCTTAGACCTTCATATGTCTTGAAAAAGCATTCATTCTATGAATCTTCCATATTCAAGTATGTGAGAAACTCTATGGATTCATAAATCCTTTAGATCCTTAAATCCTTTGATCCTTAAATCCTTTAGATCGTTAAATCCTTTAGAAACACTCTAGCTTTCTAAACACTCCAGATCCTATCAAAGATGGTTAATTCCTATGAACTTTCGCGAATCTTTTCCCCTCAGGTTTCCATATGCCATAAAAGAGTGGTTCTTTCCATGAATCTTCCATATCTCAGTAATTCATCTGTTTTCCACATTACGAAGGGCTCTAATTCCCTATAAGTCTTCCACAGTCTACGGAAAATCGATTTTTCCTTGAACCTCATATGAATATTATTATTATTATTATTATTATTATTATTATTATTATTATTATTATTATTATTATTATTATTATTATTATTATTATTATTATTATTATTATTATTATTTGTTTCAGCTCCTACACTATTTTAACTATCTATAAGCCTTTAGGAGAAAGAAAAGCTATTTTGTAGGATCTTGAATAAAAAAGTTCAGAAAAAGACTCATTAAAAATACTTCGTGTGGAGTATTGTACTGAACGGGGCAGAAACATGGGCATTATGCAAAAGTGAAGCTTTCGAAATGTGGCAGTGGAGAAGAATGTAGGAAATTAGTTGGATCGAACGGAAAACGAATGAAAGGATGTTAGAAATGATGGGCGGGGAAAAAATTAGATATTATTGAGAAGAGAAAGAGAAACGGTTGGGACATTGGCTAAGAAGAAACTATATTATGAGGGACGTGCTAGAGTGTGTGGTGGCAGGGAAAAGAGGGAGAGGGCGAAGGAGGCTACAATTGATGGACAATATCAAAATAGAAAAAATAATATGTGAAGACGAAGAGTTTAACGGAAGACGGTGGAGCATGGAAGCTTCTCAATTGCGGCAAGTGACCTGCCAATAATGGCAAGTATATGATGATGATGATGACGATGACGACATACATCTCATGAGACTCATTTTGTAAGTTAAAACTGGTTCTTCTCTGAGCCTTACTCGAATTTTAAGGAGTTATTCTTCCTATCAATTCTGCATATCACATGAAGACATTCTTCCTATGAACATGTGTCCCTTCGTCGATATGTGCATCCTTTCTGTATACATGATCTCGGATCCCCGGTGAGATTATTTATCTCAGATAAAAAGGCCAAGTATACTGGGTGTCGTCCCACTTGCGACATTAGTGACAGGAATATTAGCGACAGGAACTGTTAACTGTCCTATGAGCGACCGATTCGATCTATTAACTGCTCTATGAGTCACCGATTCGTTCATACTAAGATAATGGAAGAAGACAAGGTTCTCTCTTCTTTAACTTGTTTCATGGTAATGCAATTTAGAACCTAACAAAATGTACTTTGAAAAATTTCGCTCTACCTGAATTTAATACGTGAGACTACTCTCATTACACTAACAATATTTTCTACGTTTTTCCTAAATATTTTTGAATTACTTTCTATGAATACACTGACTATATCAAGGGGAAAACTAACTAAATATTTAGAGTAGCTCCGCCTTTGTCTATGATTCTAATATAATTAAAAATTTCATGTTAAAATGATGCGGAGCATAAGTTTAGATTGAATATGTTTATGGCATAAGAAATCAGAAAGAGGTAGGGGCGCTCGAAGAAAATTTTCTAGGGAGGGGCATCTTCATGGTTGCTGTACCATGTCTGGTATATCTGGTATTTAATATACGTAATTTGCTATATTACGTATGCATTTTCGCGAGCCAGGGGGTGATCCCTGTTTTCCCATCGGGCGTCCATGGAAAGAGGGTGTTCACCACTTGAGGATATTAAGGAAATCTTTTTTAAAAAAAAATGTATTCGAAGAAATTATTACACAAGTTACAAATCTCTCGCAGGACTTAACAGTTCGTCTAGTTATAAGGGATTACTCGTATTTCAGATTGCTATAAGACAAGCTTTTATGTATAAGTCAAAACAAGAAAGGAAGGCAAATTAAGCAATTAGTTTACGTTTTAGTAGTTTACAATAGGGAGGAAGGTAGTTTAAAGAGTTTGTTTACCTTTTGAATTGTTTAGAGTGAACTGCATTGTAATTGGTGAGATTGGTTGAGAATAACCAATCAGATGTAAAGCATCTCAAAAGCTGTCTTTTATCATTGACTTTATATAGAGATTTTGAAGAAAGGAGATATTACAACTGGCTTTTCAATAATTACATAAGAATATACTTTTCAAGGAAATGTCCCTGTTGTCTCGCTAAGTTATTTGATATGTTTTATGTTTTTATTTGCGCTCACTGTAGAGGGAAAATATATTTGATGAACTGTGTTACTGGCACGTACATTTTTCGTAGCAAGGTTGTTCGGGCGCTAATAACGCCAGAGGCAAACATATTTCACGAGAGGGAATCATATCATCTTTCATCATCTCAATGTAAATGAATCGGTCGCACATAGGACAGATAACAGTTCCTGTCGCTAATAGGACTGTCGCTTCTGGGACTAATTCAGTATACTGGTTCATATCACACTTTCAACAATAATTCATGTCTCATACAGCCTTAGTGCTGGAAATGCGTATCGAACCACATTGAACAAATATTCCTATGATTCTAAAATACAGCTTGAAAACTTTTTTTCTTTTTCATCTTCACCATTCGTTTCAACTTCATCATGCATCTCTCTTGGTATCCTTGATAGTCTATGGGATAAGACCTAAGATTCATTAATAAGCACGTAGCATAGTCGCGAACGATCTCGCCTCTGGTGTGAGAAGTCCCGGGTTCGATTTCCGGTGGTTGTTGAAAAAGTGTTAAAGGTTTTTCTGGTCAACTATTCTAACAAGGAACGGACATGAACGTGTCATCCGAACATCCGAATCAAACCTAATCCATGCGATAAACATAATAAAGATATGGTCATGCATAAAATATTAGGGGCCATGGACAACGGAGTAAGTCCCTGGGGCCCATTACTACTGTTAGTATAAAGAAAATCTTAGAGTCGCAGTGAAATAGCTATTGCATCAACATTGTTCATTGGAAAAGTCGTGGTTTATAATTCATTCTCTTCAGCATGAAACAAGCTTTCCAGATGTGCTATGTATTGGGGACCATAACGTACTTGAACAGGGAAAATTGGGAAAATTCCCTCCAGAAATTCCTCCCATCAACTTTGGCCCCCTCTGGAGTGGCCCTCGGTAAAAACACACAATCCAAATGTATTTCAAAAAATACTTGAAAGCAAGTCTACGATTGCAATCAAGTCTAGACTGTATCTATTAACGACCATTCGCTTAGATCTGGAATTCGATTTCCATCCCTACACGTAGAAAGAGAGCCTTCACGACAGCGAAGGCAGGCAGGCATGTTGTAATGTGCCCAACAAACTATTTAAATGGGTCATCTATGTAAATTGGGCCTATATGGTTTAAATTGTCTTTCTTTTTTTCTCAATTAAATAAATATGATTCTCTCTTCACTGAAATAACTTATATTAATTACATTATTACGGAAAAAAGAACTGCTAATACATTTCTCCCCCTCCCCTACATTTTGATTTGATTTTCAGTTGAGTGTCCCTTTCAGCAGCGAAACTATATGAGATGTGGATCTACATTTAAAAGTGGGATCCAAACCACATGAGCTCCCGCCGGGAGTTGAACCCGGACTCCCACGCCAAAGGCGAGTATTCTAACCATTTAGCTACAAGGGGAAGATAAGCTTGTAAAAGTAACAACTCTATTTCTAAGCCATTGCTTTGTAGCTAGCATAGTTTCCACTGCATTTTCTGTCTTCTTCATTAAGAACTCAATAATAATAATAATAATAATAATAATAATAATAATAATAATAATAATAATAATAATAATAATAATAATAATAATAATAATAATAATAATAATAATAATATCCTTATCAGTTGTTCGTAGGTTTCATTTAATTTAATGCAAAATCTTGGCTTAAATAATTAACCATTTTCTTAAAGCAAAAAACGCGAAACATACATTTTCAAAAGATTGGTTGAATTCTTTGAAATATATGTATCTAGCAATATATTCTTAATTGGACGTAAGGTTAATTCTTGGCAGTACAAGTCACGCCATTGTCTCCACTATGTAAGGTAAAGCGTGCAATTACAGAAGGTAAAGAGAAGAGGAAGACGTTACTATGTCATTGCGTTAGTTTGTAAACCGTTTTGCTAGAAAAGAAAGTTGCGACCTTGTAAAGTTTTTTTAAAATTTTTTATACCTTTTTCGTTCTTTTAGCCTGCTTTTTCTCTTACTTCGATGTAACTTTAATCGTTTATTTATATACGTAGAGCGTTGCTGGGTTTTAAATGGTAGACTGACAAAATCTCGCGAGCGAAACTTAGTCGCCCAAAACTTCGCGTGCGAAAATCTCGTCTAACCAAAATCCCACCTGGCTAAAACCTCGAAGGCCAGAATGTCGCCTGGTCAAAACGTCGGTGCCCAAACTTCTGAAAGAAAGTTTTCGATTTTCAAAACCAAACCCGCATATGTCATGAAAGGAGAAAAGTACTAAAGTGTAGGCCTATATACACACACATGCAGCTTTATTTTGAACACTCTACACGAAGAAATCACTATGGCGAAATTTCGTTCTCGGAGATTTTGTCCTGTGAGATTCTGGCTAGGCGAGATTTCGTTCGGCGATATTTATGCTATGCGAGATTTTGGCCTGCGAGGTTTTGACCATGCGAGATACTGTCCAGGTGAGACTTTGATTAGCAAGGTTTTGGATGAGAGCTTTTAGCCCAGTGAATTAATGGGTGCGAGGTTTCAACCGTGAGGTTTTGTACCTAAACTGTCTCAAATAGTTACTGGGGGCTGGCATTTTAATCATAACTGATAGTATTTCATATCTAGTTTATAATCTAATTATTACAAGAAGTTACGTGCATAAACAAGTACATGTCACCAAGAAAAAATAAACAAATATAATGCAATCATTAAGTTAAAAGTATATTTGGCTACAACACATAGAAACATAATTTCTTTTATCCGTATTAAAACTGTCATTTATCATTTCTAACAAACGATGATTTTTAGTGCCATAAATTGTTTCTATTTTTTTCGAAAACTACACATTAGAATTTACCCTAGAGAATGTTGTTTTGTTTTAGTTGCTGTGATCTATCGAAGTAATTTCTTTGAATTTTAGGCTGTATTTCGGTAATCATAGTATGCACTCTTGTCTTGTTAGTGTCATAATGCTAGTAGCATAATATGAAGGTTTCATCCTAATCTCGTTCAGAGTCATTTTTTATGTTTAAAAAAGTTCGTTTTTTTCTTAATTCTTTTTTCGAAAACTACGCATGAGATTTTGGACTCATGTATATCAGTTTTGTTCGCCTTAATAATATCTATCGATTGGATTACGGGCATGTTTCATCTTTTGACATTTTTTCTAGTTAAACGCTAATAATCAGTAGAATTTTTGTATTAGGAAGTTAATGAGAATATCACCCCTCAAACACTTTATATATCTATATTGTAATGTCCTACACATAGTCTATATTTATAAACAACAACACGTACTCTCTTACTACAACTACAACAGAAAAAGAGACGATAGGAATCATCGTCATCATCATCATCATCATCATCAAGTTATGTGACAAAAGAGAAACACTAATGACACCGCTGTCCAGAAGAAGGTATAGAACAAACCCTAAGACCTTCATCGATACCAGATTAGCTTACCCGGAGCTCTGAGAGATCTATCTAACCCAAGCCTATTAGCTTACCTGGAACTCTGAGGTTTCCTGCACATTTAGCTTGCCTGGAGTTCTGTGGGAATTCAACCCGTCTCTGAGCTTGCCTGGAGCTCTGAGAGTTTCTACCTGCAACCACCTAGCTTTCCCGTGCTCCCACTTGCTACTGTAGAATGTTTTTCGTTCTTCCATCTATACCTTTCAAGTACAATTCGTCTGAATTCAAAGTCTAGCACAAAATTGGAACGTCTGGTTGGAGCATCTTTCATTCCTTTCTTTTTCTTCCACTCTAGATCAAATATCTTTTTAAAAATTCTAAATCATGTTTTTAATTGTTTTATATGAAAAGTCCAAACACTATAGTTCATATTTCAAACCTTAAGAGATTCTGAGATTGGATATCTTATTATAATATAACCTTCATCCCTTTTCCTTCTCACATCTTTTCTTCCCTCGTAGAACAAATATTTTTAAAACGCTTAAATACGCATTAAATTATTTTAAATAAAGAGTCCAAATGACAAATTACATGTCCCTAAGTTAAGCAATTCTAATATGTATCCATCTTAATATTATAATAATTTTAATCTCACCCTTTCTCCAGTTCACACCATTTCCTTTACTTTTCTTCCCTCCTAGGACAAATACCGCAAAACTCTGAAACACGTGTTTAATTATATTAAATCAGAAGTCCATAATACCAAATTTCACATATTTAACACTAAGAGATTTCCAGATATGAGCATCTTATTATAATAATAGTAATCCCACTCCTTTTTCTTGCACGGCCTATTTTTTTTTCTTATAGATTACACATCAAAAAACGCTGAGACAGGTGTGTTACCATTTTAATGAGAAGTCCAAATACCAAATTCCATGTCTCTATATTTAAAAGGTTCTGAAATGTAGGTAATTTATATATATATATATATATATATATATATATATATATATATATATATATATATATATATATAAGAACTCTGAGATATATGATATAATTATTTTAAATAAAAAGTTTAGATACCACATTTCATTGTTCTAACCTTAAAAGATTCCGGGAGATGTCCATTTTGTAATAATTATAAACCCATTCGTTTTATCTTTTTACCCTTTTTCCTTTACTTTTAGATCAATTAAAAAAAATTCTGTAACATATGTCATTATTTTAAATGAGAGCACCATATACTAAATTTCATGTCTCTAATCTTCAGAGTTTCCAGATATTCGCATTTGAATATGATAATTGCTACCTTCATTTCTTCCCTTTCCTAGTTCAATACCATTCAGCCATTCAGGATTTCTTATTTTACATACACTCATGTCCAAAATTATTTTCGCATGTCTATAAATATGTTGTAGGAATATAATTTGATAACGAATTCCCCCTTTATTTCTTATAATGTTAGTATGTGTATAATCGGCAGACATGTATGTGGCAAATTTCATGTCAAAAGAGCAGTAAATAAGAACAATAAAACGAAAATAAAACTTTCTTGTCCATTTAGTAACATTTTGTTTTACTCATTCTAATTTTCGTATTTATAATTATTTTCCTGTGAAATTTACCACAAATATACATTTCCCGATTATCCACTTAGTATCAGTACTAAATCATTACCAAATTATATTCTGCAAAATCGTTATTAAATTATATTCTTACAAGAAGACACTTATAGATATGCGACAATCATTTTGGACATGAGTGTACATATAGAGATGTAGAGAATTATTTCTATTTATGTTACTTATATTATTTATGAGCTGAGTTTATATAAATATAACCAGAACACCCGAGGCACCACATTTAATTGCTAGAACTAAAAATAAAGAACTATAAAAGTCACAATTCAGAACTTTGTAGTTACAAAGCGAGAATACTAACCATTGACGTGTACCCTCCTCCCTGTTTTCTTCACTTTAAAATCTACACCTTAATCTGTGTGATATGTTTATAAATCCCCGACAACAGATATAGATAGGTATATATAGATATAGACAGGCGCGGATCTAAGGGGGACTATAGGGGCTATAGCCGCTCCTTGACGCTCAGGTATACACTGGATAAAATGGGCTTCAATCCTGCTTTACACTAGATAAAGCGGCAAACTATGGTTTAGCCCCTCCCTTGATCATATCCTGGATCCACCACTGGATATAGATATTTGTTCAGTTTTAATTTTCTTTATTTGATTTATTTAATTTTTATCTTTATTCTTCTTCAAATAATTATTGAAGCTTAAAATATATAAAACAATAATTACTGTTGTTCTGTATGGTTGCGAAACATGGTCGCTTACTCTGAGGGAAGAACGTAGATTGAAAGTATTTGAGAGCAAGATCCTGAGAAGAATATTCGGATCCAAGAGCAACGGGATTGGAGAATGGCGGAAACTTCATAACGAGGAACTACGTAACTTATACCGTTTACCAAACATTGTTAGGGTCATCAAGTCTAGGAGGCTTAGGTAGGCAGATCATGTAACCAGATGGAAGAAAGTAGAAACGCTTTCGAAGTCTTAACTGGAAGTCCAATCGGAAAACGATCATTAGGAAGACCTAGGCGCAGATGGGAGGACAATATTAAGATGAATCTTGTAGAAATAGAAATACAAAGTAGAAACTGGATCCAGTTGGCTAAGGACAGAAGTCAATGAAAAGCTTTTGTGAACGCGCCATTGAACCTTGGGTTCCATAGGCCATAGAGTTAGGGTCTAGTTAGTTTATTTGGTTAGTCTCCTTTATACTTCTTCAAGAATCCTTGGTTCGATCGTTTGTTTCTTAAGTTTAGTTTCCCTCTTCAGCACCGAGCTATATGAAACGTGGATTTACAGTTTAAGTTTTAATCCAAACTATTATAATGCGTCAAAATTTCGGTGTGTTTCCATCGGGAATGGAACACAAGATCATGTATACT